>NW_026585686.1:18182314-18317081 GCF_907164565.1 Psammomys obesus
GGAGGAGGAGGAGGAGGAGGAGGAGGAGGAGGAGGAGGAGGAGGAGGAGGAGGAGAAGAAGAAGAAGAAGAAGAAGAAGAAGAAGAAGAAGAAGAAGAAGAAGAAGAAGAAGAAGAAGAAGGGAGGGTGGGATTGAGAGAGGATAGAGGAGGAGACTATAGCTGAGATACAAAGTGAATAAACTGTAATTAATAAAAATAAAATAAAAATAAAAAACATTATGTTTAAAACCAATATCTTACAGTTGTCTTAGTTAGGGTTCCTATTGCTTTAATGAGACGCCATGACAAAGTCAAGTTGGTCAGGAAAGTGTTTTCTTTGCTTACACTTCCATGTAACAGCTTATCATCAAAAGCAGTCAGGGTAGCAACTCAAACTAACCAGGAACCAGGAAGCAGACATTAATACAGAGACCTTATAAGAGTGCTGTTTAGTGGCTTGCTCTCCATGGCTTGCTCTGTGTCCTTTCTATGGCAACCAAGGCCACCAGCCTAGGAGAAGAATCACCCAATATGGGTCATCTCACATCAGTCACTGATTAAGAAAATATCCCATAGACTTGTGTCTACAGTGGACCCTGTGGAAGCCTTTTCTCAAGTCTACTGATTTTATTCTTTTTGTGGGCTTCTTTCTACAACTCTGCTTTGCTTTTATCTTCTCTTTTTTTTTTTTTACAACCTGGCTAAATAATTGCCTGCCCACTTAATGTCTTCATCCACCTTAGTTATTTCAAACAAGTTCTTCCAAGCATTTGGTAGGTAACTGTATACTAGCCACTTAGGATTTTTTTCCAGAGACGTCAACTTATGACGATAAAAGGCTCATGATTGTGTTTCTTTCTCAATTTAGGGATGTGACAAGGTGATATAACATGTCAAAAACCATGCGGTTGAAGAGGGGAAAAGTAGAAGTGGTACTACTCCCACTGTTCCTGTGGGAGCACATCCAAATCTGATCAGAGGATCCCTCACTGGACCCTTCCTAAAGATTGTACCTTCTGGGATGGAGAGATAGCTCAGAGGTTAAGAGTACCGGCTGCTCTTCCAAAGATCCTGAGTTCAATTCCCAGCAACCACATGGTGACTCAGAACCCTTTATAATGAGATCTAGTACCTTCTTCTGGCATGCAGGTGTACAGCAGACACAATATTGTATACTTAATTAATTAATTATTAGAAGGATTCCACCACCTTCATGTAGTGTGGAGAAGACCAAGCCTACCATATGGCCTTTTGATCGCATTCTAGATTCATACCATAGCATCTCTTGATCTTACCACCAGCTGAAAGGAACAACATTTTGTCATACAATATCATAATGTCTGAGCTCACAGTCTGTGATATGTGAAATTCATTAAAAATATTACTTGTCAGGAGGAGAATCAAAGCTTGGGTTGGGAAAAAAAGTTGTACTAAATGAAAGCATGAGCTTGCTTTTCTAGTACCTTTGAAATCGGATATCTGTACTGTGTGATACAATGGAGTGGTGAAGGGTTTAAGTTAAATGTAGAGATTCCAGTCTCAACGTTAGGTATTTCATTAAACACATGTCTTTCAATGAACTGTTTAGCCTCTTTCCAGTCTCAACGTTAGGTATTTCATTAAACACATGTCTTTCAATGAACTGTTTAGCCTCTTTGGGCTTAGATTTGTTCATTTCTAAAATGAGGCTATGAAAGTGAGAGGTCTATATTCCTCCAGTGAATATATATTCCTCCTCCTCCATTTTCCCTACACTCCTTCCTCTTCCCCTCTTCTTCTCTTCCCCTTCTTCTCTTCTTGTCCTCCTCCTCCTCCTATTCACATGAGATGAAAAGAGAAAAAAATATACCTTGCAGGCTAAATGTTCTGTTTGCAGTTAAAATTAAGTTCCTGATATCCTATGTTTGTTTGAACCATCTGTAAAACTAACTTCTATATGCCTGACATAATTGACATCTTGGAAGCCTACTATTGAATAAGCTCACCTTTTCTAGTTCTTTCTAAACTCTGGTTGTCTGTTTCAGCTCAGCTTTTCTGACTTAAAACTCCTTTCCAATCTGACTGATTCGAATTCTCAGATGCTCCTGAATTCTTTTGATTCTGAACTACACAAACTTAACTGCACTGAGCTGCATGAACTCAACTGAACTGTACCAAATTTCTTGTACTGCACTGTACTGAACTCTACTATACTGCCTTCTCTACTGAACTCTGTACTGTATTTAAGCTATACCTTTCTCTACTGTACTGTCTTCTCTACTGAATTCTATTATATTTTACTGCATTGCCTTCTCTACTCTTTCTACTGTACTCCACTCTACTCTCTCAACTCTACTGTACTTCTCTTAAGTAGCTTCTCTTTCTTGTCTGTTCTCATTAGAGTTGGGCATATTTTATCACTGACTCATTTTGTCAAATCTTTCTCTTATTCAACACTTTCTCTGCCCCTCAAATAGTTATTGTTTTCAAACATGGGTGCTTTCTTCTACAAATTGAATTTACGTTCATTGTTTGAGATTAAAGGTGTATACTGTGGATTTGTATGTGTTCTAGCCAGACAGATTAAAGGTGTATATTCCAGCCAGAACACAAAAACCCTAGGAGGTCTTTGAATGTTACCTCTTGTCAAAGCAGCCAAATTGCTGGATTAAAATTCCTTTACACCATCTGCATTGGATCTGCTTGATCATTTGATCAGGAGGTATGTGGGCAAGAAATATGTCAGGATGCATGTTTGTTCCTGATTGGACCTGATGGGAAATGCAGTGAATTGTGAAGTTTGGCTTTTAAAGCAACCTGCAAAACCTGACTCATGGTCATTTTCTGGGAACCTAGAGATGGACCTTTCCAGAGAACCATCCTATTGGCCAGTATTTAAATAAATCTTGCTTCAATTTTGGCTTTAAATTGTGGCATTGGTCTTATTCTCAACCAGTGAGATTAATTTGCCTCCCCTTCTTCCAGTGATTAAATTCCTTCTCCCCAGTCCCTTTCTTCTTTGCTTCCCCCTCTTATTATCTTTCTTTCCTTTTTATCTCCTCCTCATTTTTTCTGCTCCTTTTCCTCCTCTTCTCTCTTCACTCCCTTTTCCTCTCACTTTTTAATACTGTCAGGTATCCATCCCAGGGTCTTAAAATAGATAGCAGACAAGTCATTTGCTACTGAGCTGCATTATTTTAGCTCTAGAGTTAAAATGTTGGTTTATGCAAACTGTTATTTTTTTTTTATTTCTATCAGTGGTAGCTAGCCCACCAGAAGCCAATGTTCAAGAAATCTCCCCAACTTAGTAAAACAAATTTTTATTCCTTCCCCTAGTAAAGCTTTTGTTTAAGCAAAGGCTTCACTGCATTTTCAGAGTTAATAGCTGAGAGCAGCTAACTCTTTCCGTCTCTACTTTATTTCCTTTGTACCAATTCTGATCAACTGATCAACTACAAAATACTGTGAGGTCTACTTCAACCAATGGGATAAGACAGTTACCAGGTGCAATAGAAGAAAAATCAAATTAATTTCCTGCATTCCTGTGCTTGCTAGCTCATGTTGGCTTTGGGCTCACCCTTTTTACACACACACACACACACACACACACACACACACACACACACACACACACACAGTTTTGCAGTAGTCAAGAAATTGTTAAATGAATCTAAGACAATAATCTCAAATAACAGCAATGAAACTTTCATATTTCTTTTTCTTCCTGCCCTTGAAATACTGCCTTCATAAACACTATGGTGGAATCACTATGCCATTCCCTGCTTAGTGTTTTCCTGTGTCTAGATACACGTAAGCTACAGATACCAAGCTGTCCAATGTACTTTGGTCTGGAGCCACCTGCAGCATGTCTGCCTACATAATCTCTCCATTCCACTCACTGGCTCAGAAAAGATTAACTTTCTGAAAATGAAAAGGACAGAGATCAACTGCTTATCAAATATGCACATTTCAAATGGAACTTCACACTCCCTAGAAAGATGTTAGATTGCTGTTAGCTCTCTGGAGCACCCATGACAATGTGTTATCAGGCCATGTTTGCATGACAGAGGCAGTCCAAGCAAGAAACATTAAGTCATATGACTTCTAAGATGGAATCAATCAAGTGTGTGGTACAGCTCCTGAAAACTAATTTTACCTTCATGCGGTCTGGTTATCTTTGCAGCTGACATGAGGTTTGTCAGCCCCATTTCAGTCTGACCAAGTTCAGCACTGCATCAAGAATTTTAATGAACCAATACTGTAATATGTATAAAAGATGACACTGAGATGAATTTATGAGATGCCAAATCACTATGAAATGTAAAAAATTACTTGTAGGCTCTATCACCAACTTAGTTCATTTGAAATGTCCATTTCAAAAGTCTTCCTTCGTCTTTCTGTAATTTATTTGCACGAGTGTGCACAGATTTTCATCTTTAAACACTTGAAAAACCAAAGAAGTTGTTCAGAAGCAAATAGTTCATAAAATCCTGAGTTAGATTGAGGCATAGCTAAGGCCAATAAAGACAAACAACTCTTCATATAATGGTGAAAGGACTTGAAAAGAATGACTATGTGCTAGCTCTGTCCTTGAAATTCAAGATACATTAGTACCTCTGTCCTGATGACATCATCTTACCTGAGGTAGTTATATTTATGGATTTTCATTTTCTGTGTACCAATAGAAGAGTTAGCTTTCTTATATGGCTATAGGGATCCAATTTAGGGCCTTGCAAGTGCTAAGCAAGCATCCTACCACTGAAGCCATATCAGTACTTAATGTTTTGAGACATGTAACTCAGACTGGATGTGAACTCTGTGATGCTCACAGTAGCCTCTGATCTTCCTGTCTCTGCTGTGGAATGTTGTTATTGCAATGGTGCCTGAGACAATGGAATAGAAACTTTTAAAATTTGTCAATTGATAAATGCTAAAATCATAGCTAGCCTTTTTATGATCTTTGCTGTATGTGGCATAAAATTCATTTTTGAGATTGTGGACCTATTTTTGGAAACATTTATAGTGTGGATATACATTTTATGAGCTCTTCCTGGATCTAAATAGCATAATTTTTAAAATTATTATTTTATTTTTACATGGGGTGTTAATCTATATCTCGGGCTGGTATGGAGCTTACATTGTAGCTTGGACTGGCCTTAAACTTGAGGCAATCCTTCTATCACAGCTTCTCAATCATTGGGATTATGATTAGGCAGTCTGCTGAGACAAGACCATTTGCTACCTTGCTTGATAGCCCACATGTACTGAAAGCTGTTCATTAAACAGATATCGCTCTCTCCACTTAATTTTATTTACGTGAGCTGGCTCTGCCTTTTTTTCCTTATTTATTTATTTTTTTTTTTGTTTTCAATACATCCCAACAGCAGTTTCTTCTCCATCCATCTCTCCCAGTCTCCCCACACCACATACATTCCTCCTATGATTTCCCAGGGATATCAGCCCAACACTGTTTATCAAGATACAACAAAACTATGCACAAACCCTTTTATCAAGGTTGGGCAAGGCAAAACAGTAGGAGGAAAAGGAGCTCAAGAGTAAAAAACACCCTGTCTATCTCTGTTATGAGTTTCACAAAAACACCAAGCTAACAACCATAACATATATGTAGAGGACTTAATGCAGACCCAAGCAAGCTCCATGATTGCTGCTTCAGTCTCTGTAGCCCCTATGAGCCCTGCTTAGTTGATTCAGTGGGTTGTGCTCTCCTGGTGTTCTGGACCCCTCTGACTTCTCAAAATCTTCCTCACCTTTTTCTGTATGGATCCCTAAACTCTAAAGGTAAGAATCTTTGGAGCAATCACCAAATTGGTGATCTCCAGTTTAGGATCTTTCACTCTGCTTAATTTTGACCTGTGTGTCTCTGCATCTGCTCCCATCAGCTGTTGGTAGAGGCTGTTTCAGATCATTAATCTTTCAGTAACCATCGTTTCTAATCTGAACTGTATCTGTCTGGATTGTCTGTTAGTTTATTGTTGTCACTTCCCCTGGCTATTAGTTACATGGTCATATACTTTTGAATGTCTAGCAACACTTTATTATATTTTGGACACTGTTTGTAAAAATAGACAATCAATGTACATGTAAACCTTTTTCTCAGAAAGCCTTTTCTAATAGGTATAGTTTAAGCTCATGTCAATTAGAGTGTGGAATGAGCTACAGACTGGTCAAACTCTTGTTTATTTTTTGTTCTTTCCTATATTTAGCATTTTCCTCTCCAGAGAATTTTACTAAAATATAGTGGGCCTTGTTTCAAAGTATTGAATGCTTAGAACTGCCCTAAGGGATCTCCATTGTTCTGGACACATGACCCAGTGGCAGACTACTTCACTAGTCTTTGCATTTCTCAGCACAAACTAACATAAATAATTAACAAAAAGAATTTAATATAGCCTTTAAACTATTGTCCTCAAACATTTTTGAAAAAATGGTCATATGTGACAGCCACTGACACCCGAAGTCTCTCTTCTTGTCACTTCAGACCTTGGCTGAAAGCAATCTATCTCCAGGTTTGCTTGGATTTTTTGTTTTTGTTTCAATTTTTTTTTTTTTTTTGTCTTCCTGTAATACCTTCTGGCCTGTATCAAATTTGCAATGACAATTTCACTATTATTCTTCCCCAAAGGGTCATTTGTTGGAAGCTTATTATTGGATATGACAGTGTAGAAGGCCATAGAATGTAAAAGAGGTGGGGTCCATTGATAGATCTTTAGGGCATATCAAGGGTATGTCTTTGGAAGGGATTCTGAACCCCAGTTTCTCTTTGGCTTTATGATGCAACATTTCTTTCTTGGATTCTTTTCTGCTATGAACCATGAGGCCTTTAGTAGAGATGGGCTTCTATTACTGCTATGCCCTAGATACTCCATACCGTGGGAGTGCCTTCTTCCAGAGGCAGAAGATGACTACTAGGTAAGTGTCTTTGAGATATGTGGGGACAGTTACACATATGAACAACACACAAAATTGTCACTGCATGTGCAAGATCCATTCAAGCACAAGCCAGATGAAATCCCAACATGGAATAGGGAGGTGGACACAAAGCCTAACTCTAGTTAAGGAAGTATTAGCAATTGATGGCTACTGGGAAAGGAAAAAAAAAAGTTTTTTTTTTTTAAGAGTTTTGCTCCTAGTAAGTCTACTGTGATCCAGTGGGAAGTCATACATCCAAGTATAATATATGATCAGCATAAATTGAACTTGGTAGGTAAAAAGAAAAAAAAATGAGAGAAAACAAAATTGGGTAAGTAGGGAAAGAGAAAGAGAAAGAAAAAGGACCTAGAAAAAATTGAGGTTAGGGTAAGAATGATTAGAATACATTGTATGAAAGTCTCAAAAAACTAATAGAATATTAAAAGAAATAAAGTCTGCTTTAGGTATTTTATTATGGTATTTAAAATGAACTACTTAACTAGAACTTAAAGAAAGTCTCATAATCCCTTCATAGTATTTTTCCAATTAATAATTGTTTTAACATTATCAATAGTTATTGAACTACCTTTTAAGAGCTAAGTGGATATTTTGCTCCATGCTGCACTCTCTTTAATCACTTAACTCCTAATTAATCTTCACAAATACTATGAGAAGAAATCTATTATTCTCATTCTGTATTTGAGGGTTATTAAAGTTTTCCCTGAGCCTCAGAAAGTAAGGCATAGAACAAGAATTTGAAATGAAAATTTTAGATACCTCATGATTTGTTCCTCCTCAATTTAGAAGAAGCACTATTACATTTTGGAACATTAACTTGATATGTTTTTCTGTTTTTTTTAAACATTTATTGGGAATGATTATCTCTTTTTTAATTAAATTTTTATTTTTATATTAATTACAATTTATTTACTTTGTATACCAGCTGTAACTCCTTCCCTCATTCCCTCCCAATCCCATCTTCCCTCCCTCATCTCCTCTCTGCCCCTTTCTAAGTCCACTGATAAGGGAGGTCCTCCTCCACTTCCATCTAATAGCTTATCAGGTCTCATCAGGACTGGCTGTAATGTCCACCTCTGGGGCCTAGCAACGCTGATCTTCCCTCCTGTGGTGGGGAGAGGTCAAAGAGCCAGCCACTGAGTTCATGATAGAGACAGTCCCTGTTCCCCTTACTAGGGAAACCCACTTGGATTCCTCCTTTCATTGATGACAATAGGCTGACAGGACAATTGTGTAGATCTCATGCTGATAATCATATTCACTGAGAGTCAAAGTGTGCAATATCCATGATGTGTCCAGAAGAAAGCAGACTACAGCTCTCCACTCTATTCTTTGTCTATTGATTTCCTTTCAATTCATCTTCCACAATGTTATCTGAGTCTCGAAGAATGATGTAGATGTGTCATTTAGGGTCCAATATTTAAAAGTCATTTACTCTTTCCATTTTAACCAATTATCTGTCTTTTAGAGTAACTTCTACTCACTGCAAAAAGAAAAAGAAAAAAACCTGTCCAATGAGAGCCGGCAGCCACTCTGCTCCTAGCATTAATGAAAATATTTGGAAAGTAATTTAGAAAGAAAATAAGCAAAATATTAACAGTGGAATCCTCACAGTGGCTTGTGACCTCCAGAGGACTTTTGAGCAGGTTTGCAGTGAATTGCAGGTAAGCATGAATTGTCAATGCTGGAGAAGGCTACAAATCAATCAGAAAGCAATTGGTACACCCATGATTGTCAGGCCACTATTACATGCATTTAGTAGGCACTAGTACACGAGTAGGCATATCTTTCCTGGTAGGTCTAAACTATTCAATTCAAGATTCAATTCCAGGTAACCCCACTGATGACTTTTCTCACCCTGTTGTGATAGTAGCTTTTCTATTTTTAAATACTAGAGCAAGCAGGGAGGAAGTTTCCTGGTCAGTTCCATTTTAAATTCTCTATGTCCTAAAAACAAAGTGTGTTGTGTCATCAGCAACAAAGTCTTGTCATCTATAATGGGCAGCAGCTAACAGAAGCAGCAAAGTCTATGTTTTTATTTCTATTTTTGGTAGGACTCTGAAACCTCCCTAGCTAATAAACTGTGGGGAGATATCGTTATGCCTGACACTGAGATTTTGATTTAAGGTATACCTTTTGTGTCCTATTTTTCCTTTAACAATGTCAGAGTTTCAGGTCTCATATTGAGTGAGAGATGAGGAACTAATTTTATTTTTCTACCAATGAATATCCAGATTTTCTGCAACAGTATTTGTTTGTCTCTTCTCCAATGTGTAACTTTTGCATCTTCATCAAAACCCAGGCAGTCAGGTAGCTATATCAGCATGGTTTTCTGAGTATGTTCTCTGTTCATTGCATTGAGCTAAATATCCACTTTTGTTCCAGTACCAATCTGTTTTTATTATGATGGAACTATAGTATAACACGAACTTAGTTATTTGTTTTACTTAGTATTACCTTTGCCATCCAAAGTCTATCAAAGTCTTTTTTGCTTCTACAGGAATTTTGAAGTTTTTTTTTCTTTATTTCTGTGAATAATGTCACTGAAATTTTGAGAGATATTGAAATGAATATGTATTTTATTGTAGTAGGATGTCCATTTTCACAGTAGTGGTCCAATGAGCAAAGGAGATTCTTCATCTTCTAGTGTCATTTTAAATTTTTTTACTTCAGCGTTTTGAATTTTATTTTGCATTCATAGTTCAGTTTATTCCCAGATTTATTTGTTTGTTTATTTGGTATATGTGTGGTCTCTCTCTCTTTCTTTCTCTGTGTGTGTGTGTGTGTGTGTGTGTGTGTGTGTTTGGCTATTGTGAATGGAATTATTTCTCTGATTTCTTTCTCAATATATTGGTCATTGACATATAGAAAGATGAATATTTTTATGTTAATTGTGAATCCTCTTACATTGCTGAAAGAGTTTATCAGTTCTAAAAGTTTTCTGGTGGAGCCTTTATGTTCTTTAATGTATATGATCATATCATTTAAAATAGAGAGAATTTGACCTCTTCCTTTCCAGTTTATATCTCCCCCCTTTTTGTTTTATTTTTCTAGCTAAAACTTTGAGTGAAGAACGGAGACATCCTTGTCATGTTTACAGATTTTGTGAAAGTGCTTAAATGAATGTCTTATTTCATATAATGTTTGCTGTGATTTGTATAAATAATTAAAATTAAAAATAATGCAATGTTTGTTTTAGTTTTGTCAAATATACCCATTATTATGTTAAGAAACATTCCCAATATTCTGAATACTTCAACACATTCATCATGAAGAGATGTTGAAGTTTACCAAAATTCATGATGACTATATGATTTCTGTCCTTGAGTCCATTTGTGAAATGTCTAATATTTATTATTTATATACACATGGAACAGTCCATGTATAAAGACAATTTCATTATAGTAAATGTTCTTTTTAATGTGTTCTTGAATTCTGAATAAAAATATTTGAGAATTTTTGTGTCTATGTTCATCAGGAAAATTGATCCATTATTTTAAATTTTTTCTCCTTTTGAAATCAGTGGAATTCCATCATTATAAAAATGAACTGATAATTCAGGTTCTTTTTTCATTCTATGAAATAATTTGAGAAGCATTAGTGTTAGTTCTTTGAAGATCTTGGAAAATTCCCTAGTAAAGATGTCTCAGTTTGGATCACTTTGATTGGGAGAGTTTTAGTTACTACTTGTTATAGATTTGTTAAAATTGCTCCTCTTCTTTGATTAATTTTTTTTAATTTAATTTTATTTATTACGTACACTTTATTCACTTTGTATCCCCAATAAGCCCCTCCCTCCTCCCCTCCAAGTTCTGCCCTCCCTTTCCCTTCTTCACGCATGCCCCTCCCCAAGTCCACTAATAAGGGAGGTCCTCCTCTCCTTCCTTCTGATCTTAGTTTATCAGATCACATCAGGAGTGGCTGAATTGTCATCTTCTGTGGCCTGGTAAGGCTGCTCCCCCCTCAGAGGGAGGTGATCAAAGAGCAGGCCAATCAGATTATGTCAGAGATACTCCCTCTTCCCATTACTATGTAACCCACTTGGACACTGAACTACCATGGATTACATCTGTGCAGAGGTTCTAGTTTATCTCCATGCCTGGTACTTGGTTGGAGTATGAGTCTCTGGAAAGACCCCTGTGTTCAAATTTTCTGGTTCTGTTGCTCTCCTTGTGGGGTTCCTGTCCTCCCCAGATCTTACTATTACCCACTTCTTACAAAAGATTCCATGCATTCTACCCAGCAGTTGGCCATAAGTCTCAGAGTCTGCTTTGATAGTCTGCAGGGCAGAGCCTTTCAGTGGCCCTCTGTGTCAGGTTCCTAGGTTGTTTCCTGTTTTCTTCTTCTTCTGAGGTCCATCCTCTTTGCCTTTCAGGATGGGGATTGAGCATTTTAGTCAGGATCTTCTCCCCTTAATTAGTTTCTTTAGATGTACAGATTTTAGTAGGTTTATCCTATGTTATATGTCTATATGAGTGAGTATATACCATGTGTGTCTTTCTGCTTCTGGGACAGCTCACTCAGGATGATCCTTTCCAAGTCCCACCATTTACCTGCAAATTTCATAGTTTCCTTATTTTTCATTGGGGAGTAATTACTCCATTGTGTAGATGTACCACAATTTCTGCGTCCATTCTTCATTTGAGGGGCATCTGGGCTTTTTCCAGCTTCTGGATATTACAAATAAAGCTGCTACAAACATGGTTGAGCAAATGTCCTTATTGTGTACTTGAGCCTCTTTTGGATATATGCCTAGGAGTGGTGTGGCTGGGATCTTGAGGAAGCACTATTCCTAGTTGTCTGAGAAAGTGCCAGATTGATTTCCACAGTGGATGTACAAGTTTATATTCCAACCAGGAGTGGAGGAGGATTCCCCTTTCTCCACAACCTCTCCAGCATGTGTTGTCCCTTGAGTTTTTCATCTTGGCCATTCTGATGGGTGTAAGGTGAAATCTCAGGGTCGTTTTTATTTGCATTTCCCTAATGGCTAATTAGGTTGAGAATTTCTTTAAGTGTTTCTCTGCCAATCGATATTCCTCTACAGAGAGTCCTCTGTTTAGCTCTGTTGCCCATTTTATAATTGGATTACTTGATTTCCTGCTTTTCAGCTTCTTTAGTTCTTTATATATACTGGATATTAGCTCTCTGTCAGATATAAAGTTGGTAAAGATTCTTTTCCAATCTGTAGGTATTCGTCTTGTTTTGATGACATTGTCCTTTGCTTTACAGAAGCTTTTCAGTTTCATGAGGTCCCATTTATTGATTGTTGCTCTTAGAGCCTGTGCTGTTGGTATACTGTTCAGGAAGTTGTCTCCTGTACCAGTGAGTTCTAGGGTTTTCCCCACTTTTTCTTCTAACCTATTTAATGTGTCTGGTTTTATGTTGAGGTCTTTGAGCCCCTTGGACTTTAATTTTGTGCAGGGTGATAAGTATGGATCTATTTTCATTTTTCTACATGTAGACATCCCGTTAGACCAGCATCATTTGTTGAAGATGCTGTCTTTTTTCCATTGTATTGTTTTGGCATCTTTGTAAAAATCAGGTGTCCATAAGTGTGTGGGTTTATTTCTGGGTTTTCTGTTCGGTTCCATTGATCCACCATTGTGTTTCTATGCCAGTACCCATACAGTTTTTATAAATGTTGCTCTTTTGTACAGCTTAAGATCAGGAATGGAGATACCTCCTGAAGATCTTTTATTGTAGAGGACTTTTATTAATTTTTATAAGTCATAAGAAGTTAGGAATTTATTATAATTGTTAGATTTTACAATTTATTGGAATATAATTTTGAAGATAATGTCTGATGGTGTTTTATATTTAATTGATTTCTGTTGCAATGGATCTCTTTAATCTTAAATGTTCTTAATTTGTCTGTTCTCTCTCTTTTAGTTTGCTGGCTAAGGCACCCATAGAACACCTAATAAACTACACCAGAAATGAAAATCCTCGAGCTACATAATAATTAGACTAGAAAAAAAATCCTCCCACCACATAATAATCAATACAGTAAGTATTCAAAAAAAAAAAAAGAAAAAATAATAAGTGCCACAAGGGGAAAAGGCCAAGTAACATATAATGGTGAACCCATTAGAATCACACCTGAGTTCTCAACAGAGACTATGAAAATCAGAAGGGCCTGGAGAGATATCATGCAAACCCTAAGAGAACATAGATGTCAGCCCAGGCTACTATACCCAGCAAAACTCTCCAGCATCATAGATGGAGAGAACAAAATACTCAATGACAAAAACAAATTTCAACAACACCAACCCATAAATAGATACAACCCAAGAAAACTAACTGGTTTCAGGAAAACACAGGAAATAAATAACCTCATTACAGCAAAACTAAAAGTAGCCAAGCACACAAACACACTACCATAGCCAACATCAATATCAAAGGATCTAACAGCCACTGGTCATTAATCTCCCTCAACATCAATGGACTTAAGTCTCCAATAAAAAGAAACAGACTAATAAAATGGATGAAATAACAAGACCCAACAATAAGTTGCATACAAGAAACACACCTAAGTCACAAAGATAGACATTACCTGAGAGTAAACATCTGTAAGATGGTTTTCCAAGCAAATGGACCCAAGAAAAAAGTAGGAGTAGCCATTCTAATATCTAATAAAATAGACTTTCAGCCAAAATTAATCAAAAGAGATGGGGAAGGACACTTTATACTCATCAAAGGAAAATTCCACCAGGAAGACATCACAATCCTGATATTCTATGACCCAAATACAACGGTAAACACATTTGTAAAGGAAATATTAACGAAACTTAAACCACAAATAGATTCCCACACATTAATAGTGGGAGACATCAACAACCCTCTCTCAACAAAGGACAGGTCAATAAAACAGAAATTAAACAGAGAAACAATTACTCTAACAGAGGTCATGAATCAAATTAACCTAAAGACATCTATAGAGGATCTGAAGATGGCAGCAGCTAGTGTGCAGCTTAGCTGAAGTGGAGAGGACCTGCAACGCTGAAATAGGTGAGTGAAGGGGCTGATCAAGCCAGAACAGAGTTATCTAGACTTCCAAGAAGAAAGAGAATAACCATGATCTGAGTCCATCTAAAATCAGGTCATGGCATATTCCTCCAGGAGGAGACACTCCGAGAGGCGATCCCCAGGCACTTCCCCGCACCCAAAACCCTATTCCCTCTTTGGAGGAGGCAAGAGGCGTCCAGCAGAATCTGCCATAGACCACACTGTCTGTACCCCAGCCCCAGCGAGAACTGAAGTTCCCACCAAAACAAAACAAAATAAAATAAAACAAAAAAAAAAACAAACCAGAGATCGGGGCTGAGAAAACCCAATCCTTTCAGGCACTCCCCCAAGAACAAGAACAATGCCATAACCCTGCCCTGGTGGAGCAGAAGGATAGAGAGGCGCAGAGTGGCTTCACAGTGCCTGGACCCCAGTGCTGCCTGCTGCTCCTAGCAAACAAACTTCAGCTCGGGATCTGGGACAGTGGTCATTCAACACGTCCTGAGACTCTCCATGGTCCAGCGCAATAAGGCCTAGCACCAAATCCTAACACCAGCAGCCCCCTAGCCCCTGACAGAGAAACCCCAGCTCAGGATCAGGACTGAGAAGTCCCAACACCTTCTAGCACTCTTCTGAGAGTGCTGCCATAAGCTTGCCCTAGCAGAGGGGAAGGTCAGAGGGGAAGGACAGAAAGGCAGCCTGCCACAGGACACAGCACCCCCTCTCCTGCTCACCCAGCGGCCCATGGCAGAGAAACCTGAGTTCTGGATCTGAGGACATTCAACCCTAACTGGTACTCTCTCGGGATCAGCAAACATAGATTCTACCGCCAGGCTGCTTCTGGCAGAGAGATCTGGGCTCGGGATCTGGGACTGAGAACACTCAACCCAACTCTTTCCCCTGCTACCCCAGGACCAGTCAACAGAGACCTTCCTGGCAGAGGGAAAGGACAGAGAGGCAGCACACAAGACAGGTGGACACCGAGTCCTGCTGCCACAGTGCCACAGAGCTGACTGTTAGACTACCCGCGCATTTTCCGCAGCAGGAACAAATCAGAGAGTAGAGAGCAAGGGGAACCCCTGTGCATTCCAACTAGACTTGCAAGGTAATAAGTGAGCCTTCTAGGGAGAGTTTGCCCCAGACACAGTGCCTCTCCACACAAGCAACCAGACAAGATCCCTTCCACCCATACCCCTAGTATGGGCATGATAAGGATTCTTGGGATAGTGACCCCAATGATGAATCCTCTGCCTTGTGGGTCCACCAGTGTAATCCAGGCAAACAATCCCTGGATCCCAGCAAGAAATGCATACTAGTTTGGCCTGTGGGTCACTGCAGTAGTCAGAGAATCCATGCATGCACACTGCACACACTAAAAGCACATGCAAATAGCTCCAGTGTCACATTCCTTACTTAAACAAAATTGAAACCACAACCCACACTCCCAAACCAGTCAATCTCTATCATCTTCCTGAAAAAAAAAAAAAAAAAAAAACAGTCCAGAAAACAGAAAGAGATGATCATAGCCTGAACTACAAACTCAAGGAACAAACAGATGGCTAGAGGCAGACATAAGAACACACACAACAAAAACCAGGACATAATGACCTCACCAGCAACCCCACAAACCAACATTTCAATTCACTAGATATATAAGAAAACGACCTCAAAACTATGTTTCTCCAGCTATTAGAGATCCATAAAGATGAAATGAAAAAAATGAACAAAGCCCTCATCAGAGGAATACACAAAGAAATCGAAAAGAACAAAGAGAAAATACATAAAGCTCTCAGAGAAATGACCACAAAAATTGAGGCAAACAAAGACGAAATGAACAAAGCCCTCAAAGAAATGTCCACACAAATGAAGGCAAAAAAAGAAATAAACAAACTCTCATAGAAATACAGGTAAATACAGCCAAAGAAGTAGAGGCACAATTAGTGATATATAGATAGGAAACACACAAAAAAATAGAAGCCAGCATTGAAAAGCAGGACTCCACATTCAAACAGATGAAGGAAATGGTGCAAGACATGAAAACAGAATTAGAATCAATAAAGAACACACAAACAGAGAAAAACCTGGAGATGGAGAACATAGAAAAAAGATCAGGAACTACAAAGGTAAGCATCACCAACAGAATACAAGAGAGGAAGAAAGAATCTCAGGAGCCGAAGATACATTTGCAGAAATTGACACATCTCTCAAAGAAAAAAACAAAATCAGAAAGTCCCAAACACAAAACATCCAAGAAATCAAGGACACCATGAAAAGACAAAATCTAAGAATAATAAGAGTAGAAGAAAAATAAGACATCAGGCTCAAAGATCCGGAAAATATTTTCAAGAAAATTATAGAAGAAAATTTTCCCAATTTAAAGAAAGAGATGTCCATAAACATGCAAGAGGCCTACAGAACACCAAGTAGACTAGACCAGAAAAGAAATTCTTCACATCACATCATAATCAAAACATTGAACCTACAGAACAAAGAAAAAATTCTAAAAGCAGCAAGGGAAAAAGGCCAAGTAACATATGAAGGTAGAACTATCAGAATCACACCAGATTTCTCAACTTAAACTATGAAAGCCAGAAGGGCCTGGACAGAAATCATACAGTCCTTAAGGGACCAGAGATTCTAACCCAGACTACTATACCCAGCAAAACTTTCAATCAACATAGATGGAGAATTCAAAATATTCCATGACAAAACCAAATTTAAACAATATCTACATAGTAATCCCAGCTCTACAGAAGTTACTAGAAGGGAAACTCCAAACCAAAGAAAACAACTACATCTAAGGAAACAGATAACTACACAACAACAACAACAAAAACCCAAAAGAATTCAAGCAATGAAACTCAGTGACACCACCAACCCCACATCAAAAGTAAGTAACAATTGTTGGTCACTAGTTTCTATCAGCATCAATGGACACAACACCCCAATAAAAAGACACAAACTAACAGAATGGTTGGGGAAACAGGATCCAACATTCTGTTGCATCCAAGAAACACACCTATGCAACAAAGATAAACACTACCTCAAGGTAAAGGGCTGGAAAAATGTTTTTCAAGCAAATGGTTCCAGAAAAAAAGCTGGAGTAGCTATCCTAATATCTAATAAAATAGACTTTCAACCCAAGTTAATCAAAAAAGATAAGGAGGGCCACTATATTCTCATCAAAGGAAAAATCCACCAAGAGGACATCACAATTTTGAATATCTATGCCCCAATTACAAGAGCACCTACATTCGTAATGAAACAATATTAAAGCTTAAATCACACATTGATCCTAATACCTTAATAGTGGGAGACTTCAACACTCCACTTTCACCAAGGGACAGATCAACTAGACAGAAAACAAATAGGGAAATAAAAACACTTCCACAGTTCCTAAATCAAATGGAACTTATAGATGTGTACAGATCTTTTCATCCAAACTCAAAAGAGTATACCTTCTTTTCAGCACCGTATGGAACCTTCTCCAAAATGGATCATATAGTTGGTCATAAAGCAAGCCTCAACAGATACAAAAAGATTGAAATAATTTCTTGTATTCTATCTGACCACCATGGACTAACGCTGGGCCTCAACAACAACAGAAATAACAAAAAGCCGACACCCACATGGAAACTGAACAACTTGCTACTCAATGACATCAGGGTTAAGGAAGAAATAAAGAAAGAAATTAAAGACTTCTTAGAATTCAATGAAAATGAAGGCACAACTTACCTAAATTTATAGGACACATTAAAAGCAGAGTTCAGCGGAAAATTTATAGCACTAAGTGCCTTCAAGAAGAAATTCGTAACATCACATACAAGCATCTTAATGGCCCAACTGAAAACCCTAGAAAAAAAAGAAGCAGATATACCCAAGAGGAGCAGACTGCTGGAAATAATCAAGACTCTGCTATTCCACTGCTAGGTACATACCCCAAATTTACTCAAGTACACAACAGTGATATTTGTTCAACCATGTTTATAGCAGCTTTATTTGTAATAGCCAGAACCTGGAAATAACCCAGATGTTCATCAACGGAGGAATGGATACATAAACTGTGGTATTTTTACACAATGGAATACTACTCAGCAATCAAAAAGGAGGAAATCATGAAATTTGCAGGCAAATGGTGGGATCTAGAAAAGATCTTCCTTAGTGAAATATCCCAGAAGGAGAAAGATAAACACGGTATATACTCACTTATATAGATCTATAAGATGTGATAAACATAATGAAATCTGTACACCTAAAAAAGATAATCAAGCGAGCAGACACGGGGTAAGATGATCAATCCTCATTTAGAAAGACAGATGTGCATTGAATGTATGACAAGAGTCTACTGCAGAAGGCATCTGAAAGACTCAACTTAGCAGTGTTTCAAAGGAGATACTAAGACTTATAACCAAACCTTTGGCAGAGTACAGGGAATCATATGAAAGAAGTGGAGTTAGTATGATGGGGAAAGGATAGGAATTCTACAAGGACCAAATATATCTGGGCACATATATATTTCTGAGGGAGGAAAGGTGGAATTGGAAGGGAATGAGGGAGGGAGTTACAGCTGGGATTCAAATTGAATAAACTGTAATTAATAAAAAAATATTGCTTTGTCTTAAGAAGGAGATCCTTTTTTATTGTTGATTATCAACTTTTCATGCAAATTTCCATTGGCAACTTCTTGTTTCCTTATTGCAGGTAAATGGTGCGACCTGGAAAGGATCATCCTGAGTGAGCTGTCCTAGAAGCAGAAAGACACACACAGTATATACTCACTCATATAGACATATAACATAGGATAAACCTACTAAAATCTGTACATCTAAAAAACCAATCAAGAGAGAGAACTCTGACTAAAACGCTCAATCCCCATCCTGAAAGGCAAAGAGGATGGACATCAGAAGAAGAAAACAGGAAACAACCTAGAAACCTGACACAGAAAGCCTCTGAAAGGCTCTGCCCTGCAGACTATCAAAGCAGAGGCTGAGAATTATGGCCAACTGTTGGAATCTTATGTAAGAAGTGGGAAATAGTAAGATCTGGAGAGGACAGGAACCCCACAAGGAGAGAAACAGAACCAGTAAATTTGAACACAGGGGTCTTTCCAGAGACTCATACTCCAACAAAGTACCAGGCATGGAAATAACCTAGAACCCCTCCATAGATGTAGCCCATGGCAGTTTAGTGTCCAAGTGGGTTACACTGTAATGGGGAGAGGGAGTACCTCTGACATAATCTGATTGGCCTGCTCTTTGATCACCTCCCCATGAGGGGGGAGCACCCTTACCAGGCCATAGAAGATGACAATGCAGCCACTCCTGATGTGATCTGATAGACTAAGATCAGAAGGAAGGAGAGGAGGACCTCCCCTATCAGTGGACTTGGGGAGGGGCATGCATGAAGAAGGGGGAGGGAGGGTAGGCCTGGGAGAGGAGGAGGGAGGGGCTTATGGGAGATACAAAGTGAATAAAGTGTAATTAATAAAATAAAATTACATTTAAAAAAGTAATAGAGGAGAGGAAGAAGAAGATATCAAAGGGAAGAGAGGTAGAAAAAAGCAGATAAGTAAAACGGATATAGGTATATGGGTAGTATGGATTGCATTGTAGTAGACCAGATTAAAAGAACATATAGGAATCCTAAAACCTAACTCAACAATATATATACTGCAACAACAACACACTCATGAAGAACAAATGAAATAATGGAGGTTTAATGATAGAAAATATGGAATAAAAGAAAACGATAAAAGAAATGATTGCTTGTACAGATGTGCCTTATTGAAACTCCTCAGACCCCTCTGGCTATTCTAGGCCTCGTGTGGTGCTGTGTAGCTATAGGTATCTGTATCCTCAGTATCCTGTGTGACTCTGGCATTGAGAGAACAAGAGGTTTACCAATTTTTGTGGTACTTCTTTATATCCCTGTACTCCATCATGGCACTTCTGGTCTTTCAAGTTCAGTTTTTTTTGTTTTTGACAGTATTTTGCTATATGGCCCAGGCTTTAACCTCCTTTTGTTTCTCTCTCATCTTTATAAGTGCTTAGATTGTAGTAGTGTGCCACTGTAGTTAACCACATGTGTTTTAAGTATATATTTAAGTATATAAATTTTATATATACATACACACACACATATATACATATATATATATACTATCACCACATACAAGATAATGAACATTTCACCATCCTTGAAATCTACGGTACCTTTAAACCTTCTTACACTAACCTGTCCTATCTCCAAGTAATTTCTTAGCTATTCCTTAGTTACTTCATTTCACTGTTGTCTGCACTAAGAAAAAGAATGGAAGAAAGGAAGAAAGAAAAGAAAGAATGAAAGAAAGAAAGAAAGAAAGAAAGAAAGAAAGAAAGAAAGAAATTAAGGAAGAAATTAAGGAAGAAAGAAAGAAAAGAGCTTCACAAAGGGAACAACAGAATCAAAAAAATCTGGGCACAGGGGTCTTTTCTGAGACCGATACTCCAAAAAGGACCATGCATGGAGATAACTTAGAACCCCTGCACAGAAGTAGCCCTTGGCACCTTAGTATCCAAGAGGATTCCCCAATAATAAGAACAAGGACTGTCTCTGACATGAACTTATGGGCTGGATCTTTGGTTACCTCTCCCTGAGAGGGGAGCATCTTTACCAGTCCACAGAGGAAGACAAAGAAGCCAGCCCTGATGAGACCTGAGAGACTAGGGTCAGATGGAAGGGGAGGAGGACCTATCCTATCATTGGACTGGGGAGGGGCATAGGAGAAGAAGAGGGTGGGAGGGTGGGATCAAGAGGGGATTGGGGAGAAGGGTACAGCTGGGATACAAAGTGAATACACTGTAATTAATAAAAAGAAAAAGAAAAAAGAAAAGAAAAGGAAGAACACAAGAAGACCTAGAGTAGTAGAGTAGACTCATTTTGTATCTGGTTTCTATTTTAGAACATTTCTTTTAAGGTTCATTTAAGACATACAATGCTGCTTTTTATTTCTGTGTAATATTCCAGTCTTTGGTTATATCTGATTTATATATCTTCTCAAGACTTATGGATATTTGTTGGCTTTTATTTTTTTAAAAAGCTAATGAAAATATTTATGTATAAATGTTCAGGAAGCAATTAAATTTATTTCATTTAACGAAATATTAATCATGGTTCTCTGTAGAAACAAAACTGATATGATGAATATATTTTAAATATATAATATGTTATATATCATATTTATTTATCATATTATTCATTTAATTATATATTTCAGTAAACTGTTAAACTATCTTATTTTACAATACTAATAACAGCTGAATAATAACTCTCAAGTCTGAGATTCTGAGAATTCTGTGGTTGCTCAGTCCTTGAGGCTGGATGCATTGGTATTCAGAATATGTCCACAGTGGCTGTCTCTCAGTGGAGAGATGGAGAGCCTCCTAGCTATTCAACTCAAGAGAATGGCGGCCTCAGAAATCTCAATCTGGTGCCAAAAGCCTGGAGGACTCCTGGAGAGTCACTTGTTCTCAGTCAATGATGGAAGCCTGGAAATGCTGTTTTTGACAGTGAAAGGATCAGACTAACTTTGTAACCTATGTGTCTTCTAAAGCCTATAGTTTTGAGTTTTAGATCCAGGTTAAGCTAAAGCCTCTTAGTACCTTTCCAGAGAACAGAGAAATGTGACCTTATCTGTGAGGACAGATATAAAAAAAGCAAGCAAGCAATGACTTTCACTCAGCAAAAAGAATGACTTATCTTCAAGATAGTGTTTCTTAGCAACCAACCCAGATGGCCTCACTCCTTCTTATGAGTAACTCCTGACATCCAACCAAAAGCCCGTAGCCCTGATCTTCAAGGATGAGCTAACCACCCCTACCTTTAATTGCAGCTGCATTCACACTTGGCAGGACTGGCCAAGCTTGAGCACCTAAGACTAACAAATTATGTTACTTTATAGCTTCCTCATCCAACCCTGAATTGCCAAGACCGCAAACTCAAAATTCCTGTGCTTTGTCTTTTAAAAATCCAAGGCCTTTGTCTCCTGGTGCAACTCTTTGCTGATCTGCAGGGGTGACCCCATTGCGCAATGGTTAAAATGAACCGCTTGTGATTTTGCAACGATGAGATCTGGTCTCCTGAGTTCTCTTCATCCTTTCTGAAAATGAGGCTCATGCTGGGCCTAACAACAGCAGTGAAGGAACCTCCACCAGCAGCAGCCACAGGATAAATGGACTGGACACAGAGAAGTAAGCCAATGAACAAAAGGCAAATAATCTCTTTCTGTCATAGCCCTGTTTACCGAAGCTTCTACCTGAAGGTACTGCCCTTACTTGGGGTGTGTATCCCTATATAATTAAGGTAATTCAGACAGTTTCTCTGGTTAGGCTCACTACTCAGGTGATTTTAATTTGTGATCATTAATATTAACACGGCCATTGAGTAAATACCAATGAGAAGATAATTATATGTATTAAGGGCATATTTAATTATTTAAGAAGCAGCATAGTCATTCCCAATGTATGGCATGTTAGCCTTGTAAAATTGTAAACATTATAATATAAAAAATTAATACCTTAGAATATATTAAAACTAAGAAAGTCTATCCATATACAACTTTAAGCAAAACTGTCACTAAAAAAATGAACAATACAGTTAATTACAAAGTCTCATTGCTTAAGAAATTTTTGGCGAGGTTTAGAACTATGCTGTATATTGCTTGTAGAAGTACAGAAGAGTATACAAGAGTCATATTCATCAAGTTCTACCCTCTAGCTAGATTTAGCTTTATGTATATTCTTCAATAAAATTGATTAAAGAGGAGAGTCAATATTGTCTTCACCAAAGGAATGAAGTTTTTCAAGTGCTTTATTGAAAGCTTTTCTAAGGTTTTATTGCTGCAATCTCAATGGCCTGGGACACTGTTAGCCACTTTATTTCTTGAGGGGTTTTTCATTGTTTCATTTATGTTGATCTGTGAACCTTTTCACCTTCCTAATATATTTTCAAGTGGTCATTGGCTTCCCAAATAAACAGAGCCCTTCTTCATGCTTGGGATTTGGTGCTAGCTGTGGCAGAATGCCAAAAGTAGTCTTTGCTTCTGAACCTCATTTCCCAGTTCCTGCTGCTAATATGATAGGTAAGGTTTGCCAAGATTATGTTTGTTCATTTTAAATTTTAACTGCTACAGGTTTTTTTTTTTTTTTTTCTCTGTATATCCAAAGTACAATCTTGTATTCTCCTAGGAAAACACAGGGAGAAAATCCTACCTCTATCACTTCCTAGACTTTGGCTGATTTATGTGCTGACCTATCTAGGCTTGGGATAGTTTATCAATAAGCACAGGGGATAAAAAATGCCTTTCTACTTGGACTTTTGAGTAAAAGGAGATTAAGTAATTTGTTCAGATTCTTTAGCCCAGTCCAGTGCCTTCCCAGAGAAATGTGCTGAAAAAAGCTGAGTGGCCAGGTCTTCATTTTCTTCTTGCTCTTTCTTTCCACTATTCTCTTTTATTCTGGTGTGTACAGTTTTTTAACCCTTGTTCCTTCTCTTGTTTACCTTATGCCTCTTCTTTATTGCATCAGCTATACCTGAGGATATACACATGTATATGTATGTATATGTAGATACATAAATATGTGTATATACATAAATGTATACACATATATTTTCCTTGTACTCTGAAATCTAACTTCACAATGCTCAGGTAAGCCACATACTGAAAGACCCCAGCCTCACACTAAGTTAAACATAGCTAATGCCATTTTGTGAGACACCACTGTTTTGTAAAACTCTGAAGGCCAGATGAGAAACTGGAAAATTACTGAAAACACCTAGCTGTGTCACCCACTTGGGATATCTGTGGTCAGGCTGCCCCAGTCATACTAAAAACAGTTTGTGTTAATCACTCTCATAGATATCTGTGAGACTGTTTCAGCTAAGATAGGGAAAAACAAAATAACAGGTGGCGGGCCACGTCAAGGGGTCATTCTACCCCCCTTGACCACCCAGCTCCTGGAATCTTGGTGCCCCTGCCAAACTTTGACGCAAATTGTGGTCTCGTGTAAACGTACCAATCAGCCCCCTGTAACCATGCCCTCTCGTTTCTGTACCAGTGTTTCTGCCTCTAAAACCCTATAAAAACCCCAGCTTTCCATCTAGGGGGCGCGGAAGTCTTCCGAAAGACTTTTTGCCCCGGGTACCTGAGTATCAAAATAAAAGCCTCTTGCTGTTTGCATCCGAAGGGACTCGTTGTTCTTTGGGAGGGGGTCTCTCTGACGGAAGATACCCTCCGGGGATCTTTCAATACTAGTCATAAAATCTCAATATAATTTTGACCTCTATGAACAAAGCCAATTGTGAGCTCTTATCTTCAGGATTATCTTTTTAAACATGTTGTCATCTTCTTTGTGGCTTATCCTCAATAGAATATTTCTCCCCGGGAAATGGGCAAAAACATCTTGTTGGTGGTGTTGTTCTTTTATCAGCAAGGGGCAGAGCAGATAGCAATCTTTTTTGCACATCCTAGCTTGATGCCTAGTTTGGTGGCCTTAGGCCTAGGCCTCATAAAAATCAATCAAATCCAATAAAAACCAGACAGTGCAGAGTGGGAGGAGGAAGACAGACAGAGATCTCTGGACCACCATGACACCCACAGACTTGCACTCTGGTGTATGGCACAGGCAGGCCAGATACACTCAGTTGCCACCACACCAGGCAAAACAGATAGAAGATGTTACCCAGGGTCTCACCAGCTGCAATAGCCAGCTTGTAGTTAGAACCTCCACAATATGTGCTCAGATGGGAGAGAAAGAGAAGTGGAACAGCTTGAGTATTATAAAGAGGGATAGAGCTGTAGACTAGAAGGTGGAGAGGACTAAACTGTTTTGAGTGGCCAGCCCCACCACCTGGGGCCAAGGTGAAGACTAAGCCCTAGCTGCCCTCTGAGGGCCATGTTTGAGTCTGTGGCTAAGTAGCACCAGCAGTTGATGTCCATATCTGTGGCTCATATTACCACTAGAGAACATGAGGCTATCTCTGGTTGTGCCAGTCACTGAACACCTTGAGGATGTCCAGGGGCTGTGCATAACTGACTGGCCCTCCTCCCTCACTGGATGAAACATTCTGGAGAGCTGTCTCCATCTCTCACCAGTGGCAACACTGTGGAGAGTGGACTCTGTACCTCACCTAGTCAGCATAGTGGAGATAGTTCTGGAAGAAGGGGTGTGTGTGAGAATCCCTGGAGGTGTAAATATGGGAGAGCTGAGCCCACCACTCATCTGCCATGGGGTGAAACAGGCATAAACAAAGCTGACCCTACCACTTGTCTGGCATGAGGTAGCATGGATTTGGCAGTGATGCTCTCTCCCTCTGCCCATCCCTTCCTCCCTCATTACCTGCAGTACCCAGGAGAACTGGACTTGAGGTCAGGAGAGCTAGAGAGCTAACCCTGGTGCTTCACTGGCTGTAGCACTCAGGAGAAAGGGCCTTGTACCTTGCCAGGGCAGCACAGTGGAGCTGGCCTTAATGAAGAATACATGGTTGAGCCAGCTTCGATGGTGTGAGCTCTTCACAGTCTGCAGCACTTGGGAGAGTGGGCCCTGCACCTTGACTGAGTAGTCCAGAGGAGCTGGCTTTGGAGGCATGGGTGCAGGTTAGCCACCCCCAAAGAGGCATGAGTGCAGGATAGCTGATTCTGCCTCTTTCCAAAGGTGGCATTGGGTGGCCTCGCAGTAGCAGAGCTGAAGAGCTGGCACTGGTAGTGCAGATAAGGGAGAACCGGTAGTCTGACCAGCTCAGCTATCACCCAGGCCCAAACCCAGGACTCTGGATTTTACCACCCCAAAATCTATATCAGCTGTTGGAACATATGAATGGGACAATCTTGCTGTTCCAAAGCTGCAGGATCTCTATGACACAGGGCAATGACAGAATAACCAGGAAGAATCTTGATGACGATACAATGTGATGGTGTCACAGAAGCCAGAGACCTCAAAACAGACCAATGACTCATTGCAATGAATATTTGCAAATGAAGATGTGTAGACAGAGAAATATATTGTGGAACAGTGTGACATACAATAGCTTCCACAATGAGATGTTTTCTATGCTTTTGTTTTTGTTATTGTTGTTGTATGTTTGTGTGTGTGTGTGTGTGTGTGTGTGTGTGTGTGTGTGTGTGTGCAAGAGGGGTGAGAATGGACAAAGGACAGATATGAAGAGACAGGGAGATGAGTGGAACTTGGGCACATGATGTGTAACTCACAGAGTCAATAAGCATATAAAATGAGTAAATTACAGATACACTGAGACCATCTAGATGCTAAAAAATTATTTCAATAGTTAATTTATTTATTTGTCCATGTATAAATGAAGGCAAACATAAATGTGTGGCAGAGGACAGATTTAGAGAATGGATTGTTGACTTCCTCCTTGTTGAGGCAGGGTCTTGTTTCTGATCTACATTCCACACTGAACAGTATTTTCCATAACATCACAGATACTTCATAATTATTTTTCTGACTTCAGATTTTGGGTCAATTCTCAACATAACAAACTGAGCTTCAAGGAGGTACATGCCTTTGCCTGCTTAACAGATATTTCCAATAGAGCTATAATGATGAATGGTCAACTTAAGGCTTGAATAAAGAATGTGGGAAAATTTTCTAATAGTTGTTTTTTCATACAGAAAGTATACCTACAGCTTAAAACTCAGTAGTTATTTTTTCTATATAAATAGAAGCAGAAATAGAAGAATATACAGTTACTTTCAAGTTTAACATGATCACTGATAGAGCTTTGGAAAATTTCCTTAATATAGCTGTAGTGTCCTTGAATATACTAGTCAGACTGATCTAACAACACATGGTCTTGCCTGGCAATTAGAAAATGAAACCAAAAAATAACTGCTTACAAGCATAATAAAATAATGTAAGATAGATGAAGTAGTTTGAATAATACTGGCTCTGTGGGCTCATCTTTCAGTAATTGGTCCCATCTGTGGGACAGATTAGGAAGTGTGGCCTTTTTTCAGGTGATCTGTCACTGGATGTGAGCTTTGTGATTTCAAGATACTGTGTCTCTCTCTGCCTTTTGAATGTGGAACAAAATGGGTTCTCTCAGCTGTTCCTTTGCTCCATCATCATGAGTTCTAACTCTCTGAAATCATAAAACTAATTAAACACTTTGTTCTAGAAGTTGCTTTTGGTCAGCAATAGAAAAAGAACTAAGATAGATGTTGGTACCAGGGCATAAGCTATTGCTCCAACAGACCTGATTATGTCTTTCTTTGCAGAAATGTGAAAAAGTTTCTGACTAGCAATGTAGTTAACCTTTTAAACATAGTTTAATGTGATATATTAGTAAAATATTTGAAGACATTGCTGAGAATTATGCAAACCGTGGAGACCCAGCAAGATATTTCAGAGGTGATCACTATTAGCAACTGAGCTAAGGATTATTCTTGTGAAATTTTGGAAAAGAATGTGGCTGTTTTCTACCTTTGTTATAACAATATTCTTGAGGCTAAATTGAAAATTAATGCACTAATTTCTTTAGTGGATATTTTGAGACAGTCTAATGTTGACTCCGTAATATGATTGTTAGTGATCACTCCTATTCAGGTTTACAATGAGAAAATGAAAGCTGAGCAAAAGAAATTCCTAAAATGTGCAATTTGAGGAGAAAATATACAAGGAAACTATTGTTGCAGACAAGGTTTATGCTGAAAGAGATAAGAAAATCAAGGCAAGGTGTGATCTACTTTAGAATAAAAGGAGGGCTGTCCTTAGGAAAAGATTTCACTAGCCCAAAGATTCAAACTAGGAAAAAAAAAAGGACCTAAGGTTCTTTCAGTTCCTAAAATAACAAATCAAAACTTGCAAATTTAGGGGCCTAAGCTCTTCCTTTAGGAGTCAGCTGAATTTAGAAATGTCACCTACTGGGTGACAGTCACCCAGTACTGGTACTGGCTTTAGCATCATCAAGGTTATAAGATTAGAAGTGTAGAAATGTTTGTGAAATCTTTCTCCATGGTTAAAAAGTAGTATGAACCCAGATGCCCCTCAACTGAAGAATGGATGCAGAAATAGTGGTACATCTACACAATGGAATATTACTCAGCAATAAATAACAAGGAAATTATGAAATTTGCAGGTAAATGGTGGGAACTAGAAAAGATCATCCTGAGTGATCTATCCCAGAAGCAGAAAGACACACACGGTATATACTCACACATATAAACATATAATATAGGATAAAGCTACTATAATCTGTACACCTAAAGAAACTAATCAAGAGGAAGGACTCTGGCTATAATGATCAATCCCCATCCTAAAAGGCAAAGAGGATGAACATCAGAAGAAGAAAACAGGAAACAAGGTAGGAGCCTGCCACAGAGGGCCTCTGAAAGGCTCTGTCCTGCAGACTATGAAAGCAGATACTGAGAATTATGGCCAACTGTTGGGCAGAGTGCATGGAATCTTATGAAAGAAGTGGGAAATAGTAAGATCTGGAGAAGACAGGAGCTCCACAAGGAAAGCAAACAGAACAAAAAAATCTGAGCAAAGGGGTCTTCCAGAGACTCACACTTCTACCAAGAACCACACATGGAGATAACTTAGAACCCTTGCACAGATGTAGCCCATGGCAGTTCAGTGTCCAAGTGGGTTCCATAGTAATGGGAACAGGGACTGCCTCTGACATGAATTAATTGGCCTGCTCTTTGATCAACTCCCTCTGAGAGGGGAACAGCCTTATCAAGCAAAAGAGGAAGACAATGCAGCCACTCCTGAGGAGATCTGATAAACTAGGATCAGAAAGAAGGAGAGGAGGACCTCCCCTTATCAGCGGAATTGGGGAGGGGCATGCGTGGGGAAGGAGGAGGGAAGGTGGGATTGGAAAGGGAGGAGAGTGGGGTTTATGGGGCATACAAAGTGAATAAAGCATAATTAATAAAAATTAAAAAAAATAGTATGTGGAAGCCAGGTCTTTGGCAGGGAAGTCCCTATAAAGCTAATGTTATTCCTGATGTGAAGGTGAAGCTCTGACTTTAATTGGACATCCCTATTGCTTTCTTTTGAAGTGGTAATATCTATTCTGTGTTATTATACATTGGACATATGTAATTTTCATTTTGATTTTACAGAAGTTTTCAATGAAGAGTTTGCCCTGAGTCTCAGGAGAGATGTTAGACTTTTAAACAGTGTTGAGACAGCAAAAATCCTAAGGGGACTTTTGAAGTTCGTTTAATTACAATTTCCATTATATGGCCACAAGTCTATGGAAGCCAAGTAGCAGAATCTGTTGACCTAAATGGGAATGACCTTAATAGGTTTATATGTTGGAATAATTAGTTTGTAGTTAGTAGAACTATTTGAGAAGGATTAGGAGGTATGGCCTTGTGGGAGAAGTGTGTCACTGTTGGGTAGACTTTGATATTCCAAAAGACTGGTAAAATTCCCAGTCTCTTTCTCTCTGACTTATTGTAGATCAAGATGTGAGTTCTCAGCTATTCCTTTACATTGCCATCATGGACTCTAACCCTCTAAAACCATGAGCCAAATTGAACACTTTCTTTTAGAAGTTGCCTTAGTCATGGTGAAAAGTCTGTGAAATCAAAATGGCCCATGGTAAATGGCAGTAGGAAAGTATCTAAGGCATCAGGAATATGCTTAAAATATAAAAGACGTGAATACTACAATATAAATAAATTAACATAAAAAGACCTAATTAAATATAGAAAGGTTCACATAATCATGGATGGAGAAACTTAATACTGTTAGGAGTGCACTATACTGCACATTGTATATGGAGTTAACACACCTTTGAATTTCAGATATAATTTTTGCAAAACTGTTTTATTTTAAAATTTATATAGAAAAGCAAAGAACTCAGAATAGCCAAAACAACTTGAAATAGAACAAAGTTGGAGGACACATATTTCCTTATTTCAAAGCTTATTTATAAACTAGTGTAATCAAGACAGTGTGGAGCTAGCATAAGGATATACATATTCATCGATGGAACAGAACTGAAAGCCAAAAATATGCTCAATTGTTTTTTGATAAAGGTACCAAGAAAATCCACTAGTAAAAGAATCCTCTTTTTTACAAGTGTGCTCGGACAAGTGAATATCTCAGGTAGAGACTGAAACTAGACTGTACTTCATACCATTATTTAAATGTAAAGATGGATCACAAACAAATGAAAGAATAAAAATTATAATATTTTAGAAGAAAATATGTATGTATATATTTATTATTTCTTAGATAATGATTTCTTAGGTTATGACAACAATAATTTAAATAGATAAGAAACAAACAACTTGAACATTACCACAATGAAAAACTTCTGTGTTTCAAAAGCTACCACTTAGCTATTAAAATGCCTCAATAAGTTAAGGCACTTGTGCTCAATCCTAAGGAATCACGTGGTAGAAGGAAAGAACTGATTCCCCAGGTTGTCCACTGACCTGTAGTCCACACACACCTAGAATAATAAATAACTATATAAATGATGAAATAAATAATATTTATAAATATAAGCATATGTAAACATATTTTATATATTTAAGGCCACCATGAAGTAAATGAAAAGGAGTCAGGAATGATGGTTCAGATCAATACCTGTAGCACTCAGGAGACTTATACAGAAGGATTACAAGTTTGATACCAGCTGGAATGGCATAGCAAGACACTGTCAAAAAGTACTAGGCATGGTTAGTGTACCTTAGTGATAGATACAGCACTGGCTTAGTATGGACAAGGACCTGTTTTGAGTACCCAGTAAGTCTGCAAAGACTGATGTGATTTGACTTTAAAACAAAACAATAGCAAACATTATTTATAAAAAGAATCAGATATTTATATGTGAAATGAAAATAAAAATAGAACACAAGAGTACATAAGACTTCTCTCCCTTCATCTATTCAAATCAAGTATAACCTAGTGTAATTGATAGTACCATAACACTCAGGTAATAACTGTATTTGAGATTTTCAAGTCCCATAATATAATAATATGACTTACCAGTAAGGCAATTTAATTATACTTTAAAAGGTCACTCCCTGTTAACGCAGCATCTGTTTGAATAGAAATCTTGTCTCTTTTGTGATTTCAGAAGCGTGGTGTGGACTGGTACCTAACTAGAGCTTCTGCTACCTTTCTTTGTCAGGTCCACACAAAGAATCAACTTACTCTAGCCTAATCAAATCATCTGGTAAAATCTATGATAATTGTATAAGGATTGGAGAGAGTTTACACTGGAAGAGAAAACTCTCCTAACCGTAGGGAAGCTCATGCTTTTGAAGGTATGGCCTTCCTTCTACGCCTACTGACACCAGTGTCAGTGTAATAGTCATCTTTGCTCTGTGTCTAGTAAAAGAGCTAAAAGGATAAAAATAAGAAAGGATGGGAGCTGAATTAAGTAAGATAAGAGAAAAGCACAATAGCGACATTTTAATCACAGCTAAACCTAGATTTGATTCTATTTGTGTCTGCACCTAAAAAATCAGAATCTAGGGGCGGGGCAAGATGGCGGCCCAGGGAGGACTCTCATTCTGAGGAGCAGCACAGCAGGATTGGCACAGTGACCAGCAATCAGAACTCGTGGCCATAAAACACAAGTGATTGTGTTTCACAGGTGAGAGGATACCCCACGGTGGGGGATTCAATCAGCTTTAACTCACCCGGCTAAACCTTGGAAGAGATCCCGGTTCCACCAGGCGCTTGGTCACCAGCCCAGAGCTACACGCCAGCATGATCTGGTCACTGTCCCAGACTGAACTGTGAGCCCACATCACCATAGACTGGATTTCCCAGTCGAGAGATAACCCCTCGGAGCAGGAAACGATTGGGACCGACCTCAGGTTACCCAGACATCCCCTGGAAAAGACTCAGGTTCCCCGGGTGCCCCAAGAGCCAGCCCGGAGCCAGAGCCTGGACCCAGGTGCCTGCATGGAGCCCTGGCTGCACGCCTGATTTGCCGCTTCAGATAGAACTGAGGGCACCAGGGCACCAGGCACCAGAGACTGCATTTCACTGTCAGGTGCAAACCCACAGGGAGGGAAACGGCTGGTCTGATCTCAGAGCACTCAGCTGACAGCCCCACCCCGAAAAGGACTAGGGAAAATTACCCAGTTTAGGCAGCAGCCAAGGCTCCAAATGGCCAGAAAGGCGGAGCCACAAGCGGGCATCTGTGCCTGTGGGTTCTACTCACCACCCCAGACAGAACATCGGTCCCCAAAGCAAAGACTGCATGTCTCTGGAAGAAGGAAACCCCCAGCGGATGGGATCATCAGCTCTAATGCTTAGGACACCCAGCACCAAAACACTTCCTGGATTCACGCAGACTCTAGTGCAGGCAGGAGCGCTGTGCTCTGCCGCCATTATTGAGTTCCCCTAGGGCACTGGGACACACAGCTGCATCCTCAGACCTACAAAAGCCAGAGAGCCATTACAGCAGCCCTCAGAAACTGTGCCAACGATCAACAAGCTATCCCTAGCTAGACTGTCAAAACTGTGGGAATCCCTGGTCCTTCGAGAGGGCTGCACCCACAGAGTATGGACCAGAGCAGTGCATGCAGCCACCATCCCAGACAGGGACACACAGCTTCTGGTCCAGAGTGAGGCACCCAGCCTCCAGACCCAAGCAGAAACAAGCAGGAGTAGCCATTCTAACATCTGATAAAATAGACTTTCAACCAAAATTAATAAAAAGAGATGTGGAAGGACACTTCATACTCATCAAGGGAAAATTCCACCAGGAAGACATCACAATCCTGAACATCTATGCCCCAAATACAAGAGCACCCACATTTGTAAAAGAAACATTGATAAAATTTAAACCACATATAGATCCCCACACATTAATAGTGGGAGACTTCAACACCCCACTCTCAACAAAGGGCAGGTCAACAAAACAGAAATTAAACAAGAAACAGTAACTCTGAGAGAGGACATGAATCAAATGGACCTCACAGACATTTACAGAACTTTACACCCAAACAGAAAAGAATTTACCTTCTTCTCAGCACCTCATGGAACCATCTCCAAAATAGACCATATAGTTGGTCACAAAGCAAGCCTCAACAGATACAAGAAGACTGAAATAATCACTTGTATCCTGTCTGATCACCATGGAATAAAGCTGGACTTCAACAACAACAGAAATAGCAAAAAGCCTACACACACATGGAAACTAAACAACTTGTTACTAAATGACAGCTGGGTCAGGGAAGAAAAAAAGAAAGAAAGAAATTAAAGTCTTCCTAGAACTCAGTGAAAATGAAGACACAACATACCCAAACTTGTGGGACACAATGAAAGCAGTGATAAGAGGAAAGTTCATAGCCCTAAGTGCCTTCAAGAAGAAATTCCAGACAGCTCATTCAAGCAACTTAATGGCCCACTTAAAAACCCTAGAAAAAGAAGAAACAGACACACCAAAAAGGAGTAGACGGCTGGAAATAATCAAACTCAGGGCTGAAATCAATCAATTAGAAACAAATAAAACAATTCAACGAATCAATGAAACCTAGAGCTGGTTCTTTGAGAAAATCAACAAGATCGACAAACCCGTAGCCAAGCTAACTAAAAGGCAGAGAGACACCACCCAAATCAACAAAATCAGAAATGAAAAGGGGGACATAACTACAGACACTGAGGAAATCCAAACAATCATTAGGACTTACTTCAAAAGTCTATACTCAACAAAATTTGAAAATCTAAATGAAATGGACAATTTTCTTGATAGATTTGACTTACCAAAGCTGAATCAGGACCAGGTAAATCAATTAAATAGTCCTGTATCCCCCAAAGAAATAGAAGCAGTCATCAAAAGTCTCCCATCCAAAAAAAAAAAAAAAAAGCCCAGGACCAGATGGCTTCAGCACAGAATTCTACCAGACCTTCAAAGAAGAGCTAACTCCAATTCTCTTCAAACTATTCCACAAAATAGAAACAGAAGGAACATTACCAAACTCATTCTATGAAGCCACAGTCACCTTGGTACCTAAACCTCACAAAGACTCAACAAAGAAAGAGAATTTCAGGCCAATCTCCCTTATGAATATTGATGCAAAAATACTTAACAAAATACTAGCAAACCGAATCCAAGAACACATCAAAGATATTATCCACTATGACCAAGTAGGCTTCATCCCAGGTATGCAGGGGTGGTTCAATATATGGAAATACATCAATGTGATCCACCATATTAACAAACTGAAAGAAAAAAAACACATGATAATCTCCCTGGATGCTGAAAAAGCATTTGACAAAATCCAACATCCATTCATGTTTAAAGTACTGGAGAAATCAGGGATACAAGGCACATATCTAAACATAGTAAAGGCGATATACAGCAAGCCTATAGCCAACATCAAACTGAACAGAGAGAAACTTAAAGCAATCCCACTGAAATCAGGGACAGGACAAGGCTGCCCACTCTCTCCATATCTCTTCAACATAGTGCTGGAAGTCCTTGCTAGAGCAATAAAACAGTTGAAGGAGATCAAGGGGATAAAGATGGGAAAGGAAGAAGTCAAATTATCACTATTTGCAGATGGTATGATAGTATACATGAGTGACCCCAAAATCTCTACCAGGGAACTCCTACAGCTGATAAACACCTTCAGCAAAGTGGCCGGATAGAAAATTAACTCAAAAAAATCTGTAGCACTCCTGTATACAAAAGACAAAAGGGGTGAGAAAGAAATTAGAGAAACAACACCATTCACAATAGCCACAAATGACATAAAGTACCTTGGTGTAACCCTAACCAAGCAAGTCAAAGACTTGTATGAAAAAAATTTCAAGTCTCTGAAGAAAGAATTAGAGGAAGATATGAGAAGATGGAAAGATCTCCCATGCTCATGGCTTGGCAGGATAAACATAGTAAAAATGGCCATCTTACCAAAAGCAATGTACAGATTTAATGCAATTCCCATCAAATTGCCAACACAATTCTTTACAGACCTGGAAAGAAAAATTCTCAACTTTGCATGGAATAACAAGAAACCGAGAATTGCTAAAACAATCCTCTGCAATAAAAGATCTTCTGGAGGTATCTCCATCCCTGATCTCAAGCTGTACTATAGAGCAACAGTTATAAAAACTGCATGGTACTGGCATAGAAACAAAATGGTGGATCAATGGAATCGAACAGAAGACCCAGAAATGAACCCACACACTTATGGACACCTGATTTTTGACAAAGATGCCAAAACTATAAAATGGAAAAAAGATAGCATCTTCAACAAATGGTGCTGGTCCAACTGGATGTCTACATGTAGAAAAATGAAAATAGATCCATACTTATCACCCTGCACAAAACTGAAGTCCAAGTGGATCAAAGACCTCAACATAAAACCAGACACATTAAATCGGCTAGAAAAAAAAAGTGGGGAATACCCTAGAACTCATTGGTACAGGAGAAAACTTCCTGAACAGAACACCAACAGCACAGGCTCTAAGAGCAACAATCAATAAATGGGATCTCATGAAATTGAAAAGCTTCTGTAAAGCAAAGGACACCGTCATCAAAACAAAGCGGCTGCCTACAGATTGGGAAAGAATCATCACCAACCCGTTATCTGACAGAGGACTCATATCCAATACATATAAAGAACTAAACAAGCTGAAAAGCAACAAACCAAGTAATCCACTTAAAAAATGGGGAACAGAGCTAAAGAAAGCATTCTCTGTAGAGGAATATCGAATGGCAGAGAAGCACTTAAAGAAATGCTCAACCTCATTAGCCATTAGGGAAATGCAAATCAAAACAACCCTGAGATTTCACCTTACACCCATCAGAATGGCCAAGATGAAAAACTCAAGGGACAACACATGCTGGAGAGGTTGTGGAGAAAGGGGAACCCTTCTCCACTGCTGGTGGGATTGTAAACTTGTACAACAACTCTGGAAATCAATCTGGCGCTTTCTCAGACAACTAGGAAATGCGCTTCCTCAAGATCCAGCCATACCACTCCTAGGCATTATACCCAAAAGAGGCTCAAGTACACAAAAAGGACATTTGCTCAACCATGTTTGTAGCAGCTTTATTTGTAATAGCCAGAAGCTGGTGACAACCCAGATGCCCCTCAACTGGAGAATGGATGCAGAAACTGTGATACATCTATACAGTGGAGTATTACTCAGCAATGAAAAATAAGGAAATCATGAAATTTGCAGGTAAATGGTGGGACCTGGAAATTATCATCCTGAGTGAGTTGTCCCAGAAGCAAAAAACACGCATGGTATATACTCACTCATATAAACATACAACATAGAATAAACCCACTGAAATCTGTACATCTAAACAAACTAAGCAAAAGAGAGGACCCTAACTAAAATGTTCAATCCCCATCCTGAAAGGCAAAGAAGATGGACATCAGAAGAAAAAGAGTATAGGAAACAACCTCGGAACCTGCTACAGAGGGCCTCTGAAAGCCTCTGCAGTATCTGTCAAAGCAGATGCTGAGCCTGATGGCCAACTGATGGGCAGAGTGAATGGAATTTTATGTAAAAAGTGGGAAATAGTAAGAGCTGGAGGGGATGGGAACTCCACAAGCAGAGCAACAGAACAAGATAATTTGAACACAGGGAACTCCCCAGAGACTCATACTCCAACCAAGGACTATTCGTGGAGATAACCTAGAACTTCTGCACATATGTAGCCCATGGCAATTCAGGTTCCAAGTGGGTTACATAGTAATGGGAAGAGGGACTGCCTCTGACATAATCTGATTGGCCTGCTCTTTGATCACCTCCCCCTGAGGGGGGAGCAGCCTTACCAGGTCACGTTAGAGTACAATGCAGCCACTTTTGATGAGAACTGATAGACTAAGATCAGAAAGGAGAGGAGAACCTCCCCTATCAGTGGACTTGGGGAGTGGCATGCATGCAGAAAGGGGAGGGAGGTTGGGATCGGCAGGGGAGGAGGGAGGGGCTTATGGGAGGGATACAAAATGAATAAAGTGTAATTAATAAAAAATTAAAAAAAATCAGAATCTGACGTTTTTGGAATAAAGATTACCCCGTTATCTTGTGCTTTTAAAAATATATTATTTTTTATTAATTACAATATATTAGCTTTGTAGCCTCCTTCTGCATCCCCTCTCTATCTCACTTGCCCTCCCTCATCTTCTTCCATGCCCCTCTCCAAGTCCACTGATAGGGGAGGTCCTCCTCTCCTTCCCTCTGACCCTAACCTATCAAGTCGCATATTGACTGGCTGCATTGTCTTCTTTGTCTTGTACTTTTAAACCATGATATAAAGATAGGTATAGTGACACACACTTCAATCCCAGCATTTGGGTGGGAGAAACAGGTAGATCTCTAAGTTCAAGGCTAGCTTGGTCTACATAGTGAATTCCAGGGCAGCCAGAGATACATAATGAGACCTTGTTTGAAAACAAAACAAAACAAAAAGCATGATATTGTCTAATTTATAATGTATACTTTCTACATGTAATGTTACATACACATTTATAGATTATGTGTTTATTCAATTTGACAGCCATTTTAATCAAACCATTTGCAATTTCATCACTGAGAAAACTTTTATTTGCTTTCTTCTTGTTTTTGTAGGGTGCAGAGCCTTGCAATTAGGTTGACCACTTAGCTGCATCCATAGTCCACATTTTGCTTTTTAAATAATCATTAAAAGTATATACCAATAGAAAGATTAGAAACTAGTTTGCATTTAGTTTATAATCTCCAAAAATAACACACAGGTATGCATTTTGGAATCTGCATGCAAATGCAAATACAATATAAATGAGAAGGCAATCAGAATTTCTCTACTATGCATCTGATTGGCAGAAAAGGAAGGCTACTGAAATGCAGACACTTTAGTAGGTGCTGACAAACACTGGGACTCTTATTCTCAGAACATTGGGGTAATGGTGGAAAACTATTCGCTCAATCTAATGACAGGAATTAGTTGGGAACCATGTAGACACATAAATCAGCTGAGAAATAGAATCAAAGTAGGACTGTTTTCTCAGGAGAATTTTAAAACTATTTCTAGAAAAATAACAAATGTGAAAATAAATTATGCTAATCTGTTCATTAATTTCTTAAATTTAGAGCCCATTAAAATATGCCTCAAAGAAAGTTTGGAATGACTGGTTCTACTCAATTAATTTTGAAATATTGGAAATCAATTAGTTATAGTAAATAGACTTGTTCTCATTATTTTCAGCAGCTAGCAATTAGCTGCATAAAGAGATGATTGTACACATGGCTTTGCTTGTAAATACACACTGGCACTGACAAAAAGTGCAATGTGCTTCTCTTCCTCAGTCTTCATCTTTCACACCTACCAGAGCCATAGTATATTCACATTTCTAACCAGTGGCCTTTTTCTTAGAGGTCATTTTCAATGCTGGGACATTAGATTTTCTTTTTTGAGATACGTGGAATCAAGACAGAAGCTTTCCTGTGAATATAGGGTTTAAAACTTCGCAATCACAACATACTGCTAGTTCTGCTTTTTAATTTCTCAGACTGAATGCAAGATAGAGTAAAAGATAGTCGGCCTTTTTTCTTTTCCTCTCACTACTAAGTGTGCTTTGCCAAGGTACTCCTTCCTTACCACAGCTCAAAGGTCTCATTCTCTCATTAAAAACAGTCCATTTGGGAGGTGGAATCTACTTACTCCTTCCTCTAATACGATGTTTGCATCTATAATTTAAAGGTATTCATTTTATCACCAGAGGTGAAAAAGATTAGCAAAAAGAATAATCTGAATATTTTCTACACTATTACATTGACTCATTATGTCATTTCTAAGAGGGACAATATTGTGACTCACTAAGAAAGAGGGGGAAAATGGAACATTTTACTTCTTTGTTTGTTTGATAAGTACATTTTAGGGTGACACAAGCTAATTGCATAGTTACCATGAAATAACATGCTTTATTTTTCTGTAACAATGTAGTAACTGTATAGTAACTTCTTAGGAAACAAAACTAATTATATGGTAATGTGATAATGATGCTGTTTATTTTTCTTAACAACTAATAATTGTACATAAACTGCAAAATGCTCAACTTCAGAATGAATGCACACAATTCCTTGATTTTCTGACTCTTGCTTCCTCTTTCCCATGTTAAGCACTTTACATTACTGGACAGTCTATCTTTTTCACAGCCTCTTCTGCAAGCCTGTTAGACTGGCTATACAGGACATCCTTTAATGCAAATGAGGCTTACAACTGAATCATAGATTAAACTACTGTGATGGGTTTTATGTTAAGTCACCAAGAAGGCAAAACCACACAAAATGAAAGGACAGTCAGAAATGGTTCCAACTATAACCTTTGGAAAACTGACTGTGAAGGTAACAGACCCTGTTGGGAAGTTTTATACCGAGCTGAGCTGGGCTGAATAGTCCGAAAGAAACACATATTTTTCAGAGTGAAAAATTCTGTAGAAGGTGTGGGTAGAACATCCTTGACTGGATGATTCCTGAAATACTTACACCATCTTAGAGACAAGAGAGGGGGAAAGAAAGCATACCTTCATGTCTTAACAGGTGGAGATGGGCCCATGACTTTCAAAAACATCATTTATTTGTAAAAAAGAAGCTGAACATATCAAAATAACAAAATTCTCTCTTCCTCTTTTTCTCTGTGTGTGTGGAGAGAGAGAGACAGAGACAGAGACAGATAGACAAACAGAGAGACAGAGATTCACATAGCAGATATAGAAATATGGCTAAAGATAGAAGACAGGAAGAGAGAGAGACATCATGTAGTAGCAAGAGAGTAAGAACTTGAAAACATGAAGAGAAAGAGACAAAAGAACAAAGACACAGACAAGGAAGGCAGTTCCAGTCCCCCAAACATGTATACGTACATATGTATGTATGGATAGATGTAGAGCTAAGTTCTCTGACCCTTCTGATTTTGGTCAGCCTTGTTCTGCCTGTTCTTGGAGTTGTATGAGGGCCTGAGGCAACTCTCTTCATTACAGAACTGCACTGCGGCTCCTCCTTCTAGCTTCGTACCAGAAAATGAATCGCAGTGTCAGAACAGTATGGTTGTTTTTCTCTGAGATCTAATTTAAATTCTTTATCAAATACTATTGCTGCAGTGACTTTTAAAATTTTCATGACTTACGCTGTTAATGAGCAAAGAATGAGAGCATGTCAGGGTGTTCTCTGTAAAGAGAGAGGACTGAAGTAAAATCCAGCATTCAACCCTTACAGAAATATTTCAATTTGGAAAGACCTCATCCAGAATGATCACCTTAGCATGTGCTTTTGCTTAATGCAAATTAAATGGAGCTTTTCAATGACTGGGTAACTGGGAAGCATTTTTGCCCACAACAGAGAACTAATTTAACAGAAAGAAAATCCCCCAAATAGTAGCTACTTTCATGCGACCCAAGAAAAAGAGAAGCATTTTATTTCAAAAACAAGAGGAAAGGTATGTACATCTTCAAATATCTGGGTTCACTCAAGTCATGTACATTTCGAGACACAGTTTTGGAGCTCAGGCTAGCCTCACATTCACCATATAGGTGAGGATGACCTTGAACTACTTCATCCAACTTCCAAGTGCTGGAATTACAGGCATTTATCACTGTGCTAAGTTACATTCTGAATTTTCTTGTTTTGTATTGTTTTAAAATAATATTGCCTGACTTAAGAGAACAATTTCTAACATACTCAGAAAATTGTCAAGACCTCAGGGCTCTCAAACATACCACCCACTCACCATTGAGACCAGTGTAAGAAGATTGAGACAGATATAAAAAATACATCCTTAGACCTTAGTTTATCAACTCTGCACTCTTTTTGACATACTGATCCCTACTTAAAACTGATTTTCAGCTTTGAACTGATAATCAGACAAACTTAGTTGTTGTACTAGAATCTGAAAGACGCGATTGAAAACTATCTGTGGACCTACTGTGGGAGCGAGAGTAGTCACTTCCTACCCATGCCCTGCAAAGTATGCTGTGCTCCTTAGTGAGGGAGCATAGTGTTCATGGTTGTATGTGCTCACAGTGTTGATCAAAAGCTGGAGATTTATCTGTACTGAAAGCTGTGTTATATGGATGTCCTTATACACAATCCCACAGAAAATGACAGTATTTGTAGCTAAGACTTTCAATGAGGTTATTATATTAATTATTTAACCCACTGTTGTTATGGGCAAGGAGTGGCTGGGAGAAATCTTAGACACAGAGATTAAACATGGTGACGTTCAGTGAAACTGCCCACTCATTAGCTGCATTTTTCTAACAACTGGGCATTATACTCTTGATTTTTATATGATTCTTTACCATTACACATACATGTATATTTTAAGTTCTGTCTCAAATGTGGCAAGCACCCAGAATGTTTGCATCTTGGCTAATGTATTTGGGCTGATAGTAAATACATGGAACTTTAGAGAGAAGGAAGTCAAACATGCCTATGTGATAAGTTATAATGGAAACTTGGAACTTACCATCATTTGGAAGAGCTGTGCATGACACAGATGGAGCTGCTGGTTGCATATAACCTATTAAACTCCTTCTGGTGTCCCCAAGTATCAGGGATCCCATTTTCAGTCTGTGGTATGACAAGTACAACTCCTTCCCTGTTTGTCCTTAAATCTAGTGATTGGCAATGGTTAAATGGGGAGCCTCACTTCTTTTTGGTTTTCTTAAATATCACTCATCATTCCTTGAGAGAACAATATGTTGATTCAGGAATATTGACCTCTTTTGTCTTTGAAAACTGAAATGACAGTTCCTTTCCTTGTGGTTGTTTTGATACTGCCAGATGGGCTTATTTCATCAGACACATATGCATCCAGTACTTGCTATTACCATAGTGACTGTATCTGAACTGTGATGTTTATTTTTTATAGGGGGTAAACATTTTTTCTTTCCCAAATAAAAGTCAATTTCCTTTAGAACTGCGTTTTCTACTCTAACAAGCACAGGCCTCTAAACCATCTGCCTGGGTATTTTTTTTTAAACCATTCTGCAGTCTCAGAGTTTTGTTTTTCACTCATATTTCAGGGTGTTTTGTTTGTTTGTTTGTTTCATTTTCCAGTAATTTTGTTACTTGATACATTTGCTGGCACTCGGCTAACTATGCTCATGCATTCCTTTACACCTTCTAAAACTGTAAATGCAATCCAACACATGGCTGCCAGAGGAGTCCAGGAAGTGGATGCTGAAAATCAGAGGTGTGGTGGGAGTGTATGTGCCAGATGACTTTACTTGATTAGCTAGATTTAAATAGTGTTGGATGAATTTACCAGGTGAAAATAAAAATTGTCAGTTCAGTTTAATTTCATGGTGAATCAAACAAGGAAATTAGATTCTGCTACTCTGTCAGTTTGACATCCACAGAAGTGACAATTAAAGCTCATGAGAGAACTTATATTTACTCCAAGATTCTTGATTTCCTGAATGGCATGTAACTTTTACTTACTCTCTCTTTGAAGAAGAATGTGGAAATTCAGTAGAACCAGGAGAGATTGCTAGAATGTTCCAGATCTGGACTGAACAGCTGTATAAGTTTGAGGTAGAGAAGCCAACACTCATTTTCATAGGGTCATAATCATATTGAGAGGTATGCTGGAGAGAGAACACCCTGGGCCTTTAGGCCAGAGGAGGTTAAAGCTGAAATGCAGATTATGTGCAGTAGTCACACCTCTTGCTTCAAGCTGACATGATTACATTAGAACAAGTCAAGCCTGGAAGGTGAGGAATGAAAGTGACTCTCCTTTGAGCTATGGCAGCTAGGCTATATCAACTGACTTTAATAAGCTCAACCGAAGCCTTAGGCCATGTGAGAGATTCACATTTAAACACAAGTGTACATACATAAAGTCTTCTCCAATACTCTTACACACGAAAAGACTTTCAATGCTAAATTAATGTTAAAAGGGTACAGAGAACTCAACAGAACTGAAGCATGAAATGATCACATGGAAACTTGCTTCCTGGATTTGCAGCAGTAGTTCCTGACAAAAGGAGAGCTTAAAGACAAGACTCTGATTCCAAAGAAAGCTTCAGGGATGACCTTTGGATAGAAGCGCCAACATTGGCAAGTGTAGATTGAACAAGAAGCAAAAGATGATTTAATTGAAAAGAAAGGGTGAAGATGATATTCTCAAGCTCATGATAACATGGACATTTTTAAGGAATCCTAAACTTTAGGAACATACAGATGACATCAGGAGCCAGATATTCATATCTTCATCCAAATCTTTTCATGGACATTGGGTTATTTCTGTCCTTTCCCTTCTGTGCTCCTTCCCTTTCTTCTCTGTGTCTCTCTTCTTTTATTAATATAATAGCTAAAAATTCTAACTCTGATTAAATATATTGTAAAATAAAATAATTTACACACTAGTATCTACCAACATGATAGATTAGTCAATGTATAAAAATATGAATGAATATGTTTAGGTTTTAATATTTTAGAAATGGGAAATTTTCTTGAGAAGTTTATCAACTTAAAAAAATCTTGACTCAGAAAAACATGGCTGGTAAATGGAGCATATCAGTACAGTTGCTGGTAATTAAAAAAAGTACTCTCTTTTTAGAAAATTTCTATAACACATTTTGATCATATTCTCTATTCTAACCTCTCTACAGATTCAATTTTGTATCCTTCTTTTTTTTTTTTTCTACTCATCAAGTCATTTTGTAATACCTATTCATTACTACATATGTGTTCTGCTTCATTGTGTTTTACTTACCATGGGCTATGCTTTTAAGAAAAACCAGCTCTCACAGCAGCCGGCAATTGTCATCAGCTCAGTGTGGGATATCATGAATAGTTCCCTTCTCCATGCTGAATTCTGGTCTGGGTCTTACTTAATTTTCTATTGCTGTGAAGACACACTAAGACCTAGACAATTAAAAAAATTAATTGGAAATTTGCATACAGTTTTAGAGAGAGAGTACATGACCCCCATGAAGGGGAACATGGCAGCAGATAGGCAGGCATGGCTCTGGAACAATAGCTGAGATCTTAAATTTTATCTGAAAGTTTGATAGATCAAGTTAACTGAAATGGCAAATGACATGGTCTTTGATACCTCAAAACCCACTTCCAGTTACCAAAGTCCATACTCTTATTATTCAAATATATAAGACCCTGTAAACATTCTCCTTCAGATTATTAATTTCTGTATGATGGTTGATTTTTATTTCCTTGACATAAACCTAGATATATCAGAGGAGAAGGAATTTTAATTGAGAAAAAGATTCCATAAGATTGGTCTGTAGGCAAGTCTATTGGGGTATTTTCTTAATTAGTGACTGATATGAAAGGGCCCACCTCTTTATAGGCAGTGCCACTCCTAGACATTTGTATAGTAAAGCAGTCTGAGCAAGCCATGAAGAGAAGATCAGTAAGCAAGCTTCTTTTATGGCCTCTGCATCACTTCCTGCTTCTAGGTTTCAGCTTTGAGTTTCTGTCTTAACTTTCCTAGATACGGAGTACAAGCTGTAAGGTTGGATAAACTTTTTACTTCTGACATTATTTTCCTATCATGGTGTTTTATTATAGTGATAGAAATTCTAAGACAGTCCAGGTTAAACTTCTACACATCTTATGTATGCAATCACAACTGTTGGATTTTTTTTTAATTTTTATTTTAACTTATTTATTTACTTTGTATCCTGATGGCACCCTCTTTCTCCTCTCCTCCCAGTCCCACCTCCTATCCTCTTCCTTCTTTACCCCTCCACTTCTCCTCAGAAAAGGAGATGTCCCCACCCAACCCATCCTGGCACATCCGGTTGCATGAGGACTAAGCACTTCCTCTTCCACTGAAGCCAGACAAGGCACTCCAGTTAGGGATCAGTAACCAGAATCAGGCAGAGGAGTCCATGTCAGGAACAGCTCCTGCTCCACTTGCTAGGGAAAACAAATGAAGACTAAGCTGCCCATCAGTTACATATGTATCAGGTGCCTAGGTTCAGTCCATGCATGCTCTTTGGTTGGTGCTTCAGTCTCTGTTAAAAAAAAAAAATGCTGTGAGTTTCTATGTACAGATACCCTGTTGTGTCTGAAAATCACTGTTTTCTTGTAGCCATCTATCATCTTTACCCCTTACATACATTCTACATTCTTTCTCTCTTCTACAATTACTGCTGAACTTTGGGAGATGATGTCATGATATAGACATTCCATTTAGAGGTAAGTACTGCAATCTCTTATTCTATGTACCTTGTGCATAGTTGGAGTTCTCTGTGATGATCACTATTTTAGTGCTAATAGACGTTTCTCTAGTGAAAGTTGAGAGATGCACATATCTATAATTATTATAGTAAGCCATGTGGAGTTAGTTTAATACCATGTCCATATAACATAAGTTCCTGATTTTGAGTTTCTTTAATTTAGCAGGACTGAAAGTTAGACTAGAAATGGTGTGAAATTTCATACAATTTCTAGGTAATAATTGCAATTGCTCATAAAATTAGAACCAAATCAAAATATATCTTTTTTAATATTAAAGCATTGCAATTGTTTATTTATTTTTTAATAATTTTTATTTTTTATATTAATCACAGGTTCTTTACTTTATATCCCAGCCACAGTCCCCTCCCTCATTCCCTCCTAATCTCATCCTCCCTCCTTCATCTTCTCTCTGCCCCTTTCCAAGTCCACTGATAGAGGAGGTCCTCCTCCCCTTCCACCTGACCCTCGCTTATCGCTTGTCAGGTATCTTCAGGACTGGCTTCAGTGTCCTCCTCTGTGGCCTAGCAAGGCTGCTCCTCCCTCAGGGGGGAGGGGAGAGGTCAAAGAGCCAGCCATTGAGTTCATGTCAGAAATAGTACCTGTTCCCCTTACTAGGAAAACCACTTGAATACTGACCTACCATGGGCTACATCTGAGCAGGGGGTTCTAGGTTATATCCATATATGGTCCCTGGTTGGAGAAACAGTCTCATAAAAGATCCCTGTGAAACATATATCTTAATTGTTTAGAAATGTGATAATTCATAGTGTGGCAGTTTGAATAGAAATGGCCCCCCAATAGACTCATGTCTTTGGAGGATAGGCCCATAAGAAGTGGCAGTATTAGAACATGTAATAACATTGGTGACTTAGGTATGGCCTTGTTGGAGAAAGTGTGTGACTGTGGGGGTGGGCTTTGAGGTCTCCTGTGATCAAGCTAAGCCCACTGTGATGCAAAGTTTTCTTCTGTTGCCTGTGAATCCAGGTAAAGAACTTTCAGCTCCTTCTCCAGCACCATGTGTTCCTGCTTGCCATGTGTTTCCAGCCATGATGATGATGGACTAACCTTATGAAATTGTAAGCCAGCCCCAATTGCACATTTTCCTTTATAGTGTGGCCATGTCCATGGTGTCGCTTCACAGTAGTAGAAATCCTAACTAACACACATGGAGTTCAAAGAGTTAAGAAAGAAAAATTAATTATTTCTGATACATTTGTTACTACTTATGTGTGGGTTGTGGCAGGTTTGAGTGTATCCAGAGCATGCACTGTGCAGTGTATGAGGGAAGATGCATGCATTAAAATATCGTAATAGAATCTGATTCAAATTCAGGTCCTAATGCTTACAGAGTTTTACCCACTGAGCCATTACCCAGCCCCTCACAAGTCTTGGTATAGTGCTAAAGCCAGAAATGAAAGTAATGCACATTGAAAATTCTGAATGATTTGAGTAATGCTTAAGGCAGAATCCTAGTATAAATGAAACATCCTCCTTCTAGGGTCCTTGTTATATATAAAGTTGAAAAGTACCTCTTTAAATACTTTGTCAACACTTTGAAAATAAGGTACAATAATATAAACAACTTGAACTAGAGATGAGTTAGCAGGAGCACACAACTTGGCAGCTGTATATAAACCCTCACATTTAAAATCTTATCTTTTATTGGGAGGCTAATTGATGCTTGAGCATATCATCTGACTCTTACAAGCAAGATAAATATTCTTAAGTAGAAAATTCTACAATATCTGAGAAATCTGGAATATGATTCCCTTATCAGTCTTACTCTTCAGCATCTTCCTCATCCACTGCTCTGTTATATAAAGTATGAGTTTGTTTGTGTCTACTTCTTTTTATTCCATTTCATTTCTCTTTTTTGCTAAAAGTGTTTCCAGGGCAGTTAAATCTTCACTAGATTATGACTTGCCCTTCTGTTTAATTGTTGACAAATACTTGAAAATACAATTTAATACATATATTTTTAGTTAGTGTTTTTAAGGGTCTCTGAAGAAAAATAAAAATAGGAGACTGTATAAGCTATGTCTTTAAATAGTCACTTGCTTTACAATGTCAGTGTGCTCTAGGCCAACCTGGGAGTCCTTTCTGAAGTTTTATTTTTGGCAAAATATGATGTAAATAACATATTTGTGGCTTGTAAAATGTTTCAAACTATGATTCCAACTCTTTTTAAAGAAATATATTTTACTGCCAGAATATTAATTGCCAATTGGAGTATTACTTGCAGACCGTCCACTTGCCAAACCAGAGGCTGCATGCAGATATTCCTAATGGCTTCATAAAAACAGGAGCACATGGTGTTAAGCAGTGATGAATTATTATAAAGATCATGTGTTGCCCTATAATTCCCCATGATGTATAGCATGCATACAGACTTCGGCCAGCTCAGCAAATGTCCAAGGGAAGCATCATAGGCATCTCTCCTCACAGGCATTTGTAAAAAATGTTTTCACCTTGGGAAACAGCTTATAACAGGAAGATACTTTAGGAATTGCCTGTGCAATTTCACAGAAGGAATAAAGGAGGTTTCCTTCATCTTAAATATATTAGATTAATTTTACAGTGCTCACTTGATTGTTATATCCAAGAGAGCAGAGGACAACTGCTCTGTTTCTTTTACATCATATTTTTACATTTTGAAACCCTTTACTGATTATACAAAAGTCTCTTCTAAGGACACACAACAGTAGCCATCTCCATCCATAGCAGAGCATGAACAGGATGCATGAACACAGCATGAACAGCATGAACACTCAGAAACTTGTGAGGTTACAATAGGTATCAGCATTTCTCAGCAGTGTGCTCCAGTTTTAAAAGAGAATTCTAGTGCCTCTATCATGTCAGACCAAGTATTTTGATTAAAACATTTTTTATTGAATTTTTATGGTCCCATTACTGGAGTCCCTGGGTACATATAAATATTTTTTTCAGGACAACGCACTTTAGTAGTGAGGTGGGACTGAACCTAGAGTCATAAAACAGGAAATATTAAACTTAGTGGTTAAGAAATGCAAAATGTTCTAAACAGGAGTGGGCCAAGCTCTCCCTGGGGTCAGCTACACTTTTAGTGAGACTAAATGTTTAAGAAACAATATGAATAATTGAATATTGAGCTCATGCTGACCTGATCTTCTTCTTATTATTATTATTGTTTATGTATTTATATATTTATTTGAGACATAGCCCTGGCTGGCCTGGAATGTGCCCTATCAAGCCTCAACTTGAACATGATATGAATCCTTGGCCCTTCTCTTGCAAGTACAAAGGTTACAAGTGTGTGCCAGTGCTAACATTAAACATTTTAAGAGATCAGACATATTCTTGATTATGTAGAAAATGTGGACTAGGAGATGTCCTAAATTGTCTAGAGCCATGACAAGGATGATCTGGATTCTATATTGCAGATAAAGAGCTAGTAATTGGGCCTCTACACTAGGCAAAATAAATGAGGGAAAATAATGTGTCTAAAAGTGATTCAGTAAAGGACACAATTGGGCAGCCAGGCGAAATGCTCTCACTTATTTAAGGATGAAGATTAGAAAAGAAACTGAAAAAGTTTTGTTTATGAAGAAAAGTAATGATGACTTTAAATGATTAGTTTTGCTTTAGGCCTGGTTATGCTTTATCTCTCCTAGAACTGATTCTGGCCATGGTGAAAGAGGTATAGTAGAAGTTCCAAGCACATACCTGTTTGGCCAGGGTGAGGGCTGAGTGGCCTTGTACTAGGCTCTAAACTCAGTGATACTCTATCTAAATGTGGTTGCAAATGAAAAATTATGTCTATTTAATAGATTATTGTAGAGAGAATAATTTATTCTTATTCTGTTTTATTAAGGTAGTTTGCATAGTTTTAAACATATGAAATGACATTTAAGCCAAATAAGATATAGGATTCTTGAAAGAATCTTTGCTTCCTTGCAAATGTACACATTACATTCACACAAACACACATTCACACAAGCACACACAGTATCAACTAGTGTACACAATCAATGTACACTAGTTTAGATTGGGTAGGTAGTACTGTGCCTGATAAAGAACTTCATGGACAAGCAGTCCTTTTATATGTTAAAAGATTAAAAGAGTATCGCAATTGAGTGTCTTATATGATTAATGTAAATCAAAAGCTAAATTGGAAAATGAATTAGAAGTTTTATTTAATTGTATATTGACTTAGCAAAAAAATCTACATTTTCAGAAAGATTCTGAATATAATTTTAAAAGTCAATATATTTTTTTTAATTTTATTTTTTTCTTATCAGTTACATTTTATTAACTCTGTATCCCAGCTGTATCCTGCTCCCTCATTCCCTCCCAATCCCACCCTCACTCCCTCATCTCCTCCCTGTCCCTTTCCAAGTCCACTGATAGGGGAGGACCTCCTCCCCATTCATATGACTCTGTTTTGTCAGGTATCTTCAGGACTGGCTGCAAAGCTCTCCTCTGTGGCCTAACAGGACTGCTCCTCCCTTGGGGGCTGGGGAGGCCAAAGAGCCAGCCATTGAGTTTCTGTTAGAAATAGTCCTTGTTCCCCTCACTATGGGAAACCAATTGGTTACTAAGCTACCACAGGCTACATCCGAGCAGAGGTTCTATGTTATATCCATACATGGTCCTTGGTTGAATTTCAGTCTCAGAAAAGACCCTGTGCCCAGATATATTTGGTCCTTGTGGAGCTCCTAACCTTTACCCATCACATTAACTCCCCTTCTTTCATATGATTCCCTGTACTCTGCCAAAGGTTTGGTTATGAGTCTTTGTATCTACTTTGAAAACAATGCTAGTTAGAGTCTTTCAGATGCCCTCAGTAGACTCCTGTCATACGTTCAATGCACATCCCATTTGTCTTTCTAAACAAGGATTGATCATCTTACCCCATGTCCGCTCTCTTGATTATCTTTTTAGGTGTATGGATTTCATTATGTTTATCATATCTTATAGGTCTTATATAAGTGAGTATATACCGTGTTTGTCTTTCTCCTTCTGGGATATTTCACTCAGAATGATCTTTTCTAGATCCCACCATTTGCCTGCAAATTTCATAATTTCCTCCTTTTTGATTACTGAGTAGTATTCCATTATGTAAAAATACCACAATTTCTGTATCCATTCTTCCGTTGATGGACATCTGGGTTGTTTCCAGGTCCTGGCTATTACAAATAAAGCTGCTATAAACATGGTTGAGCAAGTATCCCTTTTGTGTACTTGAGAAAACTTTGGGTATATACCTAGCAGTGGTATAGCTGGGTCTTGAAGAAGCACTAGTCGTAATTGTCTGAGAAAGAACCAGATAGATTGCCAAGTTATTGTACCAGTTTATATTCCAACCAGCAGTGGAGGAGGGATCCTCTTTCTCCACAGCCTCTCCAACCTGTGTTATCACTTGAGTTTTTCATCTTGGCCATTCTGATGGGTGTAAGGTGAAATCTCAGGGTCGTTTTGATTTGCATTTCCCTAATGGCTAATGAGGTTGAGCATTTCTTTAAGTGTTTCTCTGCCATTCGATATTCCTCTACAGAGAATTCTCTCTTTAGCTCTGTTCCCCATTTTTTAATTGGATTACTTGGTTTGCTGCTTTTCAGCTTCTTTAGTTCTTTGTATATACTGGATATTAGCCCTCTGTCAGATAAAGGGTTAATAAAGATTCTTTCCCAATCTGTAGGCAGTCGTTTTGTTTTGATGACTGTGTCCTTTGATTTACTGAAGTTTTTCAGTTTCATGAGGTCCCATTTATTGATTGTTTCTCTTAGAGCCTGTGCTGATGGTGTTCTGTTCAGAAAGTTGTTGAATGTGCCAATGAGTTCTAGGCCATTCCCCAATTTTTCTTCTAACAGATTTAGAGTATCTGGTTTTATTTTGAGGTCTTTGATCCACTTTGACTTTAGTTTTGTGCAGGGTGATATATAAGGATCTCTTTTCATTTTTCTGCATGTAGACATCCAGTTGGACCAGCACCATTTGTTGAAGAGGCTGTCTTTGAATGGTTTTGACTTCTTTGCCAAAAATCGAGTATTCATAGGTGTGTGGGTTTATTTCTGGGTCTTCTATGCAGTTCCATTGATCCTCTTTTCTGTTTTTATGCCAATATCATGCAGTTTTTATTACTCTTGCTCTGTAGTACAGCTTGAGATCAGGGATGAAGATACCTCCAGATGATCTGTTGTTGTACAGAATTATTTTGGAGATTCTGGGTTTTTTCTTTCTCCATATGAAGCTGAGCATCTTTTTTTCAAGGTCTGTAAAGAATTGACTTGGCAATTTGATGGGAATTGCATTGAATCTGTAGATTGCTTTTGGCAGGATGGCCATTTTCACTATGTTAATCCTACCAATCCATGAGCATGGGAGATCTTTCCATCTTCTGAGATCTTCAATTTCTTTCTTCAAAGACTTGAAGTTTTTCTCAAACAGGTCTTTCACTTGCTTGGTTAGAGTCACACCAAGGTACTTTATGTTATTAGTGGCTATTGTAAAGGGTGTTGTTTCCCTACTTTCTTTCTCGGCCATTTTGTCTTTGGTATACAAGAGGGCTTCTGAGCTTTTTGAGTTTATTTTGTATCCTTCCACTTTGCTGAAGGTGTTTTTCAGCTGGAGGAGTTCTCTGGTTGAATTTTTGGGGTCGCTCATACATACTATCATATTATCTGCGAATAGTGACCCTTTGACCTCTTCCTTTCCGATTTGTATCCCCTTGATCTCCTTTAGTTGTCTTATTGCTCTGGCTAGGACTTCAAGAACTATGTTGAAGAGGTATGGAGAGAGTGGGCAGCCTTGTCTTGTCCGTGATTTCAGTGGGATTGATTTAAGTTTCTCTCCATTGAGTTTGATGTTGGCTATAGGCTTGCTGTATATTGCCTTTACTATGTTTAGATATGTGCCTTGTATCCCTGATCTCTCCAAGACTTTAAACATGAATGGGTGTTGGACTTTGTCAAATGCTTTTTTGGCATCTAAGGAAATGATCATGTGGTTTTTCTCCTTCAGTTTGTTTATGTGTTGGATTACATTGATGGATTTCCATATAATGAACCACCCCTGCATACCTGGGATGAAGCCTACTTGGTCATGGTGGATGATATCTTTGATGTGTTCTTGGATTCGGTTTGCAAATATTTTATTGAGTATTTTTGCATCAATGTTCATAAGAGAGATAGGTCTGAAGTTTTATTTTTTTGTTAGGTCTTTGTGTGGTTTAGGTATCAGGGTGACTGTCACTTCATAGAATGAGTTTGGTAATGTACCTTCTGTTTCTATTTTGTGAATAGTTTGAAGAGAATTGGTGTTAGTACTTCTTTGAGGGTCTGGTAGCATTCCGTGCTGAAACCATCTGGCCCCGGGCTTTTTTTGGATGGGAGACTGTGAATGACTGCTTCAGTTTCCTTGGGGGATATAGGGCTATTCAGTCTTTCTACCTGATCTCGACTTAATGTTGGAAGATGGAATCTATCAAGAAAATTGTCCATTTCATTTATGTTTTCAAGTTTTGTGGCAGATAGGCTTTTGTAGTATGACCTAATGATTGTTTGAATTTCCTCAGTGTCTGTAGTTATGTCACCCTTTTCATTTCTGATTTTGCTGATTTGGATAGATTCTCTCTGCATTTTAGATAGTTTGGCTAAGGGTTTGTCTATCTTGTTGATTTTCTCAGAGACCCAGCTTTTTGTTTCATTGATTCTTTGAATAGTTTTATTTGTTTCTAATTGATTTCAGCCCTGAGTTGGATTATTTCCAGCCGTCTGCTCCTCTTGGGTGTATCTGCTTCTTTTTTTTTCTAGGGTTTTCAGTTGGGCCATTAAGTTGTTTGTATCTGATGTTACGGATTTCTTCATGTAGGCACTTAGTGCTATAAATTTTCCCCTGAGCACTGCTTTCAATGTGTCCCATAAAGTTGGTATGTTGTGCCTTCATTTTCATTGAACTCTAGAAAGTCTTTAATTTTTTTCTTTATTTCTTCCTTAACCCTGCTGTCATTGAGTAACAAGTTGTTCAGTTTCCATGTGGGTGTTGGCTTTTTGTTATTTCTGTTGTTGTTGATATCCAGCTTTAGTCCATGGTGGTCAGATAGAATACAAGGGATTATTTCATTCTTTTTGTATCTGTTGAGGCTTGCTTTGTGACCAACTATCTGGTCTATTTTGGAGAAGGTTCCATGTGGTGCTGAAAAGAAGGTATACTCTTTTGAGATTGGATGAAAAGATCTGTACACATCTATAAGTTCCATTTGATTTAGGGTCTCTGTAAGTGTTTTTATTTCCCTATTTGTATTCTGTCTAGTTGATCTGTCCCTTGGTGACAGTGGAGTGTTGAAGTCTCCCACTGTTAATGTATTAGGATCAATGTGTGATTTAAGTTTTAATATTGTTTCATTTACGAATGTAGATGCTCTTGTATTTGGAGCATAGATATGCAAGAGTGTGATATCTTCTTGGTGGATTTTTCCTTTGATGAGAATATAGTGGCCCTCCTTATCTTTTTTGATTAACTTTGGATGAAAGTCTATTTTATTAGATATTAGGATGGCTACTCCTAATATCTGGAACCATTTGCTTGAAAAACATTTTTCCCAGCCCTTTACTCTGAGGTAGTGTTTATCTTTGTTGCATAGGTGTGTTTCTTGGATGCAACAGAATGATGGATCCTGTTTCTGCAACCATTCTGTTAGTTTGTATCTTTTTATTGGGGAGTTGAGTGTGTTGATGTTGATAGATACTAGTGACCAACAATTGTTACTTACTTTTGATGTGGGGTTGGTGGTGTCCCTGAGTTTCATTGCTTGTATTCTTTTGGGTATTTTTGTTGTGTAGTTATCTATTTCCTCTGTTTCCTTAGATGTAGTTGTTTTCTTTGGTTTGGAGTTTCCCTTCTTGTAACTTCTGTAGAGCTGGGGTTACTATGTAGATATTGTTTAAATTTGGTTTTGTCATGGAATATTTTGAATTCTCCATCTATGTTGATTGAAAGTTTTGCTGGGTATAGTAGTCTGGGTTAGAATCTGTGGTCCCTTAAGGACTGTATGATTTCTGTCCAGGGCCTTCTGGCTTTCATAGTTTAAGTTGAGAAATCTGGTGTGATTCTGATAGTTCTACCTTCATATGTTACTTGGCCTTTTTCCCTTGCTGCTTTTAGAATTTTTTCTTTGTTCTGTAGGTTCAATGTTTTGATTATGATGTGACGTGAAGAATTTCTTTTCTGGTCTAGTCTACTTGGTGTTCTGTAGGCCTCTTGCATGTTTATGGACATCTCTTTCTTTAAGTTGGGAAAGTTTTCTTATATAATTTTCTTGAAAATATTTTCCGGACCTTTGAGCCTGATGTCTTCTTTTTCTTCTACTCTTTTTATTCTCTCCTATTATTCTTAGATTTTGTCTGTTCATGGTGTCCTTGATTTCTTGGATGTTTTGTGTTTGCAACTTTTCTGATTTTATTTTTTCTTTGAGAGACATGTCAATTTCCACAAGTGTATCTTCAGCTCCTGAGATTCTTCCTTCCATCTCTTGTATTCTCTTGGTGATGCTTACCTTTGTAGTTCCCGATCTTTTCTCTATGTTCTCCAGCTCCCGGTTTTTCTCTATTTTTGTTTTCTTTATTGATTCTAATTCTGTTTTCATGTCTTGCACCATTTCCTTCATCTGTTTGAATGTGGAGTTCTGCTTTTCAATGACAGCTTCTATTTTCTTGTCCCTTTCCTCTCTATGTATCACTAATTGTGCCTCTACTTCTTTGGGTATAATTGCCTGTATTTCTATGAGAACTTTGTTTATTTCTTCTTCATTTGCCTTCATTTTTTGGACATTTCTTTGAGAGCTTTGTTCATTTCTTCTTTGTTTGCCTCAATTTTTGTGGTCAATTCTCTGAGAGCTCTATTTTTTTTCCTTTTGGTTTGTCTCAAGTTCTTTGGCTATTTCTCTGAGGGCTTTGTTCATTTCATCTCTATGGGCCTCTAATAGCTGGAGAAACATAGTTTTGAGGTTGTTTTCTTGTATATCTAGTGAATTGAAGTGTCCATTGGTTTGTGGGGTTGCTGGTGAGGTCATTATGTCCTGATTTTTGTTGGGTGTGTTCTTATGTCTGCCTCTTGCCATCTGGTTATTTATAACCCTAACTGTTTCTTCCTCGAGTTTGTAGTTCAGGCTATGATCATCTCTTTCTGTTTTCTGGACTGATTTTTCAGGAAGATGAGAGAGATTCACTGGTTTGCGAGAGTGCGTTGTGGTTTCAGTTTTGCCTAAGTAAGGAATGTGATGCTGGCGCTATTCACATGTGCTTTTAGCAGGCACACTGTGCATGCACGTGTTCTCTGTCTATTGCAGTGGCCTGTAGGCCACTATTATGCAGGTCTGTCTGAGATCCAGGGATTGTTTGCCTGGATTACACTGGTGGACCCACAAGGCAGAGGCTTCAACGTTGGGGTCACTATCCCAAGAATCCCTATGATGCCCACACTAGTGGTGTGGGTGGCAGGGATCTCGTCTGGTTGCTTCTGTGGACAGGCCCTGGGTCTGGGGCAAACTCTTCCTAAAAGCCTCAATCACTCTTTTGCAGGACCAGTTGGAATGCACAGGGGTTCCCCTTGCTCTCTACTCTTTGATTTGGTCCTGCTGCAGAAAATGCATGAGTAGGCTAACAGTCAGCTCTGTGACACTCTGGCCGCAGGACTCAGTGTCCACCTTTCCTGTGTGCTGCCTCTCTGTCCTTTTCCTCTGCCAGGAGGGGTTATGTTGACTGGTCCCAGGGTAGCGTGGGAAAGAGTTAGGTTGAGTGTTCTCAATACCAGATCCTGGGCCTAGATCTCTCTGCCAGAAGTAGGCTGGCGGAAGAAGAACCTCTGTTTGCTGATCCCGAGAGTGTACCAGGTAGGGTTGAGTTTCCTCAGATCCAGAGCTTGGGTTTCTCTGCCAGGGTCAACTGGGTGAGCTGCAGAGGGAGTGTTGTGTCTTGTGGCAGGCTGCCTCTCTGTCTTTCCCCTCTGACCTTCCCCTCTGCTAGTGCAAGCTTATGGCAGTGCTCTCAGTGGAATGGCAGAAGGGGTTGGGACTTCTTAGTTCCAAACCTTAACCGGGTTTCTCTGCCAGGGGTCGTGGGGGGCGCTGGTGATAGGACTTGGTGCTAGACCTTATTGTGCTGGAACCTGGAGAGTCTCAGGACCTGTTGCATGACCACATTCCCAGATCCTGAGCTGCAGTTTGTTTGCTAGAAACAGCCAGCAGCACTCCTGTCCCAGCACTGTGAAGCCGCTGTGAGCATCTTTATCCTTTGTCTCTTCCATGGCAGGGTTAGGGCGGCATTTGGGTGTTTGCCCGAAAGGATTGGGTTTTCTCAGCCCCGATCTCGGGTTGGGGTACAGACAATGTGGTCTGTGGCAGATTCTGCTGGATGCCTCCTGCCTCCTCTGAAGAGGGAGTAGGGATTTTGAGCTGGGCGTGCAGCTGCTCTCCAAGTGTGGCGGGAGCTCAGTTGTGATGGCAGCAGGTACTATGGTCAGGGAGACCTTCCAGGGAAAGACTGGGTAACCTGTGATCAGTCTAGCAACTTTCCTTCCCCGTGGGGTTTTCTTGTGACTGGTACTCCCAGTCTCTGGCACCCTTGTGCCCACCAATCAGCCTGGGAAAGTGATTGGGACATGCAGGCCTGCAGCTCCCGCATGTAGACCCAAAGCCTGCGTTACCTGGGATCTCTTCTGGGTTCTGGCTGGGCAGCCGAGAGTGGACTGGACCGATTCCCACGCTGTCGGAGCCTCCCCTCACCTGGGAAACATGATCACTGTAGTTTTAGGGCCCAGAGTTCAGTCTCCTTGTCACTGCATGGAGAGTGCTGTCCTGCTTCTCAGACACAGTGTTCTCCCGGCGCCTCCATCTTGCCCCCCCTCATCAATACATTTTTAATATATGTTAAAAATAGTTTTAACTATGTGTAAGATGTTAGACAAAAAAATGAAAAGAGATGTAGTCTTTGGTTTCAAGTTGATTAGGATGGGGAAAGAAGACCTCAGATATTGGCTATCACATTTACATTAAGATCAACTCCCATGTCACAAAAAGAGGCACATTAATTGTGTGACAGGATACAGATAAGTGATCTTAAAACTGACAAATAGTACAGAAAATTCAGAAAGGAAAGCATAGTTGAAGCAAAAGTAAATCTGGTGATAGATGGGAAAGGTGCTGGTAGCACTTGAAAATGTTCAGGGTCTTGTGTGAGTTGATAAACAATATCTTCACATAGGTACATATGATGTTTAGGTGTTTGTTAACTTTATAAGTGTTTTATGTCTGACTTCCACTCTTACCAAATCAAACAGGCAAATATTTTGTGTTAAATGAGATTGGCATTATTTATTTTACTTAAATAGTAAAACTTCTACACTGGAAAGACTTGGCAATTCAAAACATTGGACACATACAATAACTCATATTTTCTTGGCTACAGTGTTTGAAAAATGCATAAACCGTCATGCCATTCTGTATTCATAAGTATTTTGGTTTTTAATAATATTTTTATTTTTGTATATTAATTACAGTTTATTTACTTTGTGTCCCAGTTGTAGCCCCCTCTCTCAATCTCTCCCAGTCCTACCCTCCCTCTCTTATCTTCTTGCCCCTCTCGAAGTCCACTTATAGGGGAGGTCCTCTTCCCCTTCCATCTGACCCTAGCTTATCACGTCTCACCAGGGCTGCCTGCATTGTCCTCCTTTGTGGCCTAGCTAGGCTGCTCCTCCCAGAGGGGGCTGGGGAGGTCAAAGAGCTAGCCATAGAGTTCATGCCAGAGACAGTCCCTGTTCCCCTTATTAGGGAAGCCACTTGGATATTGAGCTGCCATGGGCTACATCTGAGCAGGAGTTCTAGGTTATATCCATGCATGGTCCCTGGTTGGACAGTCAGTCTCAGACAAGCCCCTGTGCCCAGATATATTTGGTACTTGTGGAGATCCTGTTATCTCCAGGTCTTAATAACTCTCTATTCAATAAGTATTTCAAGATGCCTAAATTCTGACTCTGGATAGACTGGAAAAGGTTATGCAGGAAGCATATTTCAATAAAAACAAAACTTTTATTACATTCTTTGTCCCAATTGTTTATAGGCCCATTACCCAGGTGAGGCATGATTAGAATACTTTCTGGAATTTTTAAAATTTAATTTATTTTATTTTATTAATTAGAGCTTATTCACTTTGTGTCCCAGCTATAGCCCTCTTCCCCAGCTCCTCCCAATCCCATCCTCTCTCCCTCTTCTTTTCCTATGCCCCTCCCCCTAGTCCAATGATAGGGGAGGTCTTCTTCCCCTTCCATCTGACCATAGTATATCAAGTCTCATCAGGACTGGCTTCTTTGTCTTCCTCTGCAGACTGGTAAGGGTGTTTCCACCTCAGGTGGAGGTAATCCAAGAGCAAGCCAATGAGTTCATGTCAGAGATGGTCCCTGGTCCTATTATTGGGGAACTCTCTTGGATATTGAGCTGCCTTGGGCTACTTCTCTGCAGGGGTTTTAAGTTATCTCCATGCATGGTTCTTGTTTGGGGTATCAGTCTCAGAAAAGAATGCTGTGCACAGAGTTTTTGGTTCTGTTGTTCCTCTTGTGGAGCTCCTGTTCCCTTCAAGTCTTTCTATCTCCCCCTTCTTTCATGAGATTCTCTGCACTTTGATATAAGTTTGGTTATGCATCTCAGGATATATTTTGATACCCTGCTGGGTGAAGTCTTTCAAAGGCCCTCTGTGGTAGGCTCCTGCCCTCTTCCCTGTTTTCTCCCTCTTCCGATGTCCATCACCTTTGCCTTTCTGAGGATTGATTATCTTACCCAGGGTTCTCCTTCTTGCTTAGCTTCTTTAGGTATACAGATTTTAGTATGTTTATCCTATATTGTATGTCTAATATCTACTTCTAAGTATGTATATACCATGTGTGTCATTCTTCTTCTGGGAAACCTCATTCAAGATGATCTCATCAGAACAAAATGACAGTTTACATACTGGGAAAGGATTTTCACCAACTCTATATCTGACAGAGTGCTAACATCCAGAATATAAAGAACTTAAGAAGTTAAATGCAACAAATCAAGTAGTACAATTAAAAAATGGGACAGAGAGCTAAAGAGAGAACTTTCTGAAATTTTTATGACTCATCCAAGAGGAACTGTCCTTACTTTTGCTAGGGTCCAAACTTCTGGCTGCCTGGCTTTCAGTAGTCATAAATTTCTCCTTTCATCACAGTGCTTTCTGACCTATTTAACATTATTTAGATGTCTGATAGATAATAGATAGATTATAGAGATAGATAGATAGATAGATAGATAGATAGATAGATAGATAGATAGATGATAGATAGATAGATAGATGACTGGTATAGATAAGTTGGTTGTAAAAAGACATGCTGGTTATGTCCCACCTTCAAGCATACTCTTGGACACATATTCTTTTTACCAGTCAAAGGGCAAATTTAGTGTGGATTCAATTCCACTGGCACCATAGCCGACCTCCCAGGTCAAGGCTGACTCATATATTTCTGTGCTGTTCCAGCTTGGTGAAGTTCTGGGTCTTGTTTGCCCATACTATCTCCAACCTGAGGCCTAGCCCTTAGTCACACAGACTGCATTCTAGCCTAGACTAATAAGTGTCTAAAATCCTGACCTATACAGTATCCTAACACTACTAAGAATTGTTCAAGAAGCACAGCTTGCAGACCAGCCCAAGCAGATACAACCATTTATCACATTCACAAAATTTCTTGCTTACAACAATTGGAATCTCCCTCACATTTTTAATGTATAATAAACATTAAGTAGTTGAAGAATTTACATATCAGCTCCTTGAGCCTATATTGGAATCAAGAAAGCTTGGGCAATAACAAAAAAATCAAACTAAGCTTCCACTTAACAGAGGCAGCCTAAAATCTCATATGCGAGATATGACCAAGGAAAGATGTCCACATGACCAGATTTCATCACAAAGAAGACACAAACAATATAAAAGACCAATATTTTATGTGCCATTCCTGCCTCAATAGAAAAGACCATACTAGAAATTCCCCATAGTATATTTTAGTTAAAAATCTAAATATAGAACAATGTGAGGGTAGTGAAAACTGAAAAAGAAAACCTGTGGTAATACCTGCTGGTTTCTCAATAGAAACTTTGAAATCCAGAAAAGCTTTGCAGCAATGTACTTCAATTGACCACACTGCCAATCTAAACTAATGTAACCGGAAAGCTTATTGGACACAGTTAAAGAAGAAAAAAGACTCAGAATTTTCCATGATATAATTAAGATAAAAATATTTATGTCTACCAAATAAGCCATACAGAGACTACTGGAAAAAATGATTCAAAAAGTAATAAGACTAGTAAGGATGTTAAACAACAGGAAAAATAATACAAAAGACCAAAAATGAATAATAAAGCCCACAATGACAATTGACACACACCTTCAAGTAAAAACTTAATTTATTCATAGCCTCAATTTGCCTATCAAAAGACATAAGCTAGTTGAATGGATTAAGAAACTATATCCATGATTCTACGAGATACTCATATTTCCTCATAGAATAAAAAATATTACTCCAACCAAGGACCATTCTTGGATATAACCTAGAACCCCTGCTCAGATGTAGCCCATGGCAGCTCAGCATCCAAGTAGTTTTCCTAGTAAGGGGAACAGGGACTGTCTCTGACATGAACTCAGTGGCAGGCTCTTTGACACCCTCATACCGAGGGGGTAGCAACATTGCCAGGCCACAGAGGAGGACAATACATCAGTCCTGATAAGACCTGATAAGCTAGGGTCAGATGGAAGGGGAAGAGGACCTTCCCTATCAGTGGACTTGAAGAAGGGCTTGGAGGAGATGAGGAAAAAAGGGTGGGATTGGGAGGGAATGAAGGAGGGGGCTACAACTGGGATACAAAGTGAATAAGCTGTAGTTAATATAAAAATTAATTTAAAAATGTATTTAAGCAAGGAAATCCCAAAAGAAATCAGGTGCTACTACCATAATATCTAACACAATTGACTTCAAACTACAGCAAACCAGAAGTTATGGATAAAGATATTTCATTCTTATTATGGAAATATTAACCAATAGAGCATTTCAACTCTAAGAATTTGTATAAAAGAGAAAACACAATATTTCTTTGTGGTCTGTGTTCCCTCACTCAGGATGATTTTTTTCTAACTTTATCTAGTCACCTGAAAAATCTCATTTTTATTAACAATTGTATAATATTTTATGGTGTAAATACATCATACTTTCTTTGTCTATTCATCCATTAATGTTCATATAAACTGTTTTTAATTTTGGTCTAATATAAAACAGTAGGGAACATGTATGATGAAGTATCTCTATAGTAAAATTTAAAGTCCTTTGTGTATATATGCAAGTGTGGTATAGCTAAATCTTATGGAATATCAAGCTTCAGAATCTTGGCAATTATTTCCATAATGGTTCTACTAGTTTGGACTCATACCTGCAATGATTAAGTATTCTCCTTTCCTTACACTAAAAAATTCTAAGATATAGAAAAGGGACACAATAGCATTTTTTGGATAAGCACTTAAGATGAGTTTGATGTTAAATTAGTACTAAGAACATCAGTCTTTGAAAGCTTAGTTATATGTTTGGGATAGTTATAATAATAACAGGGAAGAAAATGTGGTGGTCTCTAATTCTTGGTAGATGGCTAAAAATAAGTATAGCCTTAAATAAATCCCCAAGGCAGGGTCACATGGAGTAAATTTACACAATCAGTATAGTACTCCCCACCGCATATTTAAAAACATATTTTCTCTTAGGATCTCTTATTATTCTAAATTTATATCTATTATAAAGAACTTCTTTGAACCCAGAACGATAATTTAATGAAGTCATTCTTTTTCAAATATTAAAATATTAATGTTAACTTTTTATACAGGATCACACTCTATAGCCTAGGATTTCCTGGGTAGCTGTGTTGCCTAGACTGCTTGGAATAAAAATTTTAATTTTTTTGTTGTTCAGTAAACATTTAATAGATCTAAGTTTAGTTACTTAATCTCTTTTAGATTGTCATTTGTTCATGTTGAATCTGGATAAAATAATAACATTGGTAAAATCGGACCCATCTCCTATAGTGGTTTTGAGTATTTTGAAACAGAGGCAGGGAGCTAGAATAGGTGAGCTCTGAAACAATACGACCTCATGCCCTGAGCTTTATGATATCCAAGAATAAAGTATCTTTAATAGTGTACATCTTAATGTTTTTAAAAATATCTTTTTTCCTATTCAATCTCTCTTAACTATTGATATTGAGAATATAGAAATAGTAATAAAAATATTAATTACATACAGTTTAAACTATTTTTAGATTTGTCTTTTTATTTCTAAGCATATATTTAAAGAGAAGAAAACGTATTATTGTATAAGAATTCCTGGGTTGGTGTTGAATAAATATTTATAGGGTGGCTGGAGATACTTTAAATGTGGTTGTTTATGTTGTTAGCAGCGAGCTGTTTCTTTAATTGAATTTTATAAAATGTTTCATAAGAGCAGAAGAAATAGAGACTTTATTAATATGTCACTGAGGAAGCAGCAGGCAGAATGTTAACACCAATTGGCAGCACATCAACAGTAAGTAGCTGCTGAGAGGTTTTCTTTTCGGGCTCACGTTAGATCTACCTGAGTTTTAGTCTTATGATTTAAAGGGATTACCTATCAATTCACCTATGAAATTATTTCAATAAAACCAGCACATATCTGTCAATTACACTATTAGTTCTCTACATAAAAACATGAAGAATTAAGAAGGTCAGATCAGCAACTCTTGTACTCACAGGGAACAGTTACTTTTTATTCTTGTGCATGATTATTCAATTAAGTGTTTCCTACAAAAATATATCAAAGTTTGTTGACTTAATTTTGCAACAGGGAGTAAGGTTTTTTTGTATTTTATTTTATTTTTCTGATTTTCTTTTATTGGAAGTATATTCTTTCGTATATCATATTGTGATTAAAGTTTCCCTTCTCTTCAACTCCCATGAGATCCTCTCCAAGTCTCCTGCCATCCAAATCTACCCCCTTTATGCCTCTCTCTAGGAAATAAACAGGATCTGAAGACTAATAATAAAATAAGAGGGGATCCAAGATGGCAGCAACCAGCACATACCGTATCTGAGAGGCAGTGATTCTGAAACTCTGAAATTGATGAGTGAGGGGGCAACTGAAGCCAGAAAATTGACATTGAGGCTTCCTGAATGAGAGGGGACATTATATGAGCTGAGACCATATAGATTCAGGTCACCTGTGGACTTCTCTGGGATCAGAGAATGGCGAATACTTGAACCCTTTGCACTTTCCCTTTATGGGCCTCTCTCCTCCTCAGTGGAGCCAGCCCACAGTGCCAGAGACTCTTAGCACAGAACTCACTGCCTGTAAACTAAGACAGCAGAGGTGAGGCTCCTAGCTGCAGCTGCCCGGTGTACCAGCCTTCCAAGTCCCAGATCTGTGGTACCATCCTTCTGGGTCCTTGTTCTGCAAGCAGATAAAAAGACTCTGCAGGGCCTCCTAGCCAGTGACTGTAAGGGCTACCCAAACCCTTAGTGGTGGATAGCCAGCTGTACAGTCACCAAAGTCCAGCAGACCTACCATATCATGCAGGTTCACCAGGCCTGCCAGGCCACCTAGGTCTGTGGACCACTGTTATGGTCCCCCAGGACTTCCCAGCAGGTACCTGGACTGGCCTTCCAAGTCCACTGCTACACCTAGACTCACAAGTTCGTGTGCTGTAGCAACACTGAGCTGATGGAGCTTCTCCCCCACATTTGACCCAGCAGGCCCAAAACTGAGAGTAGAGAACAGGGGGAGCTCCTGTGTTTTCCAATTTGATGTGCTAGAGAATGAGTGTGCCTGTAGGCCACTAAGGTATTCTGGGAATTTCCACAAGCGAATTGCGCCTGCAAAGACCTCAAGAGCCTGCAATCAGTTTGGTGCCTACACAGCACCCCCTACATCACACTTCAGGCATCTACATCCTCTAACACCCTGTCCTTCAAGGCACATTTCCAAGCACACTCACATACTTGCCCACATTTGTCATTCTCGGCCCACGACTCTTCATCCCTTAGGTACAGCTAAATCGCTAACACAAACACTCAAACCACTGAAACTCTCTCATATGCTTGCAGAATTCCTCAGACACCAGAGAAAAGATGGTAACAGTCTAAACTATAGACTCCAGGAACAAACAGTGAAGGTTACAGATAAGCAAATGGCAAGAGATCGGAATAAGAACTATTTAACAAAAGTCAGGACATCATGGTGTCATCAGCAACCCCAAAAATCAATGGATACTCTAATTCATGAAAAACACAGCAAAATGATTTTAAAGCTATGCTTATCCAGTTATCAGAGACACATAAAGAGGAAATAAACAAATATCTCAAAGAAATAGCCACACAGTGGAAGCAAATAAAGAGGAAATGAATAAAGTTCTCAAAGAAACAAAGGCAAATATAGCAAAATAAATAAAGGCACAAGCAGAAGCAAAATTAGTGGCATAGAGAGAGAAAATGAACAAAAAAGTAAAGATCATCATAAAGAGACAGGAATCCACATTCAAACAAATGAAGGAAATGGTGAAAGGCATGAAAACAGAATTAGAAGCAAAAAAGAAAACACAAACAGAGAAAACCCTGATCCTGGAGAACTTAGAGAAAAGATCAGGAAACACGAAGGGAAGTATCACCAATAGAATACAAGAGATGGAAGAGAGAATCTCTGGTACAGAAGATACACTCACAGAAATTGATTTTTCTCTCAAAGAAAAAATAAAATCGGGAAAGTACCAAACACAAAACATCCAAGAAATGAAGGACACCATGAAAAGGCAAAATAGAATTGATGAAAAAGAATAGTCCAGTCTCCAAGGTCCAGGAAATCTTCAAGAAAAATCATAGAAGAAAATTTTCCCAACTTAAGGAAAGAGATGTCTATAAAAATACAAAAGGCCTACAAAACAAAAAAATAGACTAGACCAGAAAAACAAAAAACAAAAAACAAAACAACTCCTCACAACACATGATAGTCAAAACACTAAATATACAGAACAAAGAAAAGTTAGTGAAAGCAGTAACAGAAGAAGTTGAAGTAACAAATAAAGGTACTATCAGAATCACACCAAACTTCTCATAAGAAACTATGAAAGCCAGAATTGCCTGGACAGAGGTCATGCAGATTTTAAGAGAACACAAATGACAACACAGACTACTATACCCAGCAAAGCTTTAAATCAACAGGGATGAAGAAAACAAAAATATTCCATGACAAAAAGTTTAAGCAATATCTACACAGCAAACCAGCCCTATAGAAGATACTAGAAGGAAAATTCCAATGCAATGAAAACAACTACACCCATGAAAACCTAGGATACAGATAATTTCCCAACAAAAATTAAAAGAAAACAAGCAATGAATCATAGTAACACCACCAACTCCACAATAAAAGGAACTAACTTTCATTGCTCACTATTATTTATCAACATCAAAGGACTCAATTCTCCAATAAAAACACAATCTAACAGAATTGTTGTGGAAACAGGATCCAAAATACTGCTGCATCCAAGAAACATATCTATGCAACAAAGATAAATACTACCTCAGAACAAAGGGCTGGAAAAATGTTTTTCAAGCAAATGGTACCAGAAAACAAGATTGAGTAGCTATCCTAATATGTAATAAAATAGACTTTCAACCAAAACTAATAAAAAAAGATGAGGAGGGGCACTTCATTCTCATCAAAGAAAAATTCCACCAGAAGGAAATCACAATTCTCAACATCTATGGGTGAAGGACAAATCTACCTACATTTATAAATAAAACATTATTAAAGCTGATATCACACATTGATCATAACACCTTAATAGTTGGAGACTTCAACACCCCGCTCTCACCAAGGAACAGATCATCCACACAAGCTAAACAGGAAAATAAGGGCACTTAGAGAGTCCCTAAATGAAATGGACCTAATAGATATCTACAGAAATTTTCACCCAAACTCAAAAGACTGTATCTTCTTTTCTTTTTTATTTATTTATTTATTTATTTACACTTTATTCACTTTGTATCTTCCCATAAGCCCCTCCCTCCTCCCGTCCTGATCCCACCCACCCTCCCCCTTCTTTATGCATGCCCCTCCCCAAGTCCACTGATAGGGGAGGTCTTCCTCTCCTTCCTTCTGATCTTAGTCTATCAGATCTCATCAGGAGTGGTTGTATTGTCATCTTCTGTGGCCTGGTAAGACTGCTCCCCCCCTCAGGGGGAGGTGATCAAAGAGCAGGCCAATCAGATTATGTCAGAGGTAGTCCCTCTTCCCATTACTATGTAACCCACTTGAACACTGAACTGCCATGGGCAACATCTGTGCAGGGGTTCTAGTTTATCTCCATGCCTGGTACTTGGTTGGAGTATGGGTCTCTGGGAAGACCCCTGTGTTCAAATTTTCTGGTTCTGTTGCTCTCCTTCTGGGGTTCCTGTCCTCTCCATAACCTACTATTTCCCACTGTTGATCCATGAGATTTTATATAAGATATTCTGCTAGAAAGCAATGTCATTATTACCTACTTTAGATACAGGCCTTAGAAAATTGAAATCTGTCACTGAGAAATTAATTCAAGTCCTTCCTTTAAAATGCTTATTTCCTACAAATGAAGTACATATGATACAGAGATGTCAGAGAATAAGAAAAAAAAATGAAAATGAGCCTGTGAGAACAGGAGTGATCTATTTTGTATAATTTAGGAAGAGAACTTTCAAAGTTTTAGAAAGCAAATTAATACTGTATGTCTAGTTGTGCTACTGTTAGTGAAAGCTAACAAATGACCAATCAGACACAAGAGATAGCCAGCTGAAAGTCTTGGTTCCCATCAGCTGGGATTATACTTAGGTATTCTGGTGTTAAGTGTAGCGCCAGGTTTGTCTTCTCTATAACCTACTATTTCCCACTTCGTACATAAGATTTCATGCACTCTGCCTAACATTGGCCATAAAGTCTCAGCATCTGCTTTGATAGTCTGCAGGGCAGAGCCTTTAAGAGGCCCTCTGTGGCAGATTCCTAGGTTGTTTCCTGCTTTCTTCTTCTTCTGATGTACATCCTCTCTGCCTTTTGGGATGGTGATTGAGCATTTTAATCAGAGTAGGCAGTCGTTTTGTTTTGATGACAGTGTCCTTTGATTTACAGAAGCTTTTTAGTTTCAAGAGGTCCGATTTATTGATTGTTGCTCTTAGAGCCTGTGCTGTTGGTGTTCTGTTCAGGAAGTTTTCTTCTGTACCAATGAGTTCTAGGGTATTCCCCACTTTTTTTTCTAGCCGATTTAATGTATCTGGTTTTATGTTGAGGTCTTTGATCCACTTGGATTTCAGTTTTGTGCAGGGTGATAAGTATGGATCTATTTTCATTTTTCTACATGTACACATCCATTTAGACCAGCACCATTTGTTAAAGATGCTATCATTTTTCCATTGTATGGTTTTGGCAACTTGGTAAAAAATCAGGTGTCCGTAAGTTTGGGGGTTTATTTCTGGGTCTTCTGTTTGGTTCCATTGATTCACCATTCTGTTTCTATGCTAGTACCATGCAGTTTTTATAACTGTTGCTCTATAGTACAGCTTGAGATCAGGGATGGAGATACCTCCAGAAGATCTTTTATTGTAGAGGATTGTTTTAGCAATTCTCAGTTTCTTGTTATTCCATACAAAGTTAATAATTTTTCTTTCCAGGTATGTAAAGAATTGTATTGGCAATTTGATGGGAATTGCATTAAATCTGTACATTGCTTTTGGTAAGATGGTCATTTTTACTACGTTAAACTGCCAAGCCATGAGCATGGGAGATCTTTCCATCTTCTCATATCTTCTTCTACTTCTTTCTTCAGAGACTTGAAATTTTTTTTCATACAAGTCTTTGACTTGTTTGGTTAGGGTAACACCAAGGTACTTTATGTCATTTGTGGCTATTGTGAAGGGTGTTGTTTCCCTAATTTCTTTCTCAGCCCTTTTGTCATTTGTGTACAGGAGTGCTACTGATTTTTTTGAGTTAATTTTGTATCCGGCGACTTTGCTGAAGGTGTTTATCAGCTGTAGGAGTTCCCTGGTAGAGTTTTTGGGGTCACTCATGTATACTATCATATCATCTACAACTAGTGATAATTTGACTTCTTCCTTTCCCATCTGTATCCCCTTGATCTCCTTCACCTGTCTTATTGCTCTAGCAAGGCCTTCCAGCACTATGTTGAAGGGATATGGAGAGAGTAAGTAGCCTTGTCTTGTCCTTGATTTCAGTGGGATTGCTTTAAGTTTCTCTCTGTTCAGTTTGATGTTGGCTATAGGCTTGCTGTATATCGCCTTTACTATGTGCCTTGTATCCCTGATCTCTCCAATATTTTAAACATGAATGGATGTTGGATTTTGTCAAATGCTTTTTCAGCATCTAGGGAGATTATCATGTGGTTTTTCCTTTCAGTTTGTTAATATGGTGGATCACATTGATGGATTTACAAATATTGAACCACCCCTGCATACCTGGGATGAAGCCTACTTGGTCATAGTGGATAATATCTTTGATGTGTTCTTGTATTCGGTTTGCAAGTATTTTGTTGAATATTTTTGCATCAATATTCATAAGGGAGATTGGCCTGAAATTCTCTTTCTTTGTTGAGTCTTTGTGAGGTTTAGGTACCAAGGTGACTGTGGCTTCATAGAATGAGTTTGGTAATGTTCCTTCTGTTTCTATTTTGTGGAATAGTTTGAAGAGAGTTGGAGTTAGCTCTTCTTTGAAGGTCGGTAGAATTCTGTGCTGAAGCCATCTGGTCCTGGGCTTTTTATTTTTTTTTGGATGGGAGACTTTTGATGACTGCTTCTATTTCTTTGGGGGATATAGGACTATTTAATTGATTTACCTGGTCCTGATTCAGCTTTGGTAAGTCAAATCTATCAAGAAAATTGTCCATTTCATTTAGATTTTCAAAATTGTGGCAGATAGATTTTTGTAGTATGACCTAATAATCGTTTGGATTTCCTCAGTATATGTAGTTATGTCCCCCTTTTCATTTCTGATTTTGTTGATTTGGGTGGTGTCTCTCTGCCTTTAAGTTAGCTTGGCTAAGGGTTTGTCTACTTGTTGATTTTCTCAAAGAACCAGCTCTTGGTTTCATTGATTCTTTGAATTGTTTTATTTGTTTCTAATTGATTGATTTCAGCCCTGAGTTTGATTATTTCCAGCCGTCTACTCCTTTTTGGTGTGTCTGTTTCTTCTTTTTCTAGGGTTTTTAAGTGGGCCATTAAGTTGCTTGAATGAGCTGTCTGGAATTTCTTCTTGAAGGCACTTAGTGCTATGAACTTTCCTCTTAGCACTGCTTTCATTGTGTCCCACAAGTTTGGGTATGTTGTGTCTTCATTTTCATTGAGTTCTAGGAAGACTTTAATTTCTTTCTTTATTTCTTTCCTGACCCAGCTGTCATTTAGTAGCAAATTTTTCAGTTTCCATGTGTGTGTAGGCTTTTTCCTATTTCTGTTGTTGTCGAGGTCCTACTTTATTCCATGGTGATCAGACAGGATACAAGGGATTATTTCAATCTTCTTGTATCTGTTGAGGCTTGCTTTGTGACCAACTATGTGGTCTATTTTTGAGAATAGGTGCTGAGAAGAAGGTAAATTATTTTGTGTTTGGGTATAAGGTCCTGTAAATGTCTGTTAGGTCCATTTGATTCATGACCTCTGTTAGAGAGAGTGTTTCTTTTTTTAATTTCTTTTTTGTTGACCTGTCCTTTGTTGAGAGTGAAGTGTTGAAATCTCCCACTATTAATGTGTGGGGATCTATATGTGGTTTAAGTTTTATCAATGTTTCTTTTACAAATGTGGGTGCTCTTGTATTTGGGGCATAGATGTTTAGGATTGTGATGTCTTCCTGGTGGAATTTTCATTTGATGAGTATGAAGTGTCCTTCCCCATCTCTTTTTATTAATTTTGGTTGAAAGTCTATTTTATCAGATATTCGAATGGCTACTCCTACTTGTTTCTTGAGTCCATTTGCCTGGAAAGTCGTCTTCCAACCCTTTACCCTCAGGTAATGTCTATCTTTGTGCCTTAGGTGTATTTCTTGTATGCAACAGATTGTTGGGTTTTGTTTATGTATCCATTCTGTTAGTCTGTGTCTTTTTATTGCAGAGTTGAGCCCATTGATGTAGAGAGAGATTAATGACCAGTGGCTGTTAGGCCCTTTGATTTTGATGTTGGCTGTGATCATAAGGTTGTGTGCTTGGTTGCTTTTTGTTTTACTGTAGTAAGGTTAATTATTCCTGTGTTTTCTTGAAAATAGCTAATTTTCTTGGATTGTATTTTCCCTTCCAGTGTCTTCTGTAATGCTGGATTTGTGTGTAGGTATTGTTGAATTTTTTTTTTGTCATTGAATATCTTGTTTCTCCATCTATGAGGACTGAGAGTTTTGCAGGGTATAGTAGCCTGGGCTGACATCTGTGTTCTCTTAGGGTCTGCATGATATCTGTCCAGGCCCTTCTGGCTTTCATAGTCTCTGTTGAAAAGTCAGGTGTGGTTCTAATAGTTTTGCCATTATATGTTACTTGGCCTTTTTTTTTTTTTTTTTTTTTTTTTTTTTTTTTTTTTTTTTTTTTTTTCTTTTTTTTTTTTTTTTTTTTTTTTTTTTTTTTTTTTTTTTTTTTTTTTGCAGCTTTTAGTATTTTTTCTTTGTTCTGTATACTTACTGTTTTGATTATTATATGGCAGGAGGATTTTCTTTTCTGGTCAAATTTGTTGGGTGTTCTGTATGCCTTTTGTATTCTTATTGGCCTTTCCTTTAACTTGGGGAAATTTTCTTCAATGATTTTGTTGAAAATATTTTCTGGGCCTTGGAGAAGGGAATCTTCTTTCACCTCTATTTCTATTATTCTTAGGTTTTGTCTTTTCATATTGTTTTGGATTTCTTGGACAGTCTGTGCCAGGAATTTTTTGGATTTAATGTTTTCTTTGACAGATACATAGATTTTTTCCATTGTATCTCCTACACCTGAGATTCTTTCTTCAATCTCTTGTAGTCTGTTGGTTATGCTTACCTCTGTAGCTCCTGTTTTCTTCCCTAAATTCTTCCTCTCTATTATTTCCTCCATTTGTGTTTTCTTTAATTTTTCCAGTTCTATCTTCAGATCTTGAGTTGTTTTTTTACTTCCTTCACCTGTCTGATTGTATTTTCCTGTTTTTCTGTTTGTTCCTTCAGCTCTGTTTCTTTTATTTCTTTCAGTGATTTAATTATTTCTTCTCTGAAGGCCACAAACTGTTTGGCTGCATCTTCCCGTATTTCTTCACGAATGGCCATAATCTGCTTGTCTTTAACTTCCTCCATTTATTTATGGATAGCCATGATATGTTTGTTTTTATCTTCCCCTAATTCTTTACGTATTTTATTTGTTTCCTCTATTATCCTCTTCATCAGCATAGATGTAAGGTCATCTTCTTGGTTTTCTATTATGCTGGGTTGTCCAGGGCTGTTCGCCCCTGGATGGCTGTGTTCTGGAGATGCCATATTTCTCTGTCTTATGTTGGTTGATCTTTTACACTGACCTCTACCCATTGGGCTGTTTTAGGTGTTGGCTGTTAGTTTCTGTGCTTCCTGGAGTCCTGAGGTAGGAAGAATCCCCTTGGTCGGAAGATGATTTTTCCTGAAGGAGGCCTCCTTTGCTCTTTGGGTATGGTCACTGTATGGCCACTGTTTCTCAGGAATTGCCACTGCTCACATCAGGTGTATAGTCCTGAGTAGTAGCTGTGGCCTTTGTTAGTCAGGGGTGTTCTCCTCTCACCCATAGAAGTTCTCAAGACAGCTGCCTGGCTGCTGGGTTTCTCGTTCTGAATTTAGTGAGCTGTTGTTGTTGTTACACTGTTTTCCATGTACAGTCCTCTTGAAGATCCTGCTGATTCCCTAGCTGTGGGTTTTTTTTTTTTTTCCCAACAGGAAAACTCAGTCTGGTATGCTGGGGCACACAGTTCTGTTTGGGAAGGTGAGAGGAGCACCCAGCAAGTCTCTGGGCTAGGGGCTGAGTGCTCTGCGTGTGTCCGTGTCTGGGACGGCGGCTGTGGACGCTGCTCTAGTCCAGATGCTGTGCACCCAGGTCTGGGATATCGGCTTAGGGCGCCGCTTTGGTCTAGAGGCTCTATGCTCTGATCTGGGCTGGCAGTGTGTGTCCCCTTCCGGGCCAGTTTGGGGACGGCCATTCTGTCTGGGATGGTGAGTAGAACCCGCAGGCACGGACGTGTTTAGCCCTGCCTTTCTAGCCTTTGGGAGTCTGGGTGTCTGCCTAAACTGGGAAATTTTCCTGAGACCTTTTGGGGTGTGGGTGTTGGCTGAGTGCTCTGAAATCAGACCAACTGATTCCCTCCCTGTGGGTTTGCACCCGACAGTGTAACTCAGTCTCTGGTCCCCTGGGGCCCACAGTTCTATCTGAGGCAGTGGATCAGGCATGCAAGCAGGATCTGTGCCTGAGCCTGGGTCCCCAGCTCTGGCTTTGGGCTAGCTCCTGGGGCGCCCGTGGAACCCGAGTCTTTTCCAAGGGATGTCTGGGTGACCTAAGGTCACTTCCAATCATTTCCTGCACCATGGGGTTATCTCTCGACTAGAGATTCCAGTCTCTGATGTTGTGGTGAGCACAGTTCAGTCTGGGACTGGGACCAGAGCACACTGGTGTGTGGCTCTGGGCTGGGGCTGGTGACCAAGCATCTGGACAAACCAGGATCTCTTCTGCGGTTTAGCTGGGTGAGTTAAAAGCTGATTGAATCCCCCACTGAGGGGTAACCTCTCACCTGGGAAATACAATCACCTGTGTTTTATGGCCGCAAGTTTTAATTGCTGGTCACTGTGCTGATCCTGCTGTGCTGCTGCTCAGAACAAGAGTCTTCCGGGCACCACCATCTTGCCCCCCCAAAATTGTAGTTTTTATAATATGTCATGTCAGAATAATAAAATAATAAAAGGGTTCTGATGAAAACTTTTATATGATCTGAAAATCAAGAAAAATATCTGGTTAAATCAAAAGAGCACAGCTAGGAAAAGCCTAACCTGAAGGTATATAGAATGTTACAGAGGGTATGAATTGTATTTTTTTTTGTTGTAGTTTTTTACACCTGCAAACATGATTTGATAAAAAGAACTGTAAGATGTGTTGCTCTTCATTTAAAAGGCTGAAGTTTTTTCAATACAAAATGATTTTTGTTGTTGTTCTTTATTGCAGCTCCATGTTAGCCCAGTATTATACAGGGTTGCAATCAAGTTAGTGTTAATTATTATAAAAATATATGCTTGGTTGCCAGTTCCTATATAAATGACTTAATGCTGTTTCTTTCTGGCTGATTGGTTTGAAATGGCCAGAACTGTCCATCTCTGCTAAGGTTGTCAGCTGTGTTTAGTTCTCCATTTAGTGCTAAACAAAACTTTTGTCCTTTATGCTTTTTTGCTATTCAGTTTTAATGCAATATGATAGGATGAGTGAGATTTGCTAGCCCTTTTATGTATTGTATCTGACTGAAAGTTTTGTTTTGATTTTAGCTCAGAAAGATATCTGCAGTTATGCTAATGACTACAGTTAGTTATAAGAGTGAACTTTATGTAGTCTTTTGTTATGTTTTTAAAGTTAAGCCTAGGGTAAGTAATTATGAAGTTTGCCTATGTATATTTACTTGAGATAAATATGGTTCTAAAACATTTATTTAAGGAAACGGCCAGAATTAGAGATTATGACATTCTGTTTTATAGGATGAAATTTAAAATAGATAATTAAAAGAGAGAGAAAGAATAATTCAGATATGCTGGCCTTAAATCTCTTCAGAGATTTGATGAATATGACATTTTAACATATGTAAGCTTATTATGACAGAGTCCCAAAATACTGGAAGTAGCTCTCCCAAAGTCTCCAAACGATTTGGGCACAATGTGAATCCAGATTATGGTATGTTAACCACTTGGCAAGACTGCCACTTCTGGCCCACTACTAGGGTCCAGCCTACTCTCTAGACAAAACTGTGGACACCTGGAGAGTCAATCTTTCACATTGCTAAGTGTGAGGTGAGGCCATTTTCTCATTTCTTTCTCCACAGAAACAGTCTCTCATCTTCTGTGCCTGGTAACTGGACCACCCCTGCTCATGATGTCACACGAGCACAAGAGCCAGGGACAGCTGCCTAGGGTGATGTACTGACAGTTGTCATTGTCATTTTGATGGATACATGGATAAATACATGTATTCAGCTCAGAATTTATCCTTCTCAGTTCTCTGATCACATTGATGGCTAAGCTAAGCTAATGGTAGCCTTGCAGCTAAAGAGCAGATAATTAGATGTATAGTTAGCTCATTGGTTAATTTATTAGTTAGTTAAAATTACCAGACAGTAGATCCTCTATTTAAAAAGGCAAACAGGTTTGCCTTGACTACAGGCTTTATGTTAATTGTCTATGTTTTATGATAAATAGCTGGATAAAAATGTATAAAATTTATATGAAGTTTAAGAATATAAAATGTAGAAAATTATAAGAATTTAAAAATTATTATTGAAGGATCTGAAAAATGTTTCAGAGTTAAAAAATTGATTAAAGGGTCTAAATAAAATTTTTAAGATAATATTTCAGATTTCTCCTCCCTTTTCTGACATTGATATGTTTATATTGTTATAAAATCTCAGAAGTTCAGTTATGATATTGGTTAATAGGAAACACTGACTGCTTATTATCCAGGCACAAGCTTGAGATTTTAATTGTCTCTTGGTTGTCTTCTGGAAATACACTTAAAGATGCATCTCATCATGCTAAGAACATTTGTCCAAAATGTATATTTGACCCAAAGCCAGAGCTTTTATTATGGTATTGTTAATATTTGCCATTTTTGAGGCAGACTTTGATACAGGATTTAAAAATATTTTAAATCTATTTCTTCTAGTTGCTTTGTTAAGAAAAGTCCAAGCATCCAGAGTTTAATACTAAAGTCGTTAACGTATTTCTGCCTAACTTTCCATTGTGAAATGGAGACAGGGACTAAAAGTACATTCTGAGTATACAGAAAATGGCTTGATGACTGCTTACCAACAGCTGTACCCACAGCTAAAGTGTAAGAGTTTCAGACCATGCACACATTTAAATTGTTTATAAAGGTTACAAAACAAACAGCTAAAAAAATGATACTTATTCTGTTGGATGCAGTTTTACCTGTTATTCACAGAATGCTGTTAATATTTTATTTTTCTGAGTCTTTTTATATATTTCCTTTTGCAAACCAAAAATTTATATGAGTTTCAGGGAATCAAAAAGTCATGAGACCTGAATCTGGCACAGCTCAGAAGGATCCCAGATAAGTTATTTCCTTGGTTTTGGGAGTTCTAACTTTTCCCATTTATTAGACAAATTTTAACTTCTGTTTCTAGTTTGAATTTGTCTCAGCAGATTTTCATCTGGTTGAGACTGCAAGCTGAGCTCTGAACTTGCTGGAAGTGACATGATTGCTCATTGCCTCCTCAGGTGGACCAAATAACCAGATGCTTCTGAGGACTGCCCCATTGCCCAGCCTTTGGCTGGCATTTCAGCCTTCCTAGCCCCTGATGCCAACAGTCCTATTGTCGATTGAAGCAATTTCAGAAGAAGAGACCACTGGCCCCAAATCCCACCTACAGGCTGAAATGCTAAGTAAAATGCTAAGTAAAAGCTCCCTGACATTGACTATTATCTTCTGCTTAGCTGGAGCAGAAACTAGTATTACAATACTGGATATACAAAGCTAGAATTATAACAGCTCAATGGCAGAAACTTTTGCTTTTTGTCATTTTTGGATCATACTGACTTAACAAGTTGTTAGGATATATTAGGCAAAGACTAGGGACCATATAGTTGATGGTAATGAGAACCCAGTATTGCCAGTTTGAAGCTGACCATGGATTGTAAGAACCCAAGATTGGCCTCTTTATTAACAAGAAAAGGGGAGAATGAAGACTATAAGTTAGCCTGAGTGACTTCCATGAGGAAGCATTTTGACTGGGAGCTGAACTTGGGTACCGGGAAATATCACAGTATACACACTTGGCAAAAAACAAAGTTAGCTCTCCTAGCAACAGACTCCAGGAGCTATCACAGAATAAATATTTGATAGAAAATAAAGACAATCTGCCTGGCAATAATCAATGAGAATCGGTTGGGAAAATTCTCCCCCATGTTCCAGATGTAGTTTAGAAGAATGGCAAATGTGATTATTATCCCCGATGGCTTTTACTCAATCCTGTAACTTTAAGGCATGAACTCCTCTGCTTGCTGTCATGGAAAACCCCTTGCTTGTGTTTTGTTTTCTGGTTTTTCCCCCCCTTTAAAAACCCTGCTCACTCAAGGCTCAGGGTCCCACTTCTCCACTACTGCATCAGTGACACTTGGGTCCTGAGTTTGATCACTCTCATACTAAAGCTCTGTTGCTCTTGTATCGAGTCTTCTGGTGGTCTCTGTGGGCCTTGTGATCCTGGCACAACAATATAAATAATCTTTATTTCTAGATTATTTCAGTTAATACATTGACCTTAAAACAGCATGATAATCACTAAGTGTGCTGTTTGCCATTGTCCTTGATTTGTGATTGTAATGCCAGGTTCACTGGACTCTCAGAGACCACCAGGAGATGACTCAATGCAATAGCAAGAGAGCTTTATTATGAGAGTGATCGAACTCAGGACACAAGTCTCATTGATGCAGCAGTAAAGAAGTGGAACCCTGAGCCCTGAGTGAGCAGGGTTTTTAAAGGGAAAGTCTGTGAGCAGAGTTTTCCATGGCAGCAAGCTGGGAGGCATATATTTCCATGACAGCAAACTAGGGGGGGCACATGCCTTGGTGTTACAGGATTAGGTAAAAGTTAAAGGGGAAGGATGACCTATTCTGAGCACTTAATCACAATTGCTGATGCATATAATCACAATAGGTAAAGCATATAATCACAATGGCTATTTTTCTAAACTGTATCTGAAACATTGGGGAGAATTTTCCCACCCGATTCTCAACCGATTCCCATTGATTATTGCCAGGGAGATTGTTTTTATTTTCTATGAAGTATTTTTGTTTTGTTCTTGTTTCTTTTTTAAGTTTTTTATATTAATCACAGGTTATTTACTTTGTATCCCAGCCATAGCCCCCTCGCTCAGCTCATTCTCTCCCAATCCCACCCTCCCTTCCTCATCTCATCCCTGCCCCTTTCTAAGTCCACTGATAGAGAAAGACCTCCTCCCCTTCCATCTGACCCTAGCTTATCAGGTATTTTCAGGACTGGCTTCAATGTCCTCCTCTGTGGCCTAGCAAGGCTGCTCCTTTTTTGAGTGAGGGGGGTGTTGAAGAGCTCACCATTGAGTTCTGTGAAGTATTTATTCTGTGATATTTTTTGGAGGCTGTTGCTAGGAGAGTTAACTTTTTTCTGCCAATGTGTACATTCTGTGATATTTCCTGGTACCTGAGTTCAGCTCCCAGTCAAGACGGCTGTTTCAAAATGGAGTTATACCCAGGGCTAACTTAAACTCTTCATGATCTGCTATGGGCAAAGGGCTTCCTCTAGTCTACGTCTGAGGGGTGTCTGTCTTCTATCTACAGCTGTAGACAGTTCTCTTCTCCATAAAGAGAACATACTGTTTATAAGACAGAAACTTCAGTCTTATATTAAGAGTGGATCCTTGTATTTCCCAAATCTAAGCACAATGAGCTCCCCTGTGGGGTTTATCAGAGAAAACCATAGTCTTAGCTACCATCCACTCACTTATGCTGTTCTTCCTGGCTTGTCTCTGCACACATAACCTTAGATCTTACAGGGATTATCACATCCAGCCTGGGCCAGCTTTCACCTGAAAAAAAAAAAAAACTTTAATTGACTTTGTCCTCAAATTTCTTAATTTTAATTATATAAAATATTTTCAGGATGGAAACAGAGGAGGCAGTCAATTCTCCTAGCTTGCTCATATGGAAACTCTAAAGTCAAGGTCAGGTAGGAGCAGAGACTAACATTCTGCTTCTTGATTTATGATGTCCTCTGATCTCCATTGTGATGCAATGAATTGTTACATCATATGTCTTTCAAATATTTTTTCACAAATTTTTTCATATTCTAAGTCCTAGTAATTTTTTTTGCATTGCTGTAAGTCCTATTATTATTATTATTATTTTTTTGTATTTCTAGAGCAAAATTCTAATACTAATGTATCATGTGAAATTTACACCTGGGTTGTACTTGAAGTTGATACATGGCATATACAGTCAATTAATACATGCCCTTTCCAATAATTGCTGGTATTAAATGGAGAAGGCATGCATTGAGAAAGGAAGATGGAGTAGAGCTAGGTAATTGTGACCAGATGTTCATGGGAAAGAGAGTGAAAGGCCATGCCAGTGACTGACTCTGGCTGGGATGTCTACAGTTGCAAGCAAGTGAGAAGTATGTGACTGCTCCTGGGTTTGAGCTCTAATACCTCTGCAGCAAATCTGAATTGAAGGGGAACTGTTTGAGCTCTGGAAGTCAAGGCCAGTCTGAGAAATCTAATAATTAGCCACATGAAAAAAAAAAGGCAAGGAAGGAGCTAATAGTTGAAAATCCAAATTCTCAGGCTGTCTCAGTTTCTGAGATTTATTCTCAGACAGGGCAGTAAAGGAAGTATTCCAGGATACCACATACAGAACATGACACTAAATCAGGAGAAAAAAATGGAGGACATTTTAAAACAGATTTCCTCATCCCATAAAGCATTTCCATTTAGTCCTTGCATATTAGTTGATTGGTTCATAACAGAATGTGTTTACTCTAAAGTCATTATTGGATGGGTGGACATATTGTCAATAAAAGAAAATTAAGTACTGATTCTGAAGAAGAGTTTTGGACATGTTGCCCTTCAGGAGTCCCTCTGAGCAAGGCTTCCTATTATTCCAATCAGTTAGTTATGCAGATATTGACTCAGTAACAAGCAGAGTTAGAAACAGTTATATCATTGTGTTTTTTTTTGCTCTTAGAGTTATAAATGTTTATACATTTTAACAACTTCTGTAACTGAAATATGATGCACAGGCAATGACATCTGATAATTTAAGCAGCAATGTCTTGTCTTACTGCAGAAAATAATGCTGTGACTTTTAAATGATGATGTCTTTATGTTGATGAATGCTTCAGGATACTCAGCAAGCCTATACAAATATCTATGTTTGTACAGTACCGGAGATACTTTGCTGGACACATAAACACACAGAAAGAGATGTAAACACACAAATGCACACACACACACACACACACACACACACTCTCACTAAGCTTTAGAGATAACATTTGTATCTGGGGAATATGAATTCTAGTTTTTTTATTTTAATTTAATTTTATTTTTAATTACACTTCATTTACTTTGTGTCCCCCCTATAGTTCCCATCCTCCTCCTTTCCCAATCCCTCCCTTTCCCCCCTTCTCTACGCATGCCCCTCCCCAAGTCCACTGGTAGGGGAGAGTTTGTTTATCTTCCTTCCGATCCTAGTCTGTTGGGTCTCATCAGGAGTGGCTGCATTGTCTTCCTCTGTGGCCAGGTAAGGTTGCTCCCCCCCTCAGGGGGAGGTGATCAAAGAGCAGGCCAATCAGTTCATGTCAGAAGCAGTCCCTGTTCCCATTACTATGGAACCCACTTGGACACTGAACTGCCATGGGCTAAATCTGTGCAGAGGTTCTAGGTTATCTCCATGCATGGTACTTGGTTGGAATATGAGTCTCAGGAAAGACCCCAGTGTTCAAATTTTTTGGTTCTGTTGCTCTGCTTGTGGAGTGCCTGTCTTCTCCAGATGTTACTATTTCCCACTTCTTTTGTAAGATTTTATACATTCTGCCGAAAGTTTGGCCATAAGTCTCAATATCTGCTTTGATAGTCTGCAGGGCAGAGCCTTTCAGAGGCCCTCCGTGGGAGGCTCCTAACTTGTTTCCTGTTTTCTTCTTCTTCTGATGCCCATCCTCTTTGCCTTTCCAGATGGGCATTGAACATTTTAGCCAGAGTCTTCCCTCTAGATTAGTTTCTTTAGGTGTACACATTTTAGTAGGTTTATCCTATATTATATGTCTATATGAGGGAGTATAAACCGTGTGTGTCTTTCTGCTTCTGGGATAGCTCACTGAGGATGATCCTTTCCAGTTCTGACCATTTACCTGCAAATTTCATGATTTCCTAGTTTTACATTGCTGAGTAATATTCCATTGTGTAGATGTACCACAGTTTCTGTATCCATTCTTCAGTTGAGGGGCATCTGGGTTATTTTCAGCTTGTGACTGTTATAAACAAAGCTGCTACAAACATGGTTGAGCAAATGTCCTTTTTGTGTACTTGAGCATCTTTTGGATATATGGCTAGGAGTGGTATAACTGGATCTTGAGGAAGTGCTATTCCTAGTTGTCTGAGAAAGCACCAGATAGATTTCCAGAGAGGTTGTACAAGTTTACATTCCCACCAGAAGTGGAAGAGAGTCCCCCTTTCTCCACAACCTCTCCAGCATGTGTTGTCTCTTGAGGTTTTCATCTTGGTCATTCTGATGGGTGTAAGGTGAAATCTCAGGGTCGATTTAATAAGCATTTCCCTGATGGCTAAAGAAATTGAGCCTTTCTTTAAGTGTTTCTCTGCCATTTGATATTCCTCTACAGAGAATTCTGTTTAGCTCTATCCTCCATTTTTTAATTGGATTGCTTGATTTGCTGCTTTTCCACTTCTTTAGTTCTTTATATATACTGGATATTAGCCCTTTGTCAGACAGAGGGTTAATGAAGATTCTCTCACAATCTGTAGACATTCATTTTGTTTTGATGATGGTGCCTTTGCTTTAAGGGAAGCTTTTCAGTTTCATGAGGTTCCATTTATTGATTGTTGCTCTTAGAGCCTGTGCTGTTGGTATTCTGTTCACGAAGTTTTCTCCTGTACCAATGAGTTCTAGGATCTTTCCGACTTTTTCTTCTAACCAATTTAATGTGTCTGGTTTTATGTTGAGGTCTTTGATCCACCTGGACTTTAGTTTTGTGCAGGGTAATAAGTATGGATCTATTTTCATTTTTCTACATGTAGACATCCAGTTAGACCAGCACCATTTGTTGAAGATGCTATCTTTTTTCCATTGTATGGTTTTGGCACCTTTGTCAAAGATCAGGTGTCCATAAGTGTGTGAGTTTATTTCTGGGTCTTCTATTAGGTTCCATTCATCCACCATTCTGTTTCTATACCAGTACCATGCAGTTTTTATTACTGTTGCTCTATAGTACAGCTTGAGATCAGGGATGGAGATATCTTCTGAAGATATTTTATTATAGAGGATTGTTTTATCAATTCTGGGTTTCTTGTTATACCATATGAAGTTAAGATTTTTTCTTTCAAGGTTTGTAAAGAATTGTGTTGGTAATTTGATGAGAATTGCATTGAATCTGTAGATTCCTTTTGATAAGATGGACATATTTACTATATTAATCCCACCAAGCCATGAGCATCTGTGTCTTTTTTATTTTCTGTTATTTTCTTCTAATTCTTTCTTCAGAGTCTGGAAATTTTTTTCATACAAGCTTTTGTCTTGCTTGGCTAGGGTTACACCAAGGTACTTTATGTCATTTGTGGCTATTGTGAACTATTGTGAAGGGTGTTGTTTCCCTAATTTCTTTCTCAGCATTTTTGTCACTTATATACAGGAGATCTACTGGTTTTTTGTTTGTTTGTTTGTTTTGTTTTGTTTTTTTGTTAATTTTGTATCTTGCCACTTTGCTGACACTTTGGTGTTTATCAGCTGTAGGAGTTCTCTGGTAGAATTTTGAGGTCAGTAAGGTATACTATCATATCATCTGCAAATAGTGATACATCTGCAAATTTATATAAGTCACAAAGATAGATATTACCTGAGAGTAAAATATATACATATATAAAGGTAATCTATATGAAATCACCAAATAACTGAGGAGACAGATTCTCAACTGGAGACCCAGTTGGGTATCTTTTGATCGACTCCACTTACCAAATCCTTTCCGATTTGTGTTTTCTTGATATCCTTCAATTGTCTTATTGCTCTAGCAAGGACTTCCAGAACTTTGTTGAAGAGATGGATAGAGTGGGCAGCCTTGCCTTGTCCGTGATTTCAGTGGGATTGCTTTAAGTTTCTTTCCATTTAGTTTGATGTTGGCTCTAGCCTTGCTGTATTTTGCCTTTACTATGTTTAGATATGTGCCTTGTATCTGGACTCCATTCTCCAATAATAAAACACAGACTAACAGAATGGATACATAAATAAGACCCAACAATTTGTTACATACAAGAAACACACCTAAGTCACAAAGATAGACATTACCTGAGAGTAAAGTGCTAGAAGATGGTTTTCCAAGCAAATGGACCCAAGAAGCAAGCAGGAGTAGCCATTCTAATATCTGATAAAATATACTTTCAGCCAAAACTAATCAAGAGAGTTGGGGAAGGTCATTTCATATTCATCAAAGGAAAACTTCACCAAGAAGACACCACAATTCTGAACATCTATGCCCCAAACACAAGAGCACTCACATTTGTAAAAGAAACATTAATAAAACTGAAACCACACATAGATCCCCACACATTAATAGTGTGAGACTTCAACACCCCACTCTCAACAAAGGACAGGTCAACAAAACAGAAATAAAAAAAGAAACAATGACTCTAACAGAGTTCCTTACACCCAAACACAAAATAATTTACCTTCTTCTCAGCACCTCATGGAACCTTCTCCAAAATAGACCATATAGTTGATCACAAAAGAAGTCTTAACAGATACAAAAAGTTTGAAATAATCCCATATATCTTATCTGACCACCATGGACTAAAGCTGGATCTCAACGACAATAGAAACAACAAAAAGCCTACACACACATGGAAACTGAACAACTTGCTACTAAATAACAGCTGGATCAGGGAAGAAATAAAGAAAGAAATTAAAGACTTCCTAGAATTCAGTGAAAATGAAGGCATAACATACCCAAACTGGAAATAATCAAACACAGGGCTGAAATCAATAAATTAGAAACAAAACAATTCAAAGAATCAATGAAACCAAAAGCTGGTTCTTTGAGAAAATCAGCAAGAGAGACAAACCCTTAGCCAAACTAAATAAACAACAAAGAGACACTATCCAAATCAACAAAATCACAAATAAAAAGGGACATAATAACAGACATTGAGGAAATCCAAACAAACATTAGGACTTACTTTAAAAGTCTATCTGCCACAAAATTTGAAAATCTAAATGAAATGGACAATTTTCTTGATCGATTCCACTTACCAAAGCTGAATCAAGACCAAGTAAATGTATTAAATAGTCCTATATCCCTAATGATATAGAAGTGGTCATCAACAATCTCCCTTCCAAAAAAAAGCCCTGGGCCAGATGGATTCTGTACAGAATTCTATCAGACCTTCAAAGTAGACCTAACTCCAATTCTCCTCAAATTATTCCACAAAACAGAAACAGAAGGAAGACTACCAAACTCATTCAACGAAGCCACAGTCACCTTGGTACCTAAACCTCACAAAGACCCAACAAAGAAAAAAAAATTTCAGGCCAATCTCCCTTATGAACATTGATGGAAAAATACTCAACAAAATACTTGCAAACTGAATACAAGAACACATCAAAAATATCATCCACTATGATCAAGTAGGCTTCATCCCAGGTATGCAGAGGTGGTTCAATATACATAAATCCATCAATGTGATCCAACATATTAACAAAATGAAAGAAAAAAAAAACACATGATAATCTCCTTAGATGTTGAAAAAGCATTTAACAAAAGCCAACATCCATTCATGTTTAAATTATTGGAGAGATCAGGAATTCTAGTTTTTTGTTTTGTTTTTGTTTACCTTTGACCTCTTTCTGCAATTTCTCTCCAACAACACTGAGGTTGGAGGAAGGCAGCAATAGTACTAAATATTACAAATGAGCCATTTTATTACCTCCAAGTCCACTCTTTCTACTTCTTATAGACAGTTCAGATCTTCCTAAGTTTCTCAGGCTAACCTCAAACTTATTCTGTATCCCAGGCAGGTAGTAAACCTGCTTCTCTCTTAGCCCCCTGTGTAGTTGAGATTACAGGCCTGCATTATCACAAAACAAAGAAGATCTTCCAAGAATTAACTCAGAGTGTTATGCATTCTCCATGTACAATGGAGTTATGGAGAAAGTCCTCTTCTTGTTTTCATATCAGAGGCTGTGGGGTACTCAGCAGAAAGCAGTTGGTGGGCATGTTTTCCAAGAGAAAAGCTAGAAGTGATGAAAGCTATGGTTTCTCAGAGCTCCTGAACTTTGCATGGAAACTTTTCCATCATAGGCACTGTTCTTTGTTCTTGTCTCTGCCTGGAGTTATTATGAATACTTACAAAATAATAAGCAAAATTGTCTCCAGAAATTTCTAAATGTCCTCAAGGAAAAAAAGTCAAATGCAGCTGTAAACCTATGATTGAAAGTATCTTCTGTCACTTGAACCACTCTATAAAATTTAGAAGACAGCCTATGTGTGTATTGGGCTTTGATGAGAGAAGGGCAGGATAGAATAAAGGGTGATCTTTTCTAGTTCCCACCATATAACTGAGCATATTTTGGATATATGCCTGTTAGTGCTATAGCTGGACCTTGAGGAAGGACTATTCCTAGTTGTCTGAGAAAGCTCCAGATTGATTTTCAAAGTGATTGTACAGGTCTACATTCCCACCTGCAATGGAGGAGGATTCCCTTTCTCCACATCCTCTCCAGCATGTGCTGTCACTTGAGTTTTTGATCTTAGCCATTCTGGTGGGTTTAAGGTGAAATCTCAGGGTCATTTTGATTTGCATCTCCCTGATGACTAAGGATATTGAACTTTTCTTTAAGTGTTTCTCTGCCATTCTGTATTCCTCACTGAGTATTCTCTGTTTAATTCCTTACTCCATTTATTAATAGGATTACTTGATTTGTTGCTTTTTAACTTCTTTAGTTCTGTATATATTTTGTATATTAGACCTCTGTCAGATATAGGGTTAGCAAAGATTCTTTCCCAGTCAGTAGGCTGTCATTTTGCTTTACAGAAACTTTTCAGATTCATGAGGTCCCATTTATTGATTGTTGAACTTAGAGCCTGTGCTGTTGGTGTTCTATTCAGGAAGTTGTCTCCTGTGCCAATGAGTTCAAGGCTTTTTCCCCACTTTTTCTTCTAACAGGTTTATTGTGTCTGGTATAAGGTTGATGTCTTTGATCCACCTGCACTTTATTTTTGTGCAGGGTGGTAAGTATGGTGTCCAGCCTTACCAGGCAACAGAGGAATACTGTGAAAGACAGTCCTGATGAGACCCGAAAAGCTAGGGTCAGATGGAATGGGAGGAGGTCTTCCCCTTTTAGTGGACTGGGAAAAGGGCATGGGAGGAAATGAGGGAGGGAGAGATGGAGCGAGGGAGAGAAAGCAGGATTGGGAGGGGACGAGGGTGGGGTCTACAGCTATGATATAAAGTGACTAAATTGTAATAAATAAAATGATTATATTAAAAAAATAATGGGGGGGACCAAGATGGCCACGCCGAAAGAGCACTGTGTCTGAGAAGCGGGACAGCACTCTCTGTGCAGCAACCAGGAGGCTGAACTCTGGGCCCTAAAACTACAGTGATCGTGTTTCCCAGGTGAGGGGAGGCTCCCACAGTGTGGGCATCGGTCGAGTCCACTCTCGGGCCCCCCAGCCATAACCCGGAAGAGATCCTGGGTAACGTGGACTTTGGGTCTCCATGTGGGAGCTGCAGGCCTGCATGTCCTGATCACTTTCCCAGGCTGATTGGTGGGCACAAGGGTGCCAGAGACTGAGAGTCCCAGTCACAAGAAAACTCCACGGGGAAGGAAAGTTGCTAGACTGATCACAGGTCACCCAGTCTTTCCCTGGAAGGTCTCTCTGACCATGGGTACCCGCCACCATCACAACTGAGCTCCCTCCTCGCATGGAGAGCAGCTGCACACCCAGCTCAAAATCCCTACTCCATCTTCAGAGGAGGAAGAAGGCAGAATCTGCCACAGACCACATTGTCTGTACCCTAACCCGAGATTGGGGCTGAGAAAACTCAATTTTTTCGGGCACTTCCCCAAATGCCACCATAACCCTGCCGCAGCAGAGCAGAAGGATGAAGAGGCGTACAGTGGCTTCACAGAGCTGGGACCCCAGTGCTGCCGGCTGCTCCTAGCAAACAAACTTAAGCTCGGGATCTGGGACTGTGGTCATTCAACACGTCCTGAGACTCTCCTGGGTTCAGCACAATAAGGTCTACCACCAAGTTCTATCACCGGTGCCCCCCCTCGAACCCTGGCAGAGAAACCCCAGCTCAGGATAGGACTGAGAAGTCCCAATCCCTTCTGGCACTCCCCTGAGAGCACTGCCATAAGCTTGCCCTAGCGGAGGGGAAGGTCAGAGAGGAAGGACAGAGAGGCAGCCTGCCAAGGACACAGCACCCCCTCTCCAGCATACCCAGCGGCCCCTAGCAGAGAAACCTAAGCTCGGGATCTGAGGACACTCAACCCTACCTGGTACTCTCTCAGGATCAGCAAACATAGGTTCTTCGGCCAGGCTGCTTCTGGCAGAGAGATCTGGGCCCGGGATCTGGGATTGAGAACACTCAACCTAACTCTTTCCCATGCTACCCCGGGACCAGTCAACATAACCCCTCCTGGCAGAGGGAAAGGACAGAGAGGCAGCACACAGGAAAGGTGGACACCGAGTCCTATGGCCAGAGTGTCATAGAGCTGACTGTTAGCCTACCCACGCATTTTCTGCAGCAGGAACAAATCAGAGAGTAGAGAGTAAGGGGAACCCCTGTGCATTCCAACTGGTCCTGCAAAAGAGTGATTGAGGCTTTTAGGAAGAGTTTGCCCCAGACCCAGGGCCTGTCCACAGAAGCAACCAGATGAGATCCCTGCCACCCACACCACTAGTGTGGGCATCATAGGGATTCTTGGGATAGTGACCCCAATGTTGAAGCCTCTGCCTTGTGGGTCCACCAGTGTAATCCAGGCAAACAATCCCTGGATCTCAGACAGACCTGCATAATAGTGGCCTACAGGCCACTGCAATAGACAGAGAACACGCGCATGTACAGTGTGCCTGCTAAAAGCACATGTGAATAGCACCAGCATCACATTCCTTCTTAGGCAAAACTGAAACCACAACGCATACTCCCAAACCAGTGAACCTCTCTCATCTTCCTAAAAAAACGGTCCAGAAAAAAGAAAGAGATGATCATAGCCCAAACTACAAACTCGTGGAATAAACAGTGAGAGTTATAAATAACCAGATGGCTAGAGGCAGACGTAAGAACACTCCCAACAAAAATCAGGACATAATGACCTCACCAGCAACCCCACAAACCAATGGACACTTCACTTCACTAGATATACAAGAAAATGACCTCAAAACTATGTTTCTCCAGCTATTAGAGGCCCATAAAGATGAAATGAACAAAGCTCTCAGAGATATAGCCAAAGAAATCGAGATGAATCAAGAGGAAACAAATCGAGCTCTCAGAGAAACGACCAGAAAATAGAGGCAAACAAAGAAGAAATGAAGAAAGCTCTCAAAGAAATAAAATAAGGCAAATAAAGAAGAAATAAACAAAGCTCTCATAGAAATACAGGCAATTATAGCCAAAGAAGTAGAGGCACAATTAGTGATACATAGAGAGGAAACAGACAAAAAAATAGAAGTTGTCATTGAAAAGCAGGACTCCACATTCAAACAAATGAAGGAAATGGTGCAAGACATGAAAACAGAATTAGAATCAATAAAGAAAACACAAATAGAGAAAAAACAGGAGCTGGAGAACATAGAGAAAAGATCGGGAACTACAAAGGTAAGCATCACCAACAGAATACAAGAGATGGAAGAAAGAATCTCAGGAGCTGAAGATACACTTGCGGAAATTGACACGTTTCTCAAAGAAAAAATAAAATCAGAAAATTCCCAACACAAAACATCCAAGAAATCAAGGACACCATGAACAGACAAAATCTAAGAATAATAGGAGTAGGAGAAAAAGAAGACATCAGGCTCAAAGGTCTACAAAATATTTTCAAGAAAATTATAGAAGAAAACTTTCCCAACTTAAAGAAAGAGATGTCCATAAACATACAAGAGGCCTACAGAACACCAAGTAGACTAGACCAGAAAAGAAATTCTTCACGTCACATCATAGTCAAAACACTGAACCTACAGAACAAAGAAAAAATTCTAAAAGCAGCAAGGGAAAAAGGCCAAGTACCATATGAGGGTAAACCTATCAGAATCACACCAGATTTCTGAACGGAAACTATGAAAGCCAGAAGGCCCTGGACAGAAATCATACAGTCCTTAAGGGACAACAGATTCCAACCCAGACTACTGTACCCAGCAAAACTTTGAATCAACATAGATGGAGAATTCAAAATATTCTATGACAAAACCAAATTTAAACAATATCTACATAGTAACCCAGCTCTACAGAAGTTACTAGAAGGGAAACTCCAATCCAAAGAAAACAACTACATCTAAGGAAACAAAGGAAATAGATAACTACACAACAAAAAAAAAAAATCAAAAGAATACAAGCTATGAAACTCAGTAACGCCACCAACCCCACATCAAAAGTAAGCAACAATTGTTGGTCACTAGTATCTATCAACATCAACGGACCTATGAATACTCGATTTTTGACAAAGAAGCCAAAACCATTCAATGGAAAAAAGACAACATATTCAACAAATGGTGCTGATCCAACTGGATGTCTACATGCAGAAAATTGAAAATAGATCCATATCTATCACCCTGCACAACACTAAAGTCCAAGTGGATCAAAGACCTCAACATAAAACCAGATACTCTAAATCTGTTAGAAGAAAAATTAGGGAACAGCCTAGAACTCATTGGCACAGGAGACAACTTCCTGAATAGAACACCAACAGCACAGGCTCTAAGAGCAACAATCAATAAATGGGACCTCATGAAACTGAAAAGCTTCTGTGAAGCAAAGGACACCATCATCAAAACAAAATGACTGCCTACAGATTGGGAAAGGATCTTAACTAACCCTCTATCTGACAGGGGACTCATATCCAGTATATACAAAGAACTAAAGAAGCTGAAAAGCAGCAAACCAAGTAATCCAATTAAAAAATGGAGAACAGAGCTAAACAGAGAATTCTCAACAGAGGAATATTGTATGGCAGAGAAACACTTAAAGAAATGCTTAACCTCATTATCCATCAGGGAAATGCAAATCAAAACGACCCTGAGATTTCACCTTACACCCATCAGAATGGCCAAGATAAAAACCTCAAGTGACAACACATGCTGGAGAGGTTGTGGAGAAAGGGGAACCTTCCTCCACTGTTGGTGGGAATGTAAACTGGTACAACCATTCTGGAAATCTATCTGGCTCTTTCTAAGACAATTAGGAATAGTGCTTCCTCAAGACACAGCTATTCCACTGCTAGGTATATACCCAAACTTTGCTCAAGTACACAAAATGTATACTTCCTCAACCATGTTTATAGCAGCTTTATTTGTTATAGCCAGAACATAGAAACAACCCAAATGTCCATCAATGGAGGGATGGATACAGAAATTGTGGTATTTTTACACAATGGAATACTACTCAGCAATCAAAAAGGAGGAAATCATGAAATTTGCAGGCAAATGGTAGGATCTAGAAAAGATCATTCTGAGTCAAATATCCCAGAAGGAGAAAGATAAACATGGTATATACTCACTTATATAGACCTATAAGATATGACAAACATAATGAAATCTATACACCTAAAAAAAAAGATCAAGAGAGCAGACATGGGGTAAGATGATCAATCCTCGTTTAGAAAGACAGATGGGATGTGCAATGAATGTATGACAGGAGTCTACTGAGTGCATCTGAAAGACTCTAGCAGTGTTTCCAAAGCAGATACAAAGACTCATGACCAAACCTTTGGCAGAGTACAAGGAATTATATGTAAGAAGGGTAGTTAGTATGATGGGGAAAGGATAGGAGTTCCACAAAGACCAAATATATCTGGGCACAGGGTCTTCTCAGAGACTGACATTCAACCAAGGACCATGTATGGATATAACCTAGAACCTCTGCTCAGATGTAGCCTGTGGTAGCTCAGTAACCAATTGGTTTCCCATAGTGATGGGAACAAGGACTATTTCTAACAGGAACTCAATGGCTGGCTCTTTGGCCTCCCCACCCCCCAAGTGAGGAGCAGTCCTGTTAGGCCACAGAGGAGGGCTTTGCAGCCAGTCCTGAAGATACCTGATAAAACAGGATAGGATGAATGGGGAGGAGGTTTCCCCCATCAGTGGACTTGGAAACAGGCACGGTGGAGATGAGGGAGGGAGGGTGGGATTGGGAGGGAATGAGGGAGCAGGACACGGCTGGGATATAGAGTTAATAAAATGTAACTGATAAGGAAAAAATAAAATTATAGTAAAAAAAAAGAATAATGGGTGAAAGAAATACACCACACTGAGGGAGAAAAGAAGGAATTAAGGGAAAGAGAACACTCATCTGTTGCTGATGGGAGTTCAAAATTGTACAACCACTATGGAAATCAGTTTGGTAGTTAGAAAAGAAATAGAAAATGATCTACATCGATATCTATCTATACCATTTCTGGAAATACAGCCAAAGGACCCTTCAGCTTACCACAGAGACACTTGCTCAACTATATTTGTTGCTGCTCTGTTCATAACAGCCAGTCATTGGAAACAGCCTAAAAACCCTTCAGTAGATGAATGGTTAAAAAAAACCTGATATACATTTACACAGTGGAATACTACTCAGATATTTTAAAAAATGAAATGAAGTTTGGAGGTAAATAGATAAAACTAGAAAAACTTATCCTGGGTAAGATCACCCAGATCAGAAAGACAAATATATTACCTCTTCAATTATATAGGGATGTTAGCTGCCAATTCACTGACCAGAAAGCTACTATCCATATAATAATAGAGGATAGGTTTACAGTAAGAAACTAGGGAAGAGAAATGGACTCCTTAGAATATAAAAATGGAATAAATAGTTATGAGTGGATGAGAGTGGGACAGCAGTAGGAAGATCAAAGGGATTACCAAAAGCAGGGAAGAGGTGGGCAAAAGAAAGAATATGGGAAGGGACAGCTAAAACTAAGGCTCACTTGCCTAAAATATATACATATATAAAGGTGATCTATATGAAATCACCAAATAACTGAGGAGACAGATTCCCAACTGGAGACCCAGTTGGGTATCTCTTGTCAGGAAATGAAGTTTCAAATACCAGGAATGAGTTGCCTCTAATCAAGTTTTTACCCAAAGCAGGTGTATTTTTCATTTTCTCTGAAAGTTACACATCTTTATACATTTTAATAACTTCTGTAACTGAAAATTGAGATTGAACCAGCTCACAGTATTGCTAAGCTATTGTTTGCTTCCCACAAATTGATGGTAAGTCTATATTTCTGAAGTCAAGCTGATGCCTACCTAGAGCCTTTACGCCTACATGTTAATTTCCATCATACTGGAAGTAACTAAGGGAGAAAGGACACTACTAAAGGAAAAAGGTAGACACAAATCCAGCTACAAAACCTTCTATCTATTATCATGACCTACCTACAAATGCACTAGTACAATAGTGGCACAAAGCTTGTGGGAGTAACCAATCAAGATCTGATTGGATTTAAGGCCTACTCCTTGAGGTGGAACCCATCCCCAACACTGCTCAGATAGCCAAGAATCTGAGACTAGAAAGGGCAATGACTGAGAGGAAAACTAAATAATAGTGTTCTGTTAAAAGAATGTAGCAGTAAAATTACTCTTAATGAAATTCTGATATACTCAAAGATCAGTGTTTTGCTCCACCATTATCAAGATGCTTCCTGCATTAGATGGAAAGAAACACAGAGGCCCACAGTCAGACATGTGCAGAGAGTATGAGACCAAGGAACACTAAGTCCTAAATCAGAACTCTCCACTGAACCCCTTTCCTCAGGGCTCAGGGAACTCCGAGAAGGAAGAAAAGAGTGAAAGAGCCAGTGTAGATGGAAAATACCAAGGAAATAAGGCCTTATAAACACAATGGAACTGTTGTATATGTGAATTCCCAGTGACTGTGGCAGCACACATAATGCTTTCCAGGGTCTGTCAGATGGGGTCCTATCTCTGACAGTAGAAATACATACAAGCTTTCATCCCTAATGAGAAGCTATCACCAATAGATAACAATTTGCAAATTAAAAATGTTTTCTCTATCAGAGTCTAACTGGGGATACAAACCACTCTTAAGTGAAGGCTCCATGTGCAGAAGTCAGTGTTTGTTACTCCTCTAGAAGCAGTATGACCTGAAGAATGGAGCAAATAAATAAGGTAGACTAAAGTTTTATGCAATAGGCAACTTTAGTCAGAGCCTCAGACAATTTATATTCTGAGGGTTAAAAAAGGGTCGAGTAAAGTTTTCATGAGTTCAAACAGTTCACAATCACAAGTACAAGCTACATATGGCAATACATGTTCTTTTCCAAGAGGCATATAAAGGATAGTTTAAACATGAAATTGAATACAACATCAAGCAATAATGAGTAAGCAGAAGTAAAATCACTTCTATTGACGACACCTGTAAGGAACATAGAAACACATTCTAAGAACAGTTTCATGCTTTGAAAAAAACTAAGGTCACAAGCCGGTTGTATTGTTTTCTTTGAGTGTTCTCACAAGCACTGAGAATTTTCTTCACAGGACTCCTCCATTCCTGTCTTGGCCAGAAGACCAAGACAAAAAGAATTCAATGGCATGTATAGAGGTTTGTTGTCTCATGGTGTTTAGTCAGGGCATTTATTTGTTTGTTTATTGTTTTACCTGACATATTTTTAAATACATATTATGGATTCCATTTTATTTTAATGAGGGTCCTGTGTGTGAATATATATGTTTCTGCATCTATGTTTCTCTGGTATGTTTTGTTTGGCCCTTTTTCTTCTGTTTTGTCCTATTCTGATCTGTTTGCTTTTATGCATCATATTTTATTTTATTCTTTTTATATTAATTACAGTTTATTTACTTTGTATCTTCCCCACCTTTTCTTCTAACTGATTTAATGTGTCTGGTTTTATGTTGAGGTCTTGATCCACTTGGACTTTAGTTTTGTGTGGGGTGAAAAGTATGGCTCTATTTGTATTTTCTTCATGTAGACATCCAGTTGGACCAGCACCATTTGTTGAAGATGCTGTCCTTTTTCCATTGAATGTTTTTGGCTTCTTTGTAAAAAATCAAGTGTTCATAAGTGTGTGGATTTATTTCTGGGTCTTCTATTTGGTTCCATTGATCCACCATTCTGGTTCAATGCCAATACCACATAGTTTTTCTTATTATTGCTCTGTAGTACATCTTGAGATCAGGGATGGAGATACCTCCAGATGATCTGTTGTTGTAGAGGATCGTTTTGGAAATTCTGGATTTTTTGTTTTTCCATATGAAGTTGAAAATTTTTCTTTCAAGGTCTGTAAGAATTGTGTTGGTATTTTGATGGGAATTGCGTTGAATCTGTAGATTGCTTTTGGCAGAATGGACATTTTCACTATGTTAATCCTACCAATCCACGAGTACAGGAGATCTTTCCATCTTCTGACACATTCTACAATTTCTTTCTTCAGAGACTTGATGGTTTTTTGTTTGTTTGTTTTTATTTTTTTAAACAGGTCTTTCACTTGCTTGGTTAGAGTCACACCAAGGTACTTTATGTTATTAGTGGTTATTGCCCAGGGTGTTTTTTCCCTAATTTCTTTCTCAGCCCTTTTGTCTTTGGTATTCAGGAGGACTTCTGATTTTTTTTAGTTAATTTTGTATCCAGCCACTTTGCTGAAGGTGTTTATCAGCTTAAATAGTTCTCTGGTTGAATTTTTGAGGTTGCTCAGGTATACTATCATATCATCTGTGAATAGTGATATTTTGACTTCTTCCTTTCTGATTTATATCCCCTTGATCTTCTTTAGTCTTTTCATTGCTCTCCTTAGGACATCAAGTACTATGTTGAAGAGATATGGAAAGAGTGGGCAGCCTTGGCTTGTCTCTGGTTTCAGAGGGATTGATTTAAGTTTCTCTTCATTGAGTTTGATGTTGATTATAGGCTTGCTGTGTATTGCCATTATTACGTTTAGGTATGTGCCTTTTCTCCCTGATCCTTTCAAGACTTTAAACATGAATGGGTGTTGGATTTCATCACATGCTTTTTCAGCATGTAAGAAAATTTTCATGTGCTTTTTCATCAGTTTGTTTATATGGTGGATTACATTGAGGGATTTCCATATATTGAACCACCCTTGCATGCCTGGGCTGAAGCCTACTTGGTCATAGTGGATGATATCTTTTATATGTTCTTGGATGTGGTTTGCAAGTATTTTATTGAGTATTTTTTCATCAATGTTCATAAAAGACATAGGTCTAAAATTCTCTTTTTTGGTTGAGTCTTTTTGTGGTTTAGATATCAAGGTGACTGTGACTTCATAGAATAAGTTTGGTAATTTTCTTCTGTTTCTATTTTGTGGAATATTTTGAAGAGAATTGGTGCTAGCTCTTCTCCGAAGGTCTGTTAGAATTCTGCAATGAAACCATGTGGCCCTGGAATTTTATTTTGGAAGGGAGATGCTTATTGATTGTTTCTATTTCCTTGGGGAATATAAGACTATTCAATCTTTCTACCTGGAGATCTTGATTTAATTTTGGTAAGTGGAACCTATCCAGAAATTTGTCTATTTCATTTAGATTTATAATTTTTTTGTGGCATATAGGCTTTTGTAGTAAGACCTAATGATTGGATTTCTTCAGTGTCTGTAGTTATGTCAGCCTTTACATGTCTGATTTTGCTTATTTGGACAGTTTCTATCTGCCTTTTAGTTAGTTTGGCTAAGGGCTTGTCGATCTTGTTGATTTTTCTCAAAGAACCAGCTCTTGGTTTCATTGATTCTTTGAATTGTTTTATTTGTTTCTAATTTATTGATTTCTGCTCTGAGCTTGAATATTTCCAGCCGTCTACTCCTCTTGGGTTTGTCTGCTTTTTTTTTTTTTTTTTCCCCTAGGGCTTTCAAGTGAGCTATTAAGTTCTTGTATGAGTTGTTTCAAATTTCTTCTTGAAGGCATTTAGTGCTATGAACTTATTCTTAGCAGTGCTTTCATTGTGTCTTATAAATTTGGGTATTTTGTACCTTCATTTTCATTGAATTCTGGGAAGTCTTTAATATCTTTCTTTATTTCTTCCCTTACCTAGCTGTCATTGAGTAGCAAGTTGTTCAATTTCCATGTATGTGTAGCCTTTTTGCTGTTTCTGTTGTTCTTGATTTCCTTAGACCATGGTGGTCAGATAGGATACAAGGGATTATCGTGTATCTTCTTGTATCTGTGGAGGCTTGCTTTGCATCCAACTATATGGTCTGTTTTGGAGAAGGTTCCCTGAGGTGCTGGAAAGAAAATACAGGGGAGAACGAAGATGGCGGCACCATGAGGACACTGTGTCTGAGGAACCGGACAGCAGTGTTGGCACAGTGACCATGAGACTCAACCCAAGGACCTAAATCACCAGCGTTGCCAGGTGAGAGGAAAGCCTACGGTGTGGAAGTTAATTGGGACAGACCTCAGGTCACCCAGTCAATAACTGTAAAGGTCCAGGGGACTGGTGGGCGCACACGTCGGCCAAGATTGGCACACACAGCCTCCTGCGGCGTTCCCAGCCGCCATCCAGGACTAGGAAACACAGCCTCTGGCCCAGAGTGAGGCGCCAAGCCTCCAACTCAGAGCAGAGCCCTTAGTTGCCAGCCCAGAGAGGTGTGCACAGCCTCTGGCCCAGAAGGGGATACACACTGCCAGCCCAGATTAGAGCGTAGAGCCTCTGGACCAAAGCGACGCGCTCAGCCGCCAGCCCAGACAGGGACACACAGCTTCCAGCCCAGAGTGAGGCGCTCAACCTCCAGACCAGAGTTGAGCCCTCAGTTGCCAGCCTAGAAAGGAGTGCACAGCTTCCGAACAAAAGCGGCACACCCAGGCACCATCCCAGACCTGGGTGCACAACATCCGGACCAGAGCGGCACAGCAGCTGCCATCCCAGACAGGGACACACAGATTCCAGCCCAGAGTGAGGCGCCCAGCCTCCAGACCAGAGAGGAGCCCTCAGTTGCCAGCATAGAGAGGAGTACACAGTCTAAAATGCCTAATAAAATGTTTCATAGCTTTAAACATATGTTTCAACCTGTTTTAGCAACATTAAAATATACATATTTTTAAAAGAAATCTGTTTACGCAATGTCAAAATAAAGTACCCTTTTTAGGAATGAAGTCACAAAGTATAACCACAGTTTTAAATGTCAAAACCAAATTTTTTCAGTGCAAACAATTTAATATTTTTAAAATCAATACCAAGTGTATTATTTTGATGTTATAAACTTTGGTTGCCAGCAAGAAAAGTTCTTGTATACAAACACATGAAGATGCAGTTTAAACAGAGTTTCAAACCTAACATTATTTTTATAAACCTGTTCTTTAAGACAGGACAGAAATTATGTAATGTCTTAATATACTTAATAATCAATAATCAGACATCAAAATATACAGAACATAGTAAACTTACATATTCAAATCAAACAAAACTATGAAACTTATTTTTATTTCTTTTAGCTTTAATTTCAAGGGAGAAACACCTTGCTACCTGTTGAATCTAATTTTTATAACCATAGAGGCTTGCAGCTTTTTTCCTGAGAAGCTGTTGTTGCCTCTTTAAGAGCTGTCTGCTTGCACAGAAGCCTTAAACATTCTTGGAAACCTGTTCTATGCATTTCAGCAATATCAGTAGCAATAACAATAGTCTTAAGGTTGGGCATCCCATACATAATCTCAAAGGGAATTAACCCTAGCTGGTAAGGGGAATTCCTGGGAGGAGCATCATCCAGTCAGTGCCAATCTCCAAGGTCAATTTATTTAAGGTCTCTTTTAATGTTCTATTTATTTTCTCTATCTGTCCTGAACTTTGGAGCCTTATATGCACAATGCAATCTCTAATTTGCCCAATCATACTTATGGCTTCTTGGACCCCAGGACCTTAGTTTGGGACCTGGGTCCCCTCTTGGGACATTCTCTAAACCAATGACCTTCCTCCTTGCTATGTGCACATTGGTTCTTACCCAGTGGTAGTCTGTGTTGTCCTTTGGGTCCTTTGTCATTGGCTATTTGCTGGAGTTGGTGCTTCCTTTCTCCAGGGTTTGGAACATTGTTGGCCAGTAGGATCTTTGCCATCTCCTGGTTCAAGGAGCTTCCTGTCTTTAACTGCTTTTCCTCAGAACTCTCCCTGTTATTGTACACTCTCTCAGCTAACTCAACTAAATCTTGCAGTGTCATTTGTCCTATTCTCTCTCTTCTCTGTAATTTCTTTATGTCTGGAGGGGACTGATTAATGAAAGCCAAAGCAACCATACCTGTATGTTCAGGCTTCTCTGGATCCATATATGTATACCTGTGGAAGGCTTCATTAATCCTTTCAAGAAAGGCAGCTGGACTTTCATCCATTCCTTGTCTGACATCATCCACCTTGGCCAAAATTATGGGCCATCTTGTGGAAGCCATGAGACCTGCCAACAGAGTCTGATGGTAGATTAGGAGCTGCTTCTTACCTGCAGCTGTGTTATAATTCCAATTGGGCCTCTTGTAGGGAAAATAATCATTAATATGGGCTTGATCTGTGGTTGGGACTCTTATAGTGACTGGGACATTTTTGCACACTTCTGAAATAATACATCCGCACTCCTCTATGACAGACAAAACTTTTAAAAGCTACTGACAATTATCCCAGGCGGGCTTGTGGGTAAAAATAATAGTTTTGAAAAGATAATCAAATTCCTAGACTTGTCAGAGAACTTGACATCCTGAGTTCTCCAGGTATAATGATCTGATGTAGCAAAAGGCCAGTAATGATGAAACTGATTGCCATTAGCATCTGGCAATCTGTGGCTCATAAGGGAAGGACTGTAGAATTTGCTTCTGGTTTCCCAAAGGGAGAGGCTGCCTGGAAGCTCTGAGTCCTTAGCACTGGGACAGATGGTGGTTCCAACCTGGATAAAGGGGCCAGAGCTGGCTGAGGAGTGGGAGGAGGTCTGTATGGAGGAGGTAGAAAAATTATTTCCATGCGAATCCCATCCTGCACAACAGAGGGAGGGGGGCGAGGGAGCCAGGGCAGTTGCCTCTGGTTTCGGGTAGCCTGTAGAAGGAAGGTTGTTAGTGGGGGTCAGAAAGGGCTTGATCCATGGAGGTGGATCAATCACTAGATCCTTCCAAACTACAATGTAGCACACTTGGTCTGGGTGCCCAGATGCTTTTTGAAAGACTTTATTTCCTACCTCAAGGATGGTGGGAAGGTGGAAAGTTCTTTCTGGCTGCCAGCCCACATTGAAGGTGGGCCATTCTGAGCTGCAAGGTCATCATTTTTCTTTTCTTCACATCAATCGAAGGACTGTGAGCTCTAGCCTTAATGTCCATAAAATGAGTCAGAACCAAGTCAAGGGGTTTGGAAGTAGTCCCTCCCATATCTTCAGTCAGTCTTTTCATCAAAAAGAAACCAAGAAATGAAATGGACAATTTCAACAAACAGTAAATCACACAAAAAAGGAGCTGGCCATCTCAGGCAAAAGCGAAACTAAAAACAATAAATCACAGCCTGTACCTGGGCTAATATCCCTGGACAAAACTGAAATCACAGAAGCAAAAAGAGCCGCGGCTTTGAACAAAAGTAGAATCAAACACTCTCAGGTAAATGCAAGACCACAAACAATTAATCACAGAAATGAAGTAGTAGCTCCTGCACAAAACCAAGCGAGAGACAATTAATCACACACAGACGAAGTGAAACCAAAAATCTGCCTTTTCTAGGACTTTCTGCCACAGAAGTTCCAGAGAGGCTAAAACGGATTCCTACCCCCTGGTAGGCTCCAGAGAGGCTAAAACTGATCCCCACTCCAGCTTCCCTGCCACAGAAGTTCTGGAGGGGTTAAAACTGACTCCACTCTGACTTCCTTCAGACAGAAGTTCTGGAGAGGCAAAAATTGATCCCCAATCCAGCTTTTCTGCCACAGAAGTTCTGGAAGGGTAAAGTGATCACTGATGAAAAGGAGAGACATCTCTGACAACCCCTCAGGCAGACAGTTGTCTGGGAATGTTTTCCCCAAGCCGTGCTCTGCCACCTGACTGAAAACCAAAACCATACAACAAAAAACTTAAGACAAACAGGCAACACAAAACATATACCCGTGGGACTAAGTTCTCCAGGTCAGGAGCCCCAGAGGTCCTGAGGGTTCCCAGTTAGGGAAAATGTTGTGCCATGATCATAAGACCTTCAGAGACCACCAGGATACAAGACTTGATACAAGAACAACAGAGCTTTATTACGAGAGTGATCAAACTCAGGACCCAAGTCTCACTGATGCCGTAGTAGAGAAGTGGGACCCTGAGCCCTGAGTGAGCAGGGTTTTTAAAGGGAAAAACCACAAGCAAGGGGTTTCTATGACAGAAAGCAGGGGGGTTCATGTCTTGAAGTTACAGGATCAGGATTGAGTAAAAGCCCATAGGGGATAATAACCACAATTGCCATTCTTCTAAACTACATCTGGAACATTAGGGAGAATTTTCCCAACCGATTCTTATTGATTATTGCCAGGCAGAATTTATTCTGTGATAGTTCCTGGAGGAGGCTGTTGCTAAGAGAGTTAACTTTGTTTTTTGCCAAGTTCATATTCTGTGATATTTCCTGGTACCTGAGTTCAGTTCCCAGTCAAGATGGCTCCTAATTTCAAAATGGAGTCACCCAGGCTAAATTAATCTTTTCAATATCAGAGCTTTTAGAAATTCTCCCCTCTCCTTGAAAATAGTAGCAAGAAAGCAAAAATTAAAAAATGAAATACCAAAGAGAACAAGAAATTTATGAAGCTAGTTACTAAATTTTGGAAAAGGACTCAGGAATTTATTTCTCTGTGAAAGGACGCTGTTCAATACCCCATGTTCCTGGATTTCAGGCAGATGACTGGGACATTAAGATAATACATTAACAACAGATGCATATATTTTTCTGGACTTCACTGTGGGGAGACTGCTGTCTTAAGAAATTACCAATGAAATTTAAAATCTGTCCCTTCCATTTCACAGGATTGAAAATGCTACCATCTTTGCATTCAAAAGTTATTCCTATCTAATAATGAGTCAAGTACCATGAAGTTAGCCTACGTCTCATACTGGCTGTTAGTGAGTAGCTGTTCTGAGTAGGTAGCCAGTGATTTGTGCTTAAAGGTGACACTGTGAATTCTGTTTTTGAACAGTGTTTTAAGTTGCTTTTATAACCAATGTGAGTGTGGCTGATCAAACTCTGTGAGGGTTTGCAGTATCTTTCATAATTTAATAATCTTGTTTATATGATAAGGGAACAGAGATACTCCAGATAGTTACTAGTTTTCTAAAACATTAGTTTACTTTTTCAAAAATTGTTTTAAATTTGTTATTTAAATTTTATTTTTTTGAAAATTTTATACTTGAGCACCATAATTTTATATCATTTCTAGCCCCCTCTCTCCCTCCTATTCCTCTTAGACTTTTCCTCTCAAATTCATGATCTTTTCTTTAATTATTTTTCCATATATGTGTATATGTGTACACTCACTTGTATAATATATTTTCAACATATAAATCTACCAATTTCAGTCTTTTATTTCTCTCACACTCTCTGAATCCCTCATTTTCCTAAATATATCCCCCTCCTACTTCCATGTTCTTCTGAAAAAATAAATCACTGTCCATGTTGGAATTTGGACAAGTTTGTTGATCATGTGCCAGCTTTGTGGGGGCAATCACCGCTACTGTGACTTCCTGAGAGTAGTGTCTATCCCATGTAGAGAAGGGAGTGGTTCACAGCCTTCTAAATGCTGTGGCTCTTACCTTGTTTCCAACTCCTCTTCTGTTTTCTGAGCCTTGTTGCTGCATACTCTATAATCAATTATTCTTAGAACTTTGACTTTTCTTTTCTCTTTTTTCTTTTTTTTTAAATATATTTATTCATTCACTTTACATCCTGATTTCAGGCCCCTCCCTCCTCTCCTTCTAATTCTACCCTCCCACCCTCTTTCCCCTTTTCCCCTCCTTTATCCTCAGAAAAGGAGAGCCCCATCACCACCAACCCACCTTGGCACATCAAGTGTTATCAGGACTAAGAGCATCCTTTTATTATTGACCTATCATTTATGGGCTGCTACCCACTACAAAAGAAGTGTTCCTGACCAAAAGTGAGAACAGCCCTTATCAATGTACATAAACACAAATATTCAAAAACAGTTTGCCATCATATCCTCCAGCAAAGCAGCAGTAATAGGTATATCCCTTGGGTCTATGACTTCCTCAGTAATAAGCTTTTGATTGTGTTTTCAGTGCCAGGCATGAATCCTCTCCTGTGGACCTGTGGAGCAGCCTTCAAACTCATTATTTGGCCATTGATGTAAGAAGGTAAAGGTTTATCCATCTTTTTTTTTTTTTTTTTTTTTTTTTTTTTTTCTGAAGCCATCTTTGGTTCTACCCTCTAGGCTCCTAAAAAGTATTATGAGAAAATACTCAACTATGTTCTATAAACTTAGAATTGTAATATCCCAGCTTGGCTCTTGTTAAACTACTTTCTTCCACCTAAAGCTGCCAACCAAGAACTACTTTTTTTCTTTGCCTTTGTCTTCTCTGGGAAGAAGAAGAGTGATAGATAAGGGAGGAAAGCTGGGTGGAGAGTAGTGGAGAGTAGTGAGGCACAGGGATCAGGCTGTAAACGGATTTAATCAATCAATTAAACAAATAAACAAAAAATGTTCTACAATATACATTTGAGGCTACTATGTGAGAAATGTTTCTCTCCTGGAAGTCCTTGGTCTGCTTAATACAGACTCTCAATTTGAATTTTGGTCCTCCTGTATGGTTTCTGGATTTTTATCCCAACAACAGTTATTCCCATTGAATGTATCTTTCCTGGTAAAACTATGTAAAATATGTATTGTAGCATACAATCTGTTAAAAGATAAGATCATTGATACCCAAATAAATATTTGTTCCTTTTAAGCAGATTGCATTTTGTATGTTGATACACTAAGGCAAGCCAACTAGCATCAATGTTGTGTTGTTCTAACATATGCATTCTGATCTCTTCGATTGGTCTATCTTTTCATGAAGACCACAGGTTTTTTTTAAAATTTATTTATTTTTATTAATTACAATTTATTTATTTTGTATCCCATCTGCAGCCTCACCCCTAATCCTCTTCCAATCCCTTATCTTTCCATCCCTTATCTCCTCCCATGCTCCTCCACCAGTCCACTGATAGGGAAGGTCCTCCTCCCCTTCCATCTGACTCTAGCCTACCAGGTCTTGTCATGCCTGGTTTGCGAACCCCAAAAGACCAAGAATAAATAGACTCCGCTATAAATATATGGAGTTTTTACATTGTATATGAGTTTGAACATGGGACACAAACCTCCTGTGAAAACAGAAGAGGAATGCAGCCCTGAGGTCTAGGGGTACAGAGTTTTTAAGGGAAAAAAAAACTAAGCAGTGATGTACATGCTTTGGCATTACATGATTGGGTAAAGGAAATTGACTTTTGAAATGATTGGTCCACTTTAGGCGCCAAGACTACAAACAGTTCTGGCCTGGTCATATGGGCTGGTTTCCTAGCAACTATATAATTAGAGGGCAGGGAAAGAATACAGTAAGATGATTTCTTCCCCTCAGGGCATTACTGGACAAGTCTGCACCCAAGTAGCCTTAGATTAGGCTTTAACCTTTAATAACAGCCCCTGATTTTTAATCTTTTTGTGTCTCAGTCTCATCAGAACAGGCTGCAATGTCTTCCTCTGTGCCTTGGCAAGGCTACTCCCCCCTCAGGTGGGGGTGAACAAAGAGCCAGACAGTGAGTTCATGTCAGAGACAGTCTCTATTCCAAATACTAGGGCACCCACTTGGAGGCTGAGCTGCCATGGGCTACATCTGTGCAAGGGTTCTAGGTTATCTGCATGCATGGTTCTTGTTTGGAATATCAGTCTCAGAAAAGGACCTGTGCCCAGATTTCTTGGTTCTGTTGTTCTCCTTGCTCCCATCCTTTCCAGGTCTTTCTGTCTCCCCTTCTTTTCATAAGATTCCCTCACTCTGCCCAACGTTTGGCTATCAAGACCACAGTTTTAATCACTAGAACTCCTTGAAATCATAAAAAGAAGTCCTCAGCTTCCCCTTTCCATATATAATTGTTTTGCCAATTTCAGTTTCTTTCTTTCCAGCTTCTCTATAACTACAAAATTCAACCAAGCAGAGTGAATCAGGTAATGAAGGGGAATTCTTTATTTGCTTCACAACATTAACTGACAATATAGTCTGGATAGAGGAAGATACCAAGGGGAAGCCAGCACTGTTAAAAATGAAAAAAAAAATAAAAGTTTTTCTCAGGATGTTGGTGTTTGCCCTCTAGACTACTCTCTTAGTGGGTGTCCTTTTCAGTCTCTATGGCCATTGCTACTGGTAGTCTCTGCTTGAATCCCCCTCATATCCTCCCAGAACTAAGCCATTTTCTCTCTGTCTATTCTCTCTCCCCTTCCTGATGAGATTTCCAAAAGGAGATTGGAGCACACATCAAGAATAAACACCCTCTCTCACATCTCAGAATCTTCTTCTTGACTTTCTTGAAACAAACAGAACAATTTAAAAGTTCTCAACAGGTTTTAGTATGTTTATCCTAAATTATATGTCTAATAGCCACTTATAAATGAGTATATACCATGTGTGTCATTCTGCTTCTGGGATACCTCATTCAGGATGATCTTTTCTAGTTCTATTCATTTGCCTGCAATTTTTATTTTATTTAAAATTTTATTTAAATTTTATTTAAAAACAATTTCCTTGTTTTTAATTCCAGTGTGTAAATGTACCACAGTTTTTATATCTGTTCCTTTGTGAGGGAAATCTAGGTTGCTTCCAGATTCTGGCTATTACAAATAAAGCTGCTATGAACATAGTTGAGCAAATGTCCTCATTGAATGGTGTAGCATCTTTAAGGTATATGCCCAGGAGTGGTATAGCTGGATCTTGAGGTAACACTATTCCTAATTTTCTGAGAAAGCACCATGTTGACTTCTAAAGTTTACATTCCCACCACCAATGGAAAAGGATTCCCCCTTCTCCATAATCTTTCGAGCATGTATTGTCACTTGCAGAAGCTAAACAACAAGGAGAACACTAGGGATGAGGCTTATCCAGAAGGGCAAACAGCATAGATATCAGAAGTGGGAGAAGATAGGGAACAGAACAGGAACCTACTACAAAGGGACTCTGAAGTACTCTACCCAGCAGGCTATTGAAGCATATGCTGATACTTATAGCCAAACTTAGGGCAGAGTGCAAGGAATCTAGTGGAAGAAGGGGGAGACAGAGAGATCTGGAGGGGATAGGAGCCACAAGAAGAGCAAGAGAGCCAAAAATCTGGGCCCTGGTGCGCCCTCAGAGACTGACAAATCAACCAAGGACCATGCATAGAGAGGACCTAGACTCCCTGCTCAGCTGTAGCCAATGGAAAGCTCATTCTCCATGGGAGTTACCTAGTAAGTGGAGCAGGGGGTGTCTCAGGCGTGAACATGGCTGCCTGTTCTTTGACCACCTTCTCCTGGCAAGGTGGACTTAGTAAGCCACAGAAAAAGATAAAGAAGATCCAGACAGTTCTGATGAGACCCTATAGGCTAGCATCAGATAGTAGGGGAGGAGGACCTCCCCTATCAGTGGACTAGGGGAGGGACATAGTGGGAGAAGAGTCAGGGAGGGTGGGACTTCGAGGAGATGAGGGAGGAGATACAACCAGGATACAAAGAGAAAAAAAATGTAAAATTGTAAATAATAATAATGATAAAATGTCAAAAAGCCATCAACAGTTTCCAAGTGTTAATAATTTCTATCATATACATGAGAAACTCATTAGAAATAGATTTTTTCCCACAATTGCACTGGCAGTTGAGAACTGATAGAATAATGGAACAGGAAAACTGACCATAGCATTTCACTTTTAATCTATTATTTCTAATATGGAAATTTAGTTCCTTTGTGATTCATCAAGATCCAGATATACTACTCCTAGGCATATATCCAAAATATGCTCATGTACACAAGGACATTTGCTAAACCATGTTTATAGCAGCTTTATTTGTGATAGCCAGAACCTGGAAACAACCCAGATGTCCCTCAACTGAGGAATAGATAAAGAAATTGTTGTACATTACACAATGGAATACTACTCAGCAATTCAAAACAAGGAAATCATGAAATTTGCAGGCAAATGGTGGGATCTAAAAAAGATCATCCTGAATGAGGTATCCCAGAAGCAGAAAGACACACATGTTATATACTCACTTATAAATGGATATTAGACATATAATATAGGATAAACATACTAAAATCTGTACACCTAAAGAAGCTAAGCAAGAAGGAAGACCCTGGATAAGATGATCAATCCTCACTCAGAAAGGCAAAGTGGACAGACATCAGAAGAGGGAGAAAACAGGGAACAAGACAGGAGCCTACCATAGAGGGCCTCTGAAAGACTCTACTCAATAGGGTATAAAAGTAGATGATAAGACTCATAACCAAACTTAGATCAGAGTGCAGGGAATCTCAAGAAAGAAGGGGGAAATAGAAAGACTTGGAAGGGAGAAGAGCTCCACAAGGAGAACAACAGAACCAAGAAATCTGGGCCCAGGGCTCTTTTGTGAGACTGATGCTCCAACCAGGGAACATGCATGGAGATAACCTAGATTCCCTGAACAGATGCAGCCCATGGCAGCTCAGTATCTAAGCGGGTGTCCTAGTAAGGGAAACAGGGACTGTCTCTGACAGGAACTCAGAGTCTGGTTCTTTGCTGATCTCCCTCTGAGGGGGGATTAGCCTTACCAGGCCACAGAGGAAGACAATGCAACCTGTTCTGATAAGACCTGATAGGCTAGGGTGAGATGGAAGGGAAGGAGGACCTCTGCTATCAGTGGACTTGAAGAGGGGCATGGAAGGAGAAGAGGGATGGAGGGTGGAATTGGGAGGGAATGAGAGAGGGGACTACAGCTGGGATACAAAGTGAATAAATTGTAATAATAAAAAATAAATTAAAAAGTATATCAACATAAAAAAACAAAAAAATAAAAATAAAATTCAGTTGCTTTTCTACCATTTTGCTTTTTCTTGACTCCCAAGCTATAGATTTGTCAGTTTGAATCCCAGTAAATCTCTTTATCTATGGAAAGTGGTCTAGTTAGTTTATTTCACCATGACGATTTGAGTCGTGAAGTTTGTCACTACATGTCCTTTGAAATCGGATACACTGAGATCATACTATAGCATTTATACTATTCCCCATTGTGTGTGTGTGTGTGTGTGTGTGTGTGTGTGTGTGTGTGTGTGTGTGAATGCTTTAGTTTACTCACTTTAGAAAGTGGTAATAGGAATATATAGTGATAGACACGGTATGCTTAGGAGTTGTATATGAAGCAAGAAATAAAATTTTCCCCCCAGGAAAATAAAAATGGAAAGAAACGAGTAACTGCTGCTTTCTTTCAAAGAGGTAATCACTTCTAGGTTGAGGTCATGCATCATACTGTGATACCCAAGCTTAAAGAAACACTCCAATGAACCAAACCAAGCATGCTTCATGCTTATGAAGCTGTTCCTCTTGATTGTTTTTACTCTGGGTTGCAAAGCAATTGAGCTGGGGACTAACACTGATTAAGTGCAAGAAAGCCATGTTTTACTCTGACAGCTGTTAGGCCTTTGTACTTTTCTCTTTTCATCTTAACTCTCTTGTTAGCAGCCTGCTGTTACTAGAGATGAAAAACATCTCTATATCTGTCTGCTGATTGACCACGTTCTGATTTGCCAATCACATAAGTGCCTTTTAATTTTGTTTTGACAGAAAAGAATAACCTTTCATTCTAAGTATATATATATACATTCTAAATATATATATATATATTCACATATACATAAGTACATTTCATATATACATAAACACACACACACACACACACACATATATATATATGCACAAATAGAAATTCTCAAGTATTCTCTGGAATGAGGCTGTTGGGCCTGTGATGTAGAATTACAGTAAAGATAATTTCATGTTTTGTTTGTAAAAAAAAATTACTTTACTTCCTTCATAGGAACAGGAAGGTCACAAAGGCACCCTGCCCATCCAATGTACTGAGAATATTTTAGCAAAATCACACAATAAGCCTCAGCTGTCTGGATTAAGTAGTCATTTATTTAAATAAATAGTCATTTCTATTTATTTATTCATTTATTTTTTTATTTATTCATTGATTCATTCATTTATCTATTTATTTATTATAATTTATTCACTTCATACCTCCAGTGCAGCTTCGTCCCTCATTTACTCCTAGTCCCACCTTTCCTCCCTCTTCTCCCCTATGCCCTTTCCCTAGTTCCTAGCCTATCAGGTCTCATCAAGGCTAGCTGCATCATCTTCCTCTGTGGCCTGGCAAGGCTCTACCCCACACCAGGGAAGGTGATCAAACAGCAGGCCACTGAGTTCTTGTCAGAGACAGCTCCTGTACCCCTTATAGGAGGCCCACTTGGAAACTGAGCAGCCAATGGACTTCCTATTTACAGGGGGTCTATGTCCTCTTCATGAATTGTCATTTTTTTTGGAGTATTGGAGTTCCTACCACCTCCAGTTCTTTCTATCTCTTTGTTCCATAAGGTTTTTGGTACTATGCCAAAGTTTTGCTGAGTATCAGTATCTCCTTTGATAGCTTGGTGGGTGAGTTTTTCAAATGTCCTCTGTGAAAGTCTCCTGTCCTGTTCCTTGTCCTACTTCTACTGTCTATCTTGTTTGCCCTTCTGAATGAGGATTAAGTATCTTCCCTAGGCTCTTCCTTGTTATGTAGCTTCTTTAGGACTATAAATTTTAGTATATTTATTCTATATTATATGGTTAATATCCACTTGTAAGTGAGTATATACCATATGTGTCTTTCTGCTTTTGAGTTACCTCACACAGGATGATCTTTTCTAGTTTCCATAATTTGCCTTCATATTTCATGATTTTGATGTTTGTTTTTTTTTTGATACTCCTTTTTTATTATTTTTATATCTATTTTTTTAAATTTTATTTTTCTTTTTAGTTACATTTTGTTAAGTCTGTGTCCCAGCTATATCCCGCTCCCTCATTCCCTCCCCAACCCCACACTCCCTCCCTGGTCTCCTTCCTGCCCCTTTCCAAGTCCACTGATAGGGGAGGACCTCCTCCCCTTTCATTTGACCCTGTTTTATCAGGTATCTTCAGGGCTGGCTGCAAAGTCCTCCTCTGTGGCCTAACAGGACTGTTCCTCCCCTGGGGGGATGGTCAAACAGCCTGCCCTTGAGATCCTGTTAGAAATAGTCCTTGTTCCCCTTACTTTGGAAAACTACTTGGTTACTGAGCTACCACGGGCCACATCCTAGCAGAAGTTCTAGGTTATATCCATAGATGGTCCTTGGTTGAGTGTCAGTCTCAGAAAAGACCCTGTGCCCGGATATATTTGGTCCTTGTAGAGCTCCTATCCTTTCCATATCATACTAACTTCCCTTCTTTCATATGATTCCCTGCACTCTGACGAGGGTTTGGTTATGAGTCTTAGTGTCTGCTTTGAAACACTGCAAGGTAGAGTCTTTCAGATGCCTTTTGTGGTAGACTCCTATCATACGTTCAATGCACATCCCATTTGTCTTTCTAAATGAGGATTGGTCATCTTCGCCTGTGTCCACTTTCTTGATTATCTTCTTTAGGTGTGTAGATTTCATTATGTTTATCATATCTTGTAGGTCTATATAAGCGAGTATATACCATGTTTGTCTTTCTCCTTCTGGGATACTTCACTCAGAATGATCTTTTCAAGATCCCACCACTTGCCTGCAAATTTCATGATTTCCTCCTTTTTGATTGCTGAGTAGTATTCCATTGTGTAAAAATACCACAATTTCTGTATCCATTCCTCTGTTGATGGACATCTGGGTTGTTTCCAAGTTCTGGCTATTACAAATAAAGCTGCTACAAACATGGTTGAACAAATGTCCTTGTTGTGTACTTGAGCAAATTTTGGGTATATAGCACTACTCCTAGTTGTCTGAGAAAGCGCCAGATAGATTTCTAAAGTGGTTGTACCAGTTTGCATTCCCACCTGCAATGGAGGAGGGTTCCATTTTCTGCACAACCTCTCCAGCATGTGCTATCACTTGAGTTTTTCATCTTGGCCATTCTGATGGGTGTAAGGTGTAATCTCAGGGTCGTTTTGATTTGCATTTCCCTAATGGCTAATGAGGTTGAACATTTCTTTAAGTGCTTCTCTGCCATTCGATGTTCCTCTTTTGAGAATTCTCTGTTTAGCTCTGTTCCTCATTTTTTAATTGGATTACTTGGTTTGCTGCTTTTCTGCTTCTTTAGTTCTTTATATATATACTGGATATTAGCCCTCTGTCAGATAAAGGGTTGATGAAGATTCTTTCCCAATCTGTAGGCTGTCTTTTTGTTTTGATGTCAGTGTCTTTTGCTTTACAGAAGCTTTTCAGTTTCATGAGGTCCCATTTATTGATTGTTGCTCTTACAGCCTGTTCTGTTGGTGTTCTGTTCAGGAAGTTGTCTCCTGTGCCAATGAGTTCTAGGCTGTTCCCCACTTTTTTTTCCAACTGATTTAGAGTATCTGGGTTTATGTTGAGGTCCTTGATCCACTTTGACTTTAGTTTTGTGCAGGGTGATAAATAAGGATCTCTTTTCATTTTTCTGCATGTAGACATCCATTTGGTCCAGCAACATTTGTTGAAAACACTGTCTTTTTCCATTGAATGGATTTGGATTCTTTGTAAAATATTGAGTATTCATAGGTGTGTGGGTTTATTTCTGGGTCGTCTATGAAGTTCCATTGATTCTCCTTTCTGTTTCTATGCCAATACCATGCAGTTTTTATTACTGTTGCCCTGTAGTACAGCTTGAGATCAGGGATGGAGATACCTCCAGATGATCTGTTGTTGTACAGGATCGTTTTGGAGATTCTGGTTTTCTCATTTCTCCATATGAAGCTGAGAATCTTTTTTTCAAGGTCTGTAAATAATTGAGTTGGTATTTTGATGGGAATTGCATTGAATCAGTAGATTGCTTTTGGCTGGCTGGCAATTTTCACAATGTTAATCCTACCAATCCATGAGCACGGGAGATCTTTCCATCTTCTGAGATCTTCTTCAATTTCTTTCTTCAGAGACTTGAAGTTTTTCTCAAACAGGTCTTTCACTTGCTTGGTTAGAGTCACACCAAGGTACTTTATGTTATTAGTGGCTATTGTGAAGGGTGTTGTTTCCCTAATTTCTTTCTCAGCCTTTTTGTCTTTGGTATACAGGAGGGCTTCTGATTTTTTTGAGTTGATTTTGTATCCTGCTACTTTACTTAAGGTGTTTATCAGCTGAAGGAGTTCTCTGGTTGAATCATTAGGGTCTCTCATGTATACTATCATATCATCTGCAAATAGTGAGACTTTGACCTCTTCCTTTCTGATTTGTATCCCCTTGATCTCCTTTAGTCGTCTTATTGCTCTGGCTAGGACTTCAAGTACTATGTTGAAGAGGTAGGGAGATAGTGGGCAGCCTTGTCTTGTCCGTGATTTCAGTGGGATTGATTTAAGTTTCTCTCCATTTAGTTTGATGTTGGCTATAGGCTTGCTGTATATTGCCTTTGCTATCTTTAGGTATGGGCCTTGTATCCCTGATCTCTCCAAGACTTTAAACATGAATGGGTGTTGGACTTTGTCAAATGCTTTTTCGGCGTCTAAGGATATGATCATGTGGTTTTTCTCCTTCATTAGTTTATGTGGTGGAATACACTGATCGATTTCTGTATGTTGAACCACCCTTGCATGCCTGGGATGAAGCCTACTTGGTCATGGTGGATGATATCTTTGATGTGCTCTTGGATTCAGTTTGCAAGTATTTCATTGAGTATTTTTGCGTCAATGTTCATAAGAGAGATAGGTCTGAAGTTCTCTTTTTTTTTGTTGGATATTTGTGTGATTTAGGCATCAAGGTGACTGTGGCTTCATAGATTGAGTTTGGTAGTGTTCCTTTTGTTTTTATTTTGTGGAATATTTTGAGCAGAATCGGTGTTAGTACTTCTTTGAAGGTCTTGTAGAATTCTGCGCTGAAGCCATCTGGTCCAGGGCTTTTTTTGGAGGGAAGACTGTTAATGACTGCTTCAATTTCCTTGGGGGATATAGGGCTATTCAGTCTTTCTACCTGATCTTGACTTAATTTTGGTAGATGGATTCTCTCAAGAAAGTTATCCATTTCTTTTAGATTTTTAAATTTTGTGGCATATAGGCTTTTGTAGTATGACCTAATAATCGTTTGGATTTCCTCAGTGTCTGTAGTTATGTCCCCATTTTCCTTTCTGATTTTGCTGATTTGGATAGTTTCTCTCTGCTTTTTAGTTAGTTTGGCTAAGGGTTTGTCTATCTTGTTGATTTTCTCAAAGAACCAGGTTTTTGTTTCATTGATTCTTTGGATAGTTTTATTTGTTTCTAATTGATTGATTTCAGCCCTGAGTTTGATTGTTTCCAGCCGTTTGCTCCTCTTGGGTGTATATGCTTCTTTTTATCCTAGGTTTTTCAGTTGGGCCATTAAGTTGTTTGTATGTGATGTTACGGATTTCTTCTTGTAGGCACTTAGTGCTATAAATTTTCCTCTGAGCACTGCTTTCAATGTGTCCCATAAATTTGGGTATGTTGTGCCTTCATTTTCATTGAATTCTAGGAAGTCTTTAATTTCTTTCTTCATTTCTTCTTTAACCCAGCTGTCATTGAGTAGTAAGTTGTTCAGTTTCCATGTGCGTGTCGGCTTTTTGTTGTTTCTGTTGTTGTTGATGTCCAGCTTTAGTTCATGGTGGTCAGATAGAATACAAGGGATTATTTCAATCTTTTTGTATTTGTTGAGGCTTGTTTTGTGACCCACTATATGGTCTATTTTGGAGAAGGTTCCATGAGGTGCTGAAAAGAAGGTGTACTCTTTTGAGTTTGGGTGAAAAGATCTGTAGATGTCTATTAGGTCCATTTGATTTAGGGATTCTGTGAGTGCTTTTATTTCCCTATTTGTTGTCTGTCTAGTTGATCTGTCCCTTGGTAAGAGTGGAGTATTGAAGTCTCCCACTATTAGGGTATTAGGATCAATGTATGATTTAAGTTTTAATAATGTTTCATTTAAGAATGTAGGTGCTCTTGTATTTGGGGCATAGATATTCAAGATTGTGATGTCCTCTTGGTGGATTTTTCCTTTGATGAGAATATAGTGGCCCTCCTTATCTTTTTTGATTAACTTTGGATGAAAGTCTATTTTATTAGATATTAGGATGGCTATTCCAGCTTGTTTTCTGGAACCATTTGCTTGAAAAACATTTTTCCCAGCCTTTTACTCTGAGGTAGTGTTTATCTTTGTTGCATAGGTGTGTTTCTTAGATGCAAAGAATGTTGGATCTTGTTTCCGTACCCATTCTGTTAGCCTGTGTCTTTTTATTGGTGAGTTGAGTCCATTAATATTGATAGATAATAGTGACCAATGCATTTTAGTTCCTTTTGTAATGGAGTCGGTGATCTTACCCTGTTTCATTGCTTTTCTTTTCATTTTTGTTGGGATATTATCTGTATGCCCTGTTTTCTTGGATAAATTCGTTTTCGTTGGATTGGAGTTTTCCTTCTATTATCTTCTGTAGTGTTGGTTTGCTGTATAGATATTGCGTAAATTTAGTTTTGTCGTGGAATATTTTGTTTTCTCCATCTATGTTGATTGAAAGCTTTGCAGGGTATAGTAGTCTCGGTTGACATTTGTGATCTCTTAGAGTCTCCATGATACTTGCCCAGGCCCTTCTGGCTTTCATAGTTTCTGATGAGAAGTCCGGTTTGATTCTGATAGGTCTACGTCCACATGTTACTTGGCCTTTTTCCCTTGCTGCTTTTAATATCTTTTCTTTGTTCTGTAGATTTAGTGTTTTGACTATGATGTGACGTGATGTGTTTCTTTTCTGGTCTAGTCTATTTGGTGTTCTGTAGGCCTCTTGTATATTTATGGACATCTCTTTCTTTAAGTTGGGAAAATTTTCTTCTATGATTTTCTTGAAAATATTTTCTGGACCTTGGAGCCTGGAGTCTCCTTTTTCATCAATTCCTATTATTCTTAGATTTTGTCTTTTCATAACATCCTTGATTTCTTGGATATTTTGTGATTGGAACTTTTCTGACTTTACTTTTTCTTTGAGAGTAGTATCAATTTCTGCAAGTGTGTCTTCAGCTCCAGAGATTCTCTCTTCCATTTCTTGTATTCTGTTGGTGATGCTTACTCTTGTGGTTTCTGATCTTTTCTCCAAGTTCTCCAGCTCAAGGTTTTTCTCATTTTATGTTTTCTTTATTGATTCCAATTTTGTTTTCATGCTTTGCACCATTTCTGTCATGTGTTTGAATTTGGATTCCTGTCTCTCTACGATGGACTCTATTTCTTTGTTCATTTCCTTTTTATATGCTACTAATTTTTTCTCTACTTGTGCCTCTATTTGTTTGGCTATGTTTGCCTGTTTAAGGGTTTTGTCTATTTCTTCTTTCTTTACCTCCAATTGACTGGCCAACTCTTTGAAAGATTTGTTCATTTCCTCCTTATGAGCCTCAAATAATTGAGCAAGCATGGCTTTAAGGTCATTTTCCTGTGCTTCTGATGAATTGGAGTATCCATTGATTTTGGGGTTTCCTGTTGAAGTCATGATGTCCTGATTTATGTTGGAAGTGTTCTTTCGCCTACCCCTGGCCATTGGCTTATCTGAGACCTTCCCTGTTTGTTTTTGGATTCTGCCGATCAGACTGGTACTGTCTCTCTCTGGAGTCTGGAGAGTTCTTCAGAAAGCTGAGAGAGGTCCTGTGTCCTTAGCGTGTGCTGAGGACTAGCTGTACCTGTGGGAGAAAAGTACACAGGGGCAAGCGGGGCAAATGCAAGCATGCGTGTGTGTGTGTGTGTGTGTGTGTGTGTGTGTGTGTGTGTGTGTGTGTAAGTGTGTGTGGGCGTGTCTCGAGGGACAGAGTGATGGCTAATGTTGAACCCTTGAGTGTGTGGGAGGGGCTCTGTACTGTATATGTCACAGTCGCTAGTGATGATCGCAGCACAGTTTCTGACATTAACTGCCTTAACTCCTCAATTAGACCCACAGAGCAGGAACTTCAATGTCCCAAGTGCCCCTCTGTTTCCCAAAGTGGGTATATGGGTGGGAGGGGGTTCGATGCCTGGCTTCTGTTTTAAAAGGACCCAGGATCAGTGGATCTGCAGATTCTCAAGGGTGCACTCACTTACAGGCAGGTCAGTTGGCAGAGATAGGGGTATCCGGGCTCTCTGCTCTCTGGTTTGGTCCTGCTTCTTTGATGTGCTCCGCCAGTTCCGTGCTGCTGTCACTGCCAGGTTATGAGGTCTTGCCGCAGCTGGAGATTTCAGGGTGGTCACGTCAGTGGGGATGGGATAACTAGGTTCTCTGTTCTCTGGTTTGGCCCTGGTTAGTCTTAAACTGGAGGGCTGATGTGCCCTGCCAGCTCAGTGCTGCTCCGCCGCCAGATTAGAAAGTCCCGCTGTAACTGGAGACTGGGTTGCTAGTCCAGATGCTTTCTGGGAAGTCCTGGGGTCTCTTCACTGTGCTCTCCAAGCTTGGGAGGCCCAGCGCCTGGTGTGTCTAGCTTGTATGGCGTTTCTGCCTGTTTTTGGTGAGTACATAACGTATTCTCTGTCACTGTGAGATTGGGTGGGCTGTACCGTCAGTGATCGTGCTCCTGTGGAGCTAGTATGGCATCTAGCAGACTAGCGACCTGGGAGGATGGTGCAGCTGCTGCTCGAATCTGGGACTCCTAGACATGTACTGTTGGCCTTTGCTGATAAAGTGTTTGGGGCTCCGCCTCAGTGGCTGCAGGCCCCAGGCAGTTAGGTCTGTGCTGAGAAAGATGAGTCTGCTGTGCTGAGGATGAGTGAGTTCTGGGGGAGGGGAGTGCTGCAAGATCAAAGGATCATTTCTCACCTTCCCCAAACAAGTCCCCGGGTCACCTGAGACCAACGTTTTCACCTCCTGTGATATTCCTTGTTGTTTAGAAAGTCTCTCCATCGTTTCCCTGGCTTCAGAAGTCCTTCCACTCACCACTCAGAACTTTATCTCTTCCACAGCTCAGAAACTGTGTGTGCTAGTTGCCATCTTGGCTCCGCCCCCAATTTCATTGTTTTTAATTGCTGAATAGTACTCCATTGCATAAATGTACCATAATTTCTGTATTATTTTTTGTTGTTGTTGTTGTTGTTGAGGGACATCTAGGTTGATTCCAGATTCTGGCTATTATGAAAAAAGCTGCTATGAACATAGTTGAACAATGTCCATATTGAATGGTAGGGCAGCTTTTGGGATAGCTGGATCTTGAGGTAACACTAATCCTAATTTTCTGAGAAAGTGCCAGATTGATTTCCAAAGTGGTTGTACAAGGTTACATTCCTACTAGCAATACATTACATACCAGCAATGGAGGAGGCTTCCCCTTTATCAGCATGTATAACCTCTTCATCATGCATCATCCCTTAAATTTCTGATCCTATCCATTCTGATGGTGTAAAGTGAAATCTCAGGGTCATTTGATTTGCATTTCCAAATGACTAAGGATGTTGAGCATTTCTTTAAATGTTTTTCTGCCCTTCAATATTCCCCTACAGAGAATTTTCTATTTAGTTCTGTACCCCATTTTTTAAATGGAATACTTGGTTTGGTGGTATTTAACTTCTTTAGTTCTTTATATTCTAGATAATAGCACTCTGTCAGATGTAGGGTTAGTGAAAATTTTTTCTGAGTCTGTAGGCTGTCATTTTGCTCTAAGGACATCCTTTGCTTTACAGAAGCTTTTCAGTTTAATGAAGTCCCATTTATTAATTGTTGATCTTAGAGCCTGTATTGTTGGTGTTCTGTTTAGGAAGTTGTCTCCTGTAATTCAAGGCCCTTCCCCCAATTTTTTAACAGATTTAGAGTGTCTGGTTTTATGTTGAGGTCTTTGATCCTCTTGGACATTAAATTTGTGCAAGATGATAAATATGAATCTATTTGCATTTTTCTAAGTGCAAACATCCAATTAGACAAGCAGCCATCTCGCTTATGAACATTGATTCAAAAGTTCTCAATAAAATATTCACAAACCAAATACAAGAACAAATTAAAGATATTGTCCATCACTACCAAGTAGGCTTTATCCCAGGCATGCAGGAGTGGTTCAACAGATGAAAATCCATTAATTTAATCCACCATATAAACAAAATAAAAGGAAAAATAAAACTCAGGATCATGTCTTTAGAAGCCTGAAAGCATTTGACAAAATTCAACATCTGTTCCTGTTCAAAGCTTTGGAGAGATCAGGGATACAAGGCACATACCTAAACATAGTAAAAGCAATATATAGTAAGCTTATACCCAACATCAAACCAAATGTAGAGAAACTTAAATCAATGCCACAGAAATCAGAGACGAGGCAAGGCTGCCCACTCTTTCCTTATCTTTTTAATGTACTTCTTGAAGTCCTATGTAGAGAAATAAGACAACTAAAGAGATCAGAGGCATATAAGTCAGAAAGGAAGAAGTCAAAGTTTCGCTGTTTGCAGATAATATGATAGCATGCATGAGCAACCCCCAAAATTCTACCAGAGAACAACTTCAGCTGATAAATACCTTCAGGAAAGTGGCTGGAGACAAAATTAACTAAACAAATTCAGTAGCCCTCCTGTTTACAAAAGAAAAAAACAGTTGAAAATGAAATTAGAGAAACAACACCCTTCACAATAGCCACTAATAAAATAAAGTATCTTGGCTTAACTTTAATGAAGCAAGTGAAAGACCTGTATTAAAAAAAAAAAAAAAAAAAAAGAAAAAACAAAAAACAAATACAAAAAAAAAAAACTTCATGTCTCTGAAGAAAGAAATTGAAGAAGATATCAGAAAATGAAAAGATATTCCATGGTCATGGATTGGTAGGATTAACATACCTAACAAAAGCAATCTATACATTCAATGCAATTCCCATAATACCAACACAATTATTTATAAACCTTGAAAGAACAATTCTCAATATCATATGGAAAAACACTACCACCACCACCAACAAAAAAAAAAAACAACAACCCAGAATTGTCAAAATGATCCTGTAAAACAACAGATCATCTGGAGGTATCTCCATCCCTGATCTCAAGCTGTACTACAGAGCAATAGTAATAAAAAATGCATGGTACTGGCATAGAAACATAATGGTGGATAAATTAAATAGAAATACTTGATTTTTTATTAAAAAGCCAAAACCATTCAATGGAAAAAAACAGCATCTTCAACAAATGGTGCTTGTCTAACTAGATGTCTACATGTAGAAAAATGAAAATAGATCCATATTTATCACCCTGCACAAAACTCAAGTCAAAGTAGATAAAAATATCCAGAATATATAAATAACTAAAGAAGTAAAAAAGCAACAAACCAAGTAACCCAAATAAAAATACAGTATATAGCTAAACAGAGAATTCTCTGTAGAGGAATATCGAATGGCAGAGAAACACTAAAAGAAATGCTCAATGTCCTTAGGCATCAGAGAAATGCAAATCAAAATGACCCTGAGATTTCACCTTACACCCATCAGAATATCATGATCAAAAACTCAAGTGACAATGCATGCTGCAGAGGATGTGGAGAAAGGGGAACCCTCATCCATTGCTGGTGGGAATGTAAACTTTCACAACCATATTGGAAATCAGTCTGGCACTTTCTCAGACAATTAGGAATAATAGCGCTTCCTCAAGATCCAGCTATATCACTCCTAGGCATATATCCAAAATGCTCAACTATACAACAAAGACATTTGTTCAACCATAGAAGCTTTATTCATAATAACCAGAACCTGGGAACAACCCAGATGTCCCTCAACTGAGGAATGGATACATAAATTGTGGAACATTTACACAATAGAATCCAATTCAGCAATTAAAAACAAGGAAATCATGAAATTTCCAAGAAAATGGTGGATCTAGAAAAGATCATCCTGAATGAGGTATCCCAGAAGCAGAAAGACACTCATGGTATATACTCACTAATAAGTGGATATTAGACATATAATATAGGATAAACATACTAAAATCTGTACACCTAAAGAAGGTAAGCAAGAAGAAGAACCCAGGGTAAGATGATCAATCCTCACTCAGAAAGACAAACAGGATGGACATTGGAACAAGGAAAAAACAAGAAACAGGAAAGGAACATAGCACACAGGGCCTCTAAAAGACTCTATGCAGCAGTGTATCAAAGTAGATGCTGAGGCTCATAACCAAACTTTGGGCAGAATGCAGGGAATCTCATGAAAGAAGAGGGAGATAGTAAGACCTGGAGAGGATAGTTGTTCCAAAAGGGGAGCAACAGAACTAAAAAATCTTGGCACAGGGCCCTTTTCTCAGATTGATACTCTAACCAAAGACCATTCATGAATATAACCTAGATAACCTAGAACCTCTGCTCAGATGTAGCCCCTGACAGCTCAGTATCCACGTGGGTGTCCTAGTAAGGGGAACAAGGACTGTCTCTGACATGAAGTCAGTGGCCGGCTCTTACATCCCTTCCCCCTTAGAGGGGAGCAGCCCCTGCCAGCCACAGTGTAGGACACTGCAGCCAGTCCTGATGAGACCTTATAAGCTAGGGTCAGATGGAAGGGGTAGAGGACCTCCCCTATCTGTGGACCTGGAGTGGAGCATGTGAGGAGATGAGGGTGAGAGTGTGGGATTGTGAGGGCATGAGGGAGGGTGGTAAAACTGGGATAAAAAGCGAATAAACTATAATTAATATAAAAATAAAGAATTAATTAAAAAAACTTGAATAACTAAAACAATCCTCTACAATAAAGATCTTCTGGATATATCTCCATCCCAGACGTCAAGCTGTACTATAGAGCAACAGTAATAAAAAAGGACATGGTATTGACATAGAAACCGACTGTTGAATCAATGGAATCAAATCAAAGACACAGAAATAAACCATAGACCCAATATTTGACAAAGAAGCCAAAACCATACAATAGGTAGTCATTCCTAATGGAATTACACACACACACACACACACACACACACACACACACATACAGAGAAAGAGAGAGAGAGAGAGAGAGAGAGAGAGAGAGAGTACATTTGGCTGTGAATACTAAGAAGACAGTGTTAAAGCTGATCTCCCATGGCATTGGATGAACATTGGAAATAAGACATGTGACTAGAAGATGGCAAATCTAAATTCTCACAGCAACACTGAGCTGAAGCAGACCTTTCAAGGACATACTGTTTAAAATAACAATTATCTACTATGAACTTGCCCTAGTAGAATGAACATTTAAGAGAAATTTATGTGGAGTAAGAAAACTACTATTTGGTGAAAAGACAGTAAACCTTAGAACTTTTCAATGGAAAATATATTTTCATATGCTTCTATGTCTTATTTTAAGCTCAAAGTGAAACAAATAACTGTGCTAGGACATCTTCCTCGTTTTCAAATAATTTTATTCATCTTTTCAACAAAGGTTCTAAGCTTTAAACTTTAGAGTCCTCTTCTCTCCTGTGTCTTTATGGTTTCAAGTGGAAGAATCTCAAATTCGTATCAAAGCAAAATCATTAAAGCTTTGCATTAATCTGTGATCTTCTTTTCATCCACATTACAACAATCATTCAAATAATTTCAGATTAGGCCTTTATAAGTGACTTTCCCTGCCCTTTGCTTACTTTGCCTATGAATATGAAAAAATTATTTTTAACATTTCTGTGATGAAATGTTTAAAACTTATAGAACAGTAATGAAAATAATGAAATATCTTCATGTGCCCACCAAACAATTTCAACAGTGCACAAATCATGGCTATGATAATGTGATTTACAAGAATTTATATTGACTTTTGCTTTGATTCCCAATGCTTAGCTATTCAAACTCTTGGGATTTTCTAAGTGGTAAGAGACAAAAGAGAAACGTATAGATTTTGTGATTCACAACAAGCTTTTACAACCATATCTGGGTTTGTGTAAATGACGGCTCTTTCAGAAAGCCACTAGGTGCCAAGAGAATCAAATGGCTATAGAACATCTGGACCTTATCCCCTCTAGCGTTAGAAGGACTACAGATTTACAGATTTGGTCAGTGATGACTAATATCTTAATCAATTATGATTATGTTTTGAAATATGCATGAGAACCCAGAGGATAACAGAGAGTTTTGGGGGTGGCATGGGTAGCTTTTTCAAAGGTGGTGTAGTTGCAAAGGACATGGAACTTTACACCCTCTCCCAAAAACTTTTCTTCTGTCTTTCCTCTGTCTGTTACTGCTCAGTTATATCATTTTTAATAAGCAATTGTGTAAGTAAACTGAGATGTGATAGTTAACCAAAACATATGTAACAGGAGTATTTGTGATTCATACCTAAGGCTTAGGCAGATTTTTGAGATTACCCCTTAAGCCATGAAATTTGATGCTATTTCCAAAAAGATAGAATTGACTCCAATTATATGACACTATGTTTGTACTCAAAAAACAAGTGGAGAATTGCTTGGGGTGGAGGTGATTACACATTTTGTAGTCAGACATATTTTAAGAATAGGAAGAGACTAATGATGTTTGTTCATAATGATCAATGTGACTCCACCTGCATAAACTTATCTGTTTATATTATAGTATTTCCTAGTTACCATAGCATTTCAATACTAAAGTAATCACGATATGAATTCTTTTAAAATATATTTACAGAACATTATCAAATTAAAAACTTGTATATGATTTCCTAAAATCAACAATTCTATTAAAATCCCTCTTATTATCTCATTTTGTTTTGCAATTTTAATCAAGACTTAAAATATCTAGACACAATTTACAACTGTTTATAAGTCTCTGAGAAAAAAACTAGGAGCCAACATGGAGACTAACACACATAGTTTCTGAGCTGCGGAAGAGCTGAACTCCTGAGTTGGTGAGTGGAAGGATTTCTGAAGCCAAGAAAACGACGGTGAGGTTTTCTAAATGACAGGGAACATCACATGGGGGGAGAACTTCGGTCTCAGGTCACCCTTAGACTTGTTTGGGGAAGGAAAGAAACAATCCTTTGATCTCCTGGCACTCCCATTTCTTGGACAACCCTCCTCCTTGGCACAGCCGGCTCACCGAGATTCTCAGCTCAGAGCTCACTGCTTGGGGACTGCTGTGGTTGAGGCGGGGCTCCTTGCCCCTTAGCGGCAACTGCCAGCTGTACCTGTCTTGGAGTCCCAGATCCATGGCACCATCCTCCCAGGGTCCCAGGTCTGCTAGAGGCCATACTGATTGTGCAGGGTCTCTCAGCCACTGACTGTATGGGCTGCCCAAACCCTCGATGATTGATAATACACTATATACCCACCAAAGCTCAGCAGACTTGCCATACACACAAGGCACACCAGGTGCTGGGCCTCCCAGGCCTGGAAAGCACAGTGGAAGGCCCCCAGGACTTTCCAGAAGGCATCTGGACCAGCATCACAGTCTCCAGCTGCAGCTGGGCTTCTTAACCTGGCAGCTGCAGCAGCATTGAACTGGTGGAGCATGTCAATACTTTTGCATAAGACCAAGCAGGGCCAAATCAGAGAGTAGAGAGACCAGATACCTGATCCTTGCCAATGTGACTTGCTTGAGAGTGAGTGTGCCCTTGAGTGTATGCCCTTGAGAGCCCCAGATCCAAGGTCCTTCTAAACTAGAAGCCAGGCATCAGACCCCTCCCACTCACATACTCACCGTGGGAAACAGAGGGTTACTTGGGACATTAAAGCCCCTGCTCTGTTAAGGCAGATAACACTGAAAATTTCACGGCCACTATCCAGCGCCTGCTACATATACAGTGCATACACAAATAACCCCTTAGAAGCCTGCAAGGCAGAGCCCCTGCACAAATACAAGGATTCAATGTTCTCTACCACTCTGTCTCTCGAGGCACACTTTCACACACACACACACACACACACACACAAACACACAAACACACAAACACAAACTGCATTTGCCATTTTGCACCCATGTACTTTCCTCCCACAGGTACAGCTAGTGCAGCAATGCACATGTGAGGCCACAGGACCTCTCTCAGCTTCCTGAAGTACTCTCCAGATGCCAGAGAGACAACACCAGTCTGAACTGCAGAATCCAGAAACAAACAGGGAAGGTTTCAGATAAGCCAATGGCCAGGAGTAGGCGAAAAAACACAACCAACATAAATCAGGACATCAAGGCTTCACCAGCAACCCCCAAAATTGATGGATACTCCAATTCATCAAAAGCACAGGAAAATAACTTTAAGCTATCCTTACCCATTTATTTGAGACTCATAAAGAGGAAACAAACAATTCTCTCAGAGCAATAGCCATGCAAATTCAGATAGTTGAAGAGGAAATGAACAAATCTATCAAAGTTTTGGCCAGTCAATTGGAGGCAAAGAAAGAGGAAATGAACAAAATTCTTAAAGAAACACAGACAAATATAGCCAAACAAATAGAGGTACAAGTAGAGATACAATTAGTGGCATAAAGAGAGGAAATGAACAAAAAAATAGAGACCATCGTAGAGAGAGAGGGATCCACATTCAAACAGATGAAGGAAATGGTGCCAGGCATGAAAACAGAATTAGAAGCAATAAAGAAAACACAGAGAAAATCCTGGGGCTGGAGAACTTAGAGAAAAGATTAGGAACCACAAACATCACCAACAGAATACAAGAGATGGAAGAGAGAATATCTGGTGCTGAAGATACACTAGCAGAAATTTATATATCTCCCAAAGAAAAAGTAAAATCAGAAAAGTCCAAAACACAAAATGTCCAAGTAATCAAGGGCACCATGAAAAAATGAAATCTAAGAATAATAGGAATAGATGAAAGAGAAGGTTCCAAGGTTCCAGGTTCCAAGGTCCAGAAAACATTTTCAAAATAATCATAGAAGAAAATTTTCCCAACTTAAAGAAAGAGATGTCCATAAATATACAAGAGGCCTACAGAATACCAAATAGACTAGACTAGAAAAGAAACACCTTATGTCACTTCATAGTCAAAACACTAAATCTACAAAACAAAGAAAAGATATTAAAAGCAGCAAGGGAAAAAGTCCAAGTAACATATAAAAGTAGACCTATTAGAATCACACTGGACTTCTCAACAGAAACTATGGAATCCATAAAGGCCTGGGCAGATATCATGCAGACTCTAAGAGAACACAGACACCAATACAGACTACTATACCCTAGAAAGCTTTCAATCAACATAGATGGAGACAACAAAACATTCCATGACAAAACTAAATATATGCAACATCTACACAGCAAACCAGCCCTACAGAAGATACTACAAGTAAAACTCTAATAAAATGAAAACAACTTCACCCAAGAAAACATAGCATATGGATAATATCCCAACAAAACCTAAATGAAAACATGCAATGAAACATAGTAAGACCACAGACTCCAAAATGAAATGAACTAACATTCATTGGTCACTAGTATATATCAACATCAATGGACTCAACTCTCCAATAAAAAGACAGACTAACAGAATGGTTGCAGAAACAGGATCCAACATTCTGCTGCATCCAAGAAACACACCTTTGCAACAAAGATAAACACTACCTCAAAATAAAGGGCTGGAAAAATGTCTTTCAAGAAAATGGACCCAGAAAATAAGCTGGGGTAGCTATCCTAATATCTAATAAAATAGACTTTCAAGAAAAATTACTCAAAAAACATGAGGAGGAACACTATATTCTCATCAAAGGAAAAATCCACCAAGAGGACATCACAATTCTGAAATCTATGCCCCAAATACAAGAGCACCAACATTCATAAACATTATTAAAACTTTAATCACACATCGATCCCAACACCTTAATAGTGGGAGATTTCAACACCCAACTTTAACCAAGTGACATATTATCTAGACAGAAGCCAAATGGGGAAATAAAGGCACTTACAAAGGTCCTAAAACAAATGGACCTAATAGATGTCTTCAGAAATTTCCAACCAAACTCAAAAGAGTATACCTTCTTTTCAGCACCTTATGGAACCTTCTCCAAAATAGAACATATAGTTGGTCACAAAGCAAGCCTCAACAGATACAAGAAGATTGAAATAATTCCCTGTGTTATATCTGACCACCATGGACTAAAGCTGGACTTCAACAACAATGAAATTAGAAAAAAACCTACAAGCACATGGAAACTGAACAACATGCTGCTCAATGACATCTGGGTTAAAGAAGAAATAAAGCAAGAAATTAAAGACTTCCTAGAATTCAATGAAAATGAAGGTACAACATAGCCTAATTTATGGGACACAATGAAAGCAGTGCTCAGAGGAAAATTCATAGCACTAAGTGCCTTCAAAAAGAAATTTGTGACATCTTATACAAGCAAATAAATGGCCCAACTGAAAGACCTAGAAAAAAAAAGAAGCAAATACACCCAAGAGGAGCAGCCGGCTGGTAATACTCAAATTAAGGGCATAAATCAGTCAATTAGATACAAATAAAACTATTCAAAGAATCAATGAAACCAAGAGCTCATTCTTTGAGAAAAGCAACTTGATAGACAAACAATTCTCTCAAACTAACTAAAAGGCAGAGAGAAACTGTCCAAATCAGCAATATCAGAAATGAAAAGTGGGACATAACTACAGACACTGAAGAAATCCAAACAATAATTAGGTTGTACTACAAAAGCCTATATGCCACAAAATTTGAAAAGCTAAAAGAAATGGACAATTTTCTTGATAGATTCCATCTACCAAAATTAAGTCAAGATCAGGTAGAAAGATTGAATAGTCCTATATCTTCCAAGGAAATAGGAGCAGTCATCAACAGTCTCCCTTGAAAAAAAAATCCTGGGCTAGATGGATTCAGTACAGAATTCTACCAGATCTTCAAACAAGTGTTAACTCCCATTCTCTCCAAACTATTTCACAAAATAGAAACAGAAGGAACATTACCAAACTCATTCTATGAAGCCACAGTCACCTTGATACCTAAAACACACAAAGTCCCAACATCAAAAAAGAACTTCAGACCGATTTCTCTTATGAACATTGATGCAAAAATACTCAACAAATACTTGCAAACTAAATCCAAGAACACATCAAAAATATCCATCATGACCAAGTAAGCTTCATCTCAGGCCTGCAAGGGTGTTTCAACATATGGAAATCCATCAATGTAATCCACCACATAAACAAACTGAAGGAGAAAAACCACATGATCATCACCTTAGATGCTGAAAAAGCATTTGACAAAGTCCAACACCCATTCATGTTTAAATCTTGGAGAGATCAGGGATACAAGGCACATACTTAAACATAGTAAAGGTGATTTACAGTAAGCCTATAGCCAACATCAAACTCAATGGAGAGAAACTTAAATCAATCCCACTGAAATCAGGGACAAGACAAGGCTGCCCACTCTCTCATATCTCTTCAACATAGTACTTGAAGTCCTAGCCAGAGCAATAAGACAACTAAAGGAGATCAAGGGGATACAAATCAGAAAGGAAGATGTCAAAATGTCACTATTCACAGATGGTATGATAGTATACATGAGCAACCCCAAAAATTCAGGTAGAGAACTCCTTCAGCTGATAAACACCTTCAGCAAAGTGGCAGGATACAAAATTAACTCAAAAAAATCAGAAGCCCTCATGTATACCAATGACAAAAGGCCGAGAAGGAAATCCAGGAAACAACACCCTTCACAATAGCCACTAATAATATGAAATACCTTGGGTGTCTCTAACCAAACAAGCTAAAGACCTGTTTGAAAAAAGTTTAAGTCTTTGACAAAAGAAATTGAAGAAGATCTCAGAAGATGGAAAGATCTCCCATGCTCGTGGATTGATAGGATTAACATAGTGAAAATGACCATCCTGCCAAAAGCAATCTATAGATTTAATGCAATTCCTATTAAAAAAAAAAAACAACTCAATTCTTTACAGACCTGGAAAGAAAGATCCTCAGCTATATCTGGAGAAAGAAAAACCCAGAATCTCCAAAACGATCCTGTACAACAACGGATCATCTGGAGGTATTTCCTTCCCTAATCTCAAGCTGCACTACAGAGCAATAGTAATAAAAGCTGCATGGTATTGGCATAGAAACAGAAAGGAGGATCAATGGAACCGAATAGAAGACTCAGAAATAAACCCACACACCTATGAATACTTAATTTTTGACAAAGAAGCCAAAACCATTCAATGGAAAAATACAGCATCTTCAACAAATGGTGCTGGTCCAACTGGCTGTGTACATGCAGAAAAATGAAAATTGAAAATGAAAAAAATGAAAAATCCATATTTATCACCTTGCACAAAACTAAACTCCAAGTGCATCAAAGACCTCAATATAAAACTAGACACACTAAATCTGTTATATTAAAAAGTGGGGAAGAGCCCAGAACTCATTGGCACAGGAGACAACTTCCTGAATAGAACACCAACAGCACAGGCTCTAAGAGCAACAATCAATAAATGGGACCTCATGAAACTGAAAAGCTTCTGTAAATCAAAAGCACTGTTGTCAGAACAAAATGACAGCCTTCAGACTGGGAAAGGATCTTCACCAACCCTATATCTGACAGAAGTCTTATATCCAGAATATATAAAGAACTAAAAAAGTTAAAAAGCAATAAATCAAGTAATCCAATTAAGAAATGGGGTATGGAGCTAAATAGAGAATTCTCTGTAGAGGAATATAGAATGGCAGAGAAACACTTAAAGTGATGCACATCCTTAGCCATCAGAGAGATGCAAATCAAAACGACCCTGAGATTTCAATTTATACACATTAAAATGCCTAAAATAAAAAAAAAAAAACTCAAATGACAACACATGCTGGAGGGGTTGTGGAGAAAGGAAAACCCTCCTCCATTGCTGGTAGGAACGTAAAATGGTATAACCACTTAGGAAATCAATCAGATGCTTTCTCAGACAATTAAGAATAGTGCTTCCTCAAGACCCAGCTCTACCACTCCTATGCATATACCCAAAATTTGCTCAAGTACACAAGGACATTTGCTCAACCATGTTTGTAGAAGCTTTATTTGTAATACTCAGAACCTGGAAACAACCCAGATGTCTCCCAACAGAAGAATGTATACAAAAATTGTGGTATTTTTATACAATGGATTACTACTCAGCAATCAAAAACAAGGAAATTATGAAATTTTCAGGGAAATGGTGGGATCTAGAAAAGATCATTCTGAGTGAGGTATCCCAGAAGGAGAAAGACACACACGGTATATACTCACTTATATATACGTATAAGATATGATAAACGTAATGAAATCTATATACCTAAAGAAGATATACAAGAAAGAAGACCCGGGGTAGGATGATCAATCCTCACTTGGAAAGATAAATGGGATGTGGATTGGATGTAGGAGCAAACAAGTAACAGGACAGGAGCCTACCACAAAGGGCCTCTGAAAGACTGTATCTAGCAGTGTATCAAAGCAGATACTAAGACTCAGAACCAAACCTTCGGTAGAATGCAGGGAATCATATGAAAAAAGGGGGAGTTAGTGTGATGTGGAAAGAATAGGAGCTCCACAAGGACCAAATATATCCAGGCACAGGGTTCTTTTCTTTGACTGATACTCCACCAAGGAACATGTATGGATATAAACTAGAACCTCAGCTTGGATGTAGCCTGTGGCAGCTCAGTAACCAACTGGTTTTCCCTAGTAAGGGGAACAGGAACTATTCTGATCTCAATGGCAGCCTCTTTGACCTCCTCACTCTCCAAGGGAGGAGCATTCCTGCTGGGCCACAGAGGAGGACTTTGTTGCCAGTCCTGAAGATACCTGATAAAACAGGGTCAGATGAAAGGGGAGGAGGTCCTCCCCAATCACTGGACTTGGAAAGGGGCAAGGAGGAGATGAGGGAGGGAGGGTGTGATTGGGAGGGAATGAGAAAGCAGGGATATAGAGTTAATAAAATGTAACCTAATAATAAAAGTAAAAATAAAAGATACATAAAAAATGAGCCTCTGAAATCTCTTCTTTTGTAAATATTCTTTTTCTTCTACTCTACTTCTCTTAAAGTTTAGAACTTAAGAATATGACTTGTTCTTTTAATATGTTTTGTTCTAATTACATTCCCATTGGTATTGGTGTAACTAACTCTAAGTTGCCCCTACTCAAAGTCAATAGTTCAGCCCAAGAATGGTAGCTAAGAATAAAATTTACCCAAAGACTGACAATATTGAAAAGGAAGAGTATCTCTCCTAGGTTCTATCTTGGACAGTTCAGGAGTTCAAAGAGCAGTCACAAAAGAAAGGATGAGCAGAAAAGAACACTGGAGGGGACTTCTGTTTCATTTATCTTAGAGAGCATAGCAAACGATTTTGTCCCTCTGTGGCTAGGCTAGGTCCTGTAAGACTTTTTCATCTTTTCCTGCAAGTGAATCCTCATGATGATTTTCATACATTATATTATAGGAAGCAAGTACAATGGGAATGCTGCAAATGTCATCAGGTGTTATGTTTCCTGAGTCAAAAAGAAACATTATGTGGTGTTACCATGTTAACCATTTAGGTGGGGCTCCTCTAAGAATTTAGAATGCTGGGTGAAAGAAAGGTGTTGTAAATCTTGTAAAAGAACTAGGAAAGAAAAGTACAAAAAAGGGGAGGAGGGGTAGATTTCACCAAGAGCTTCCCTACTGTTCCACAGCATTCTGAACATGTCAGTTCCCTAGGTGATTTCTACAGATCGGTGGTTAGACATAGAGGATTGATGTATTCCTGGCTCAATCGTTAATGTAGGAAATGTCACAGTGGGATCAATAAATTTTTAAAAGTTTTTTTTTCTTTTAGTTTTTGTTATCTGCTGCTTCCCACATCTACTCATTGTGATATTTTTTCATTTCTTATTAATTTACTAGCTAAACTTTTTCTATACAGAAAAAAAAACTTCTCTTCACTAAAACTCTGAAGTTCTAAAGTGTCGTTTTAATCTGCATACTAGAAACATTTGGCAATTCATTCTGGACTATCAGTTTATGCTCATCCATTCTTTCATAAAACATGTGCACGCATTCCACAGTCAGCAGTCATTGGAAAATTTGGATCATTAACAAACTGTCTCAAGATCTTTTTCTACATGTTCAATGTTTATTAACTTCTCATAGGTATAAGGTAATTAAGAAATGTTTGCTAAATGGGAAAGTGAATGAGAATTTTTTTTGTAGTAATTGACTGTTCTTTCAATTTATAACACATGTAACATTCTCATTCAGACTTTCAGATGATCATACAGAAGTTAGCATTCGTCTCAGTGTGAATCTAATGATGCAGTGACAGTCTCGTAGATTTCTAATACAACATCAATTGTGAGTTAAATGAAAACGTTCTGAATCATATGAATTCAGAGAAAAATGCAATTCTAATATAGATTTGTAATTATATAACTGTTAGCAAAATGCAGTCACCAACTTCTGAGTGTCTTCTTCTTACTTGTAGTAACTAGACCTTACTTTAAATAAACAAAAAATTAGCACTTCAAAGACAACAGTAAACAAACCTTTTACAAGACAACATTTTATCCTGAAGAATAGCATTTATCTTATTCTCATACTCTCCCCATATAAGATGGTCACCTTAGTAATCAGATATACAGATTTCTTCCTCAGAAATACAGTCTTTTTGGTCTACTGTTCATCCTGTCTGCTATGGTGGTAGAGGACATGTCTTCAACCTACTGCAGAAAACAGCCGGAGGAATTCTCTTTAATGACATATAACATAAGGTTTCTTGACTTTTTCATAGAGATAATTTCAGGATAGGCAATAGGTAGCAGAGTTGGAGTTTATTAAGAAGAGGTTTTAATGCATACTTAAGCACAAGATTTTTGAGGCAAGCCTGAGCCCTACTTTCCTCAAAGTAGGGATTTTTCAGACTCCACTTCATCCTGGTACATTCCATTTTACCAGAAGTATTTAACTACATGTTTAGTACAAATTTATAAGCAGGATACCTCAGTATTCTGTAGGGTACAGAAACAATACCATCTGATCACGATTATCCACAGGCTCAGTCTGACAAATAGCTACTCCTAAAGGTAAATGATACAAGTTTATATATTTATCTAACTCAATTGCACCCACATAAGAGTCTAGCTGTATTAAATCTATACCAGGGAAACAATGCCTCAGAACCTATCAATAATACCACATTAAAGACAGAGTGTAACACATTCACCTGGACCCATAAATAGCAGGGTATCTACCACTCTCATGGTGATTACCTCTGTAGCTCATGGTCTAGCCACCTAGAGCATGTGTCACAGGACTTATAGGCAGAGAACTCATGACCTTACCAGGGGTTTCAGCATGGCTTAATTCCCACTACTGATATGACCTTCTGGAATTATCATCCACCCGGACCCCATGGTGCACTTCATGTCTATGACCTTAACAGTCTTGACTATACATATGCAGCCCAACTGAACTCTGAAATTTACCTGAATTCTGACCCTGAGGTTTGGTTCTGATGTAACATTTATAGCAACATCTCTCTAACAAATGTGATTATTTTCCTGCAAAGACTCTATCTCAATAAGCATTCTGCTACTGACTTTCATAGTGCTTTCTTGAATTCTTTGAACTTTGCTACAGCCTCTAACTTTTTGTAACCATGTGTACATATATATAGATGTATAGACTGTGATGTGAGAGTTAACTTAAACAGCTGGCCACACCTCTGAGGGATTTTCTTGACTGGATTATTTAAAGCAGAAAGATCTAACCTAAAAGTGGGCTACATCTTTTGGTGACAGCCCACATCAAAGGACAAACAAGAAGGAAGGTTTTACTTTTTGCCTGCTTATCCTCAGTCTCATAGACAAGTTCATCTATCTTGCTGTTGAGGCAATCTTTCATTGATATTAGAACCAAATGCTTAAGCGTTCCAGTATAGACTGAATACCAGCAGCTCTCTTGAGATCTTCTGGGACTCTAGCACCAGCTTGAGACTACTGAGACATCTAGTCTCAGATTGCACAAATACTGGATACTTGACCTTGCCTTAGGGCGATAGTCATTGCTGGACTATGGGCTACAGAGTGGGCTGTAAGCTGCTCTAGTAACTCCCTTTTAAATGTTTAATCATAATATCATTTTTGTTCCTTTTAGTAACACTGACTAATACAAAATCATTTAATTACATTTCTATGGCTTGGTTTCTGGACTCAATTCTGTTTCATCAATCAATTTTTCTTTCATGATTACCATGCTTCATTGGTTACTAGAACTTTGTAGTAGTGTTTATATTATATAATCTTAAAGCTATCACATAATAATAAAATGAAGAGAATTATTTCCTTTAGTCAAGTTAAATATTTATTTTTCAAGAATATCCAATTTTTCAGAGAAGTCTCTATTTAATAACATATTCAACATGTAACCAAACAATAGCATTAACTAGTCAGGAACACACACACACACACACACACACACACACACACACACTGTTAGTATTAGGTGTCTTGTCCTCTTCTTAAAATAAAAAGCACATTTTCAACATGGAATTATGTTTATTTCTGTTAGAATTATAAATTTAAGATTTTATTCCTTTAGTAAATGCCATGTAACTCCACCACCATCTTGGTTAATATAACCATGTGCCATAAGCCAACATGATATCACTCACAAACTTCCTAAGCCCTTAAAGAATTACCTCTTTCACAGGGAGGAGATGAGGGAGGGAGGGTAGGGATGGGAGGGAATGAAGGAGGGGGCTACAGCTGGGATACAAAGTAAATAAACTGTAATTAATATAAAAAAATAAAATTTAATTAAAAAAGGAATTACTCCTTTTATAGTAAGGTAGGAAAAGCAGAGCTTGACAGTGTATGCTTATTTTCTTTTATTGGTTTTTATTTTCTTTGGTTTTTACTGTGAAATATTGATTTACATGTATATTTACTGGCTTCTAAGGAAACCTTATTTTTAGCTATTTGCATCCAACAGAAATCAGGTATAAACGCAAGCTGGAATTTTAAAATATCTAGACATGGACAGTTCATGTGAATAATGTGAATTTGCATCAGCCTAGAGCCAGATGTTAAAAAATCACACATCCCAGTGCACACCAAGAAAACCCAAGGCAACAGTAACAAAAAATCCACGACCACTACCACCATCACCATCACCACCACCACCAACAACAACAACAAAAACAAAAACAAAACAGACCAAACAAAACAAGATAAACAAAACTAAAACATAAAATACAAAACAAAAACAATAAAACTAGAGGATAAAGAGTGGTTTTTATAGAAAAGAAAATAGTGTTGATTTTCTTACTACTTCATGTCTTTATTGACAGGAGGGTACTAAGTTTTTTGAGGTTGTCTGCTTCCATTTGCAGATTATCTAAACTGACTGTTGATATTGGTCACACAAAGTCTGCCAGGAAGGCTATCAGTCTGAACATTTTTAAAGGTAGATACTTTTGTCAGCCTGATCCTCCTTGATCATGGATACTGAGTGCCATTTAGCCATGATCAAGATGTCAAGAGGTGACCCTTCAAATTCAAATGTTCTTTCTAATATAATACTCTAACTTATATATTCTGTGTGTTAATCAAAGTTCCCAATGAACAAACCAATAAATGATAAGCACTATATAGAAACACCTATAAAAGTAAAAAAAAAAAAAAAAAAAAAAAAAGAAATACTGCTGCTTTTAGCCAAGCTATTACTCACTGAACTCAACAGCAAGTCTCTTTCTGAACATAAACCAATGGGTTCTGTTTATAAAAGAAAAATTCCTTTTGTGTATAATGTTATTTATCTTATGAGATAAGGATGTCTATATTTAAAGAAAAAAACACCTGGTGGAATGTTCATCCTTGGAAGGATAGTGAGGACTCTAAGCCTAAAAATTTCTTAATAATTACTCAAAAGTCACAGTTTTAACAGGAATTTCTAAGCTAAGTGCTGCTAGATACTGGAAACATCGATTTGATTTTATTTTGCTATGTATTCACTGCATTTTTTTTGCTACATACTCATTTACAATAAACATGCTTATGTTAGTGACTCATGTACTATAAATCTTTTTCTATAATGTTTAGTTTGACAGTATATATCTAGGAAATAGTAATTTCTTTACATTATCTTAGTATTTAATTTCAATTCAACTTCATTTTATTATAATAGTGTTGCAAAACACTATTCTAAACAGACCAATTGCCATCTTCTTAAACTCAGACATGACTGCTTAAGTAAGATGGCCAGTACTGGTTGTGTTGACAGTTGATGTTCTTCCTTAGAAAGAAGTACAGGGTCCCTGGATTCTCATTCTGAGTATCCAGTCTCTTTCCCAGTTAAGTTGTATGCAACTCTGACATTATCACATGAAGTCAAATGATGTTGGGAAGGAGCTCAAGTATGTAAGTTTATGGAGGTGGGGCTACATTTTGGAAGCCATTATACATGGGAAAGTCATTATACATGCTTGATGGACACTTCCCATTGTGGCTGCTTTTGAATAAACACACTCCTGCATTTAGCCATACTCAGTAAGTAAGCCCAGTGAACTCATTTTTACCCCTGAATAAACTCTGGTGAAATTGAACTTTAGTTTGTCATTTGGACCTTATGAAGAGAAATAAATATTGCTTAGTCCTTCTTTTCCTGGGGGAGGAACTGCTCAGAACAAATGGTAAATGTATTTGTTATTGTTATTTTTGTCTTAAAGTATCAAGAATGTGAATCAGTAAGTAAAATAAAGTGTTAGAAGTATATAAAAATAGAAATTGTTCTAATAAAGATCCTACATAAATGAAGATAAAGATGAATGAATATTTTCAGAATGGTAAAATACTGAAAAGGTTTTGCAAGTTATAAAGGGCTGAGTAAGCTATTTAAGGTACATAGAGGATGAGACTTAGAGATTGTAAGGGCAACTGTTATCTGTCACAAGGACTGGCTAAAATGTTTGTGTAGTACAGTTTATTTAAAAAGTATGGTTATTGGAATATTAAATAGTAGTTAAAAGTACCACACTAATGTAACTGACCTTCTGGGTAGTTAATAAATATAGCTGGAGGCTATTCTAAATATTTCCCCCTTGCCCTCAATGTCAATGATGTCCCAGAGTACTTTGGGTCATTTCTTTAAATATTCTGTAACAGTAAAAAGTCATCTGTTATCTTGTTCATGAAAGACATGGAGACTTATTAATCCTATTATTATTAATTTTAATGAGTGTCAAATCTATAAAGAAAAAAGTTAACACAGAGCAAAGATTCCCTCAATAATGCTGATGGAAGCCACAGTTAGGTCAATCCAAAACATTTGAATTACCTCAGTGTCAATTATGATCAACTGGTTAAACAAGAAAAAATAAAAGAAAGAAAGAAAAGAAGGAAGGAAGGAAGAAAGAAAGAAAGAAAGAAAGAAAGAAAGAAAGAAAGAAAGAAAGAAAGAAAGAA
>NW_026585686.1:18317091-18318316 GCF_907164565.1 Psammomys obesus
GAAAGAAAGAAAGAAAGAAAGAAAGAAAGAAAGAAAGAAAGAAAGAAGAAAAAGGCAAAGAATGGCTCAAGGAGAAGAGATTTCTCTAAAACATAAGTGACCTCTGAGGTTTAGATCCTCAACTGGCCTGCACAGTACAGAAAGCAAAATTAATATTGGTCACTGTGTAGTTTTAAACTTTGGCTAATTGAGTCAAATGTTACTACGCATGCACTCTCTCCCCATTGGAAGAAGGAGTTGTTTATTCCAGGATAAGACAGGAAAAAGAGAGTAGACATAATTTTTTGCTTTCTTTTTAAATTTATTTATATTTTTCCAAACTAAAGTTTATTCACCTTATATCCCCACTAGAGTCCCCTCACTCCTCCCTTCCCAATCTTATTCTCCCTCCCTTATCTCCTTTCACACCCCTCCCCAAGTCCACTGAGAGGGGAGGGCCATCTACCCTTCCCTCTGACCCTGGCCTATGAGGTCTCATCATGACTGGATGCATTGTTTTCCTCTGTGGCTTAGTAAGGTTCCATCATGAGTTTGAAGAAACAGATATTTGAAAAGAGAAGGGATTTGTAAAAAACAAAACAAAACAGTAGTCTTTTTTGTTTGTTTGTTTGTTTTGTTTTTAATTTTTTTTAAATCTTTTATTTTTTTTATTAATTACACTTTATTCATTTTGTATCCCCCCATAAGCCCCTCCCTCCTCCCCTGCCGATCCCACCCTCCCTCCCCTTTCTGCATGCATGCCACTCCCCAAGTCCACTGATAGGGGAGGTCCTCCTCTCCTTCTTTCTGATCTTAGTCTATCAGTTCTCATCAAAAGTGGCTGCATTGTCCTCTACTGTGGCCTGGTAAGGCTGCTCCCCCCTCAGGGGGAGGTGATCAACGAGCAGGCCAATCAGATTATGTCAGAGGCAGTCCCTCTTCCCATTACTATGTAACCCACTTGGACACTGAACTGCCATGGGCTACACCTGTGCAGGGGTTCCAGGTCATCTCCACAAATAGTCCTTGGTTGGAGTATGAGTCTCTGGGAAGTTCCCTGTGTTCAAATTATCTTGTTCTGTTGCTCTGCTTGTGGAGTTCCCGTTCCCTCCAGCTCTTACTATTTCCCACTTCTTACATAAAATTCCATTCACTCTGCCCATCAGTTGGCCATCAGGCTCAGCATCTGCTTTGACAGTCTATACTGCAGAAGCTTTCAGAGGCCCTCTGTGGCAGGTTTCAAGGT
>NW_026585686.1:18318416-18471964 GCF_907164565.1 Psammomys obesus
GTAGCGGGTTCCGAGGTTGTTTCCTATTTTCGTTTTCTTCTGATGTACATCCTCTTTGCCTTTCAGGATGGGGATTGAACATTTTAGTTAGGGTCCTCTCTTTTGCTTAGTTTGTTTAGATGTACAGCTTTTAGTGGGTTTATTCTATATTGTATGTTTATATGAGTGAGTATATACCGTGAGTGTCTTTTTGCTTCTGGGTCAACTCACTCAGGATGATCCTTTCCAGGTCCCACCATTTACCTGCAAATTTCATGATTTCCTTATTTTTCATTGCTGAGTAATACTCCATTGTATAGATGTACCACAGTTTCTGCATCCATTCTTCAGTTGAGGGGCATCTGGGTTGTTTCCAGCTTCTGGCTATTACAAATAAAGCTGCTACAAACATGGTTGAACAAATGTCCTTGTTGTGTACTTGTGCCTCTTTTGGACTTCAACAACAACAGAAATAGCAAAAAGCCTACACACTCATGGAAACTGAACAACTTGTTACTAAATGACAGCTGGGTCAGGGAAGAAATAAAGAAAGAAATTAAAGCCTTTCTAGAACTCAATGAAAATGAAGACACAACATACCCTAACTTGTGGGACACAATGAAAGCAGTGCTAAGAGGAAAGTTCATAGCACTAAGTGCCTTCAAGAAGAAATTCGAGACAGCTCATTCAAGCAACTTAATGGCCCACTTAAAAACCCTAGAAAAAGAAGAAGCAGACACACCAAAAAGGAGTAGACAGCTGGAAATAATCAAACTCAGGGCTGAAATCAATCAATTAGAAACAAATAAAACAATTCAAAGAATCAATGAAACCAAGAGCTGGTTCTTTGAGAAAATCAACAAGATAGACAAACCCTTAGCCAAGCTAACTAAAAGGCAGAGAGACACCACCCAAATCAACAAAATCAGAAATGAAAAGGGGGACATAACTGCAGACACTGAGGAAATCCAAACAATCATTAGGACTTACTTCAAAAGTCTATATGCCACAAAATTTGAAAATCTAAATGAAATGGACAATTTTCTTGATCGATTTGACTCACCAAAGCTGAATCAGGACCAGGTAAATCAACTAAATAGTCCTATATCCCCCAAAGAAATAGAAGCAGTCATCAAAAGTCTCCCATCCAAAAAAAAAAAAGCCCAGGACCAGATGGCTTCAGTGCAAATTCTACCAGACCTTCAAAGAAGAGCTAACTCCAATTCTCTTCAAACTATTCCACAAAATAGAAACAGAAGGAACATTACCAAACTCATTCTATGAAGCCACAATCACCTTGGTACCTAAACCTCACAAAGACTCAACAAAGAAAGAGAATTTCAGGCCAATCTCCCTTATGAACATTGATGCAAAAATACTTAACAAAATACTTGCAAACCGGATCCAAGAACACATCAAAGATATTATCCACTATGACCAAGTAGGCTTCATCCCAGGTATGCAGGGGTGGTTCAATATACGGAAATCCATCAATGTGATCCACCATATTAACAAACTGAAAGAAAAAAAACCACATGATAATCTCCCTAGATGCTGAAAAAGCATTTGACAAAATCCAACATCCATTCATGTTTAAAGTACTGGAGAGATCAGGGATACAAGGCACATATCTAAACATAGTAAAGGCGATATACAGCAAGCCTATAGCCAACATCAAACTGAACGGAGAGAAACTTAAAGCAATCCGTCTGAAATCAGGGACAAGACAAGGCTGCCCACTGTCTCCATATCTCTTCAACATAGTGCTGGAAGTCCTTGCTAAAGCAATAAGACAGTCGAAGGAGATCAAGGGGATACAGATGGGAAAGGAAGAAGTCAAATTATCACTATTTGCAGATGATATGATAGTATATATGAGTGACCCCAAAAACTCTACCAGGGAACTCCTACAGCTGATAAACACCTTCAGCAAAGTGGCCGGATACAAAATTAACTCAAAAAAATCAGTAGCACTCCTGTATACAAAAGACAAAAGGGCTGAGAAAGAAATTAGAGAAACAACACCATTCATAATAGCCACAAATGACATAAAGTACCTTGGCGTAACCCTAACCAAGCAAGTCAAAGATTTGTATGAAAAAAATTTCAAGTCTCTGAAGAAAGAATTGTTTTTAATTTTTTATTTTTTTATTAATTACACTCTATTCATTTTGTATCCCTTCATAAGCCCCTCCCTCCTTCCCTTCCGATCCCACCCTCCCTCCCCTTTCTACATGCGTGCCCCAAGTCCACTGATACTGGAGGTCCGCCTCTCCTTCTTTCTGATCTTAGTCTATCAGATCTCATCAGAAGTGGCTGCATTGTCATCTTCTGTGGCCTGGTAAGGCTGCTCCCCACTCAAGGGGAGGTGATCAAAGAACATTCCAATCAGATTATGTCAGAGGCAGTCCCTCTACCCATTATTATGTAACCCACTTGAACGCTGAACTGCCATGGGCTACATCTGTGCAGGGGTTCTAGGTTATCTCCATGAATAGTCCATGGTTGGAGTATGAGTCTTTGGGAAGTTCCCTGTGTTCAAATTTTCTTGTTCTGTTGCTCTCCTTGTGGAGTTCATGTTCTCTCCAGCTCTTGCTATTTCCCACTTCTTACCTAAAATTCTATTCACTCTGCCCAACAGTTGGCCATCAGGCTCAGCATCTGCTTTGATAGTCTGCAGGTCAGAGGCTTTCAGAGGCCCTCTGTGGCAGGTTCCTAGGTTGTTTCCTGTTTTCTTCTTCTGGCTTTCAGAGGCCCTCTGTAGAAGGATCCTAGGATGTTTCCTGTTTTCTTCTTCTTCTAATGTCCATCCTCTTTGCCTTCCAGGATGGGGATTGAGCATTTTAGTTAGGGTCCTCTCTTTTGCTTAGTTTGTTTAGACGTACATACAGATTTTAGTGGGTTTATCCTATGTTGTATGTTTATATGAGTGAGTATATACTGTGTGTGTCTTTTTGCTTCTGGGACAACTCACTCAGGATGATCCTTTCCAGGTCCCACCATTTACCTGCAAATTTCATGATTTCCTTATTTTTCATTGTTGAGTAATACTCCATTGTATAGATGTACCACAAATTCTGCATCCATTCTTCAGTTGAGGGGCATCTGGGCTGTTTCCATCTTCTGGCTATTACAAATAAAGTTGCTACAAACATGGTTGAGCATTTGTCATTTTCGTGTAATTGAGCCTCTTTTGGATATATGCCTAGGAGTGGTATGGCTGGATCTTGAGGAAGCGCTATTCCTAGTTGTCTGAGAAAGCGCCAGATTGATTTCCAGAGTGGTTGTACCACTTTACATTCCCACCAGCAGTGGAGAAGGGTTCCCCTTTCTTCACAACCTCTCCAGCATGTGTTGTCCCTTGAGTTTTTCATCTTGGCCATTCTGATGGGTGTAAGGTGAAATCTCAGGGTTGTTTTGATTTGCATTTCCCTAATGGCTAATGAGGTTGAGCATTTCTTTAAGTGCTTCTCTGCCATTCGATATTCCTCTACAGAGAATTCTCTCTTTAGCTCTGTTCCCCATTTTTTAAGTGGATTACTTGGTTTATTGCTTTTCAGCTTGGTTAGTTCTTTATATATATTGGATATGAGTCCTCTGTCAGATAACAGGTTGGTGATGATTCTTTCCCAATCTGTAGGCAGTCACTTTGTTTTGATGATGGTGTCCTTTGCTTTACAGAAGCTTTTCAATTTCATGAGGTCACATTTATTGATTGTTGCTCTTAGAGCCTGTGCAGTTGGTGTTCTCTTCAGGAAGTTTTCTCCTGTACCAATGAGTTCTAGGGTATTCACCACTTTTTTTCTAGAGAATTTAATGTGTCTGGTTTTATGTTGAGGTCTTTGATCCACTTGGACTTCAGTTTTGTGCAGGGTGATAAGTATGGATCTATTTTCATTTTTCTACATGTAGACATCTAGTTGGACCAGCATCATTTGTTGAAGATGCTATATTTTTTCCATTGTATGGTTTTGACACCTTTGTCAAAAATCAAGTGTCCGTAAGTATGTGGGTTTATTTCAGGGTCTTCTGTTCGGTTCCATTGATACACCATTCTGTTTCTCTGCCAGTACCATGCAGTTTTTATAACTGTTGCTCTTGTGTGAAATTTTTTCACACAAGGCTTTGACTTGCTTGATTAGGGTTATACCAAGGTACTTTATGTCAGTTGTGGCTATTGTGAAGGGTGTTGTTTCGCTAATTTCTTTTCAGCCCTTTTGTAATTTATATACAGGAGTGCTACTGATTTTTTTGAGTTAATTTTGTATCTGACCACTTTGCTGAAGGTGTTTATCAGCTGTAGGAGTTCCCTGGTAGAGTTTTTGGGGTGACTCACTTATACTATCATATCATCTGCAAATAGTGATAATTTGACTTCTTCCTTTCAAATCTCTATCCCCTTGATCTTTTTCTCCTGTCTTATTGTTCTAGCAAGGACTACCAGCACTAGGTTGAAGAGATATGGAGAGAGTGGGCAGCCTTGTCTTGTCCCTGATTTCAGTGGGATTGCTTTACGTTTCTCTCCGTTCAGTTTGATATTGGCTATAGGCTTGCTGTATATCGCCTTTACTATGTTCACTAAGTATTTTGTTGAGTATTTTTGCATCAATATTTACAAGGGAGATTGGCCTGAAATTCTCTTTCTTTGTTGAGTCTTTGTGAGGTTTAGGTACCAAGGTGACTGTGGCTTCATAGAATGAGTTTGGTAATGTTCCTTCTGTTTCTATTTTGTGGAATAGTTTGAAGAGAATTGGTGTTAGCTCTTCTTTGAAGGTCTGGTAGAATTCTGCACTGATGCCATCTGGTCCTGGGCTTTTTTTTTTTGGATGGGAGACTTTTGATGACCGCTTCTATTTTGGGGGATTATAGGACTATTTAGTTGATTTATTTGGTCCTGATTCAGCTTTGGTAAGTCAAATCGATCAAGAAAATTGCCCATTTCATTTAGATTTTCAAATTTTGTGGCATATAGACATTTGAAGTAAGTCCTGATGATTGTTTGGATTTCCTCAGTGTTTGTAGTTATGTCCCCTTTTTCATTTCTGATTTTGTTGATTTGGGTGGTGTCTCTCTGTCTTTTACTTAGCTTGGCTAAGGGTTTGTTGATCTTGTTGATTTTCTCAAAGAACCAGCTCTTAGTTTCATTGATTCTTTGAATTGTTTTATTTGTTTCTAATTGATTGATTTCAGCCCTGAGTTTGATTACTTCCAGCCATCTACTCCTTTTTGGTGTATCTGCTTCTTTTTCTAGGATTTTTAAGTGAGCCATTAAGTTGCTTGAATGAGCTGTCTGGAATTTCTTCTTGAAGGCACTTAATGCTATGATCTTTACTCTTAGCACTGCTTTCATTGTGTCCCACAAGTTTGGGTATGTTGTGTCTTCATTTTCATTGAGTTCTAGGAAGACTTTAATTTCTTTCTTTTTTTCTTTCCTGACCCAGCTGTCATTTAGTAGCAAATTGTTCAGTTTCCATGAGTGTGTAGGCTTTTTCCTATTTCTGTTGTTTTTGAAGTCCAGCTTTATTCCATGGTGATCAGACAGGATACAAGGGATTATTTCAATCTTCTTGTATCTGTTGAGGCTTGCTTTGTGACCAACTATGTGGTCTATTTTGGAGAAGGTTCCATGAGCTGCTGAGAAGAAGGTAAATTATTTTGTGTTTGGGTGTAAAGATCTGTAAATGTCTGTTATGTCCATTTGATTCATGACCTATGTTAGAGATATTGCTTCTTTGTTTAATTTCTGTTTTGTTTACCTGTCCTTTGTTGAGAGTGGAGTATTGATGTCTCCCAATATTAATGTGTGGGGATCTATATGTGATTTAAATTTTATCAATATTTCTTTAACAAATGTGGGTGCTCTTGTATTTGGGCCATAAATGTTCAGGACTGTGATGTCTTCCTTGTGGAATTTTTCCTTGATGAGTATGAAGTGTCCTTCCCCATCTCTTTTTATTAATTTTGGTTGAATGTCTATTTTATCAGATATTAGAATGGCTACTCCTGCTTGCTTCTTGTGTCCATTTTCTTGGAAAGTAGTCTTCCAACCCTTTATCCTCAGGTAATGTCTATCTTTGTGCCTTAGGTGTGTTTCTTGTATGCAACAGATTGCTGGGTTTTGTTTATGTATCCATTCTGTTAATCTGTGTCTTTTTACTGGAGAGTTGAGCCCATTGATGTGGAGAGAGATTAATGACCAGTGGCTGTCAGATCCTTTGATTTTGATGTTGGCTGTGGTCATAAGGTTGTGTGCTTGGTTGCTTTTTGTTTTACTGTAGTAGGGTTAATTATTTTCCATGTTTTCTTGAAAGAAGCTAATCTTCTTGGGATGTATTTTCCCTTCCAGTGTCTTTTGTAATGCTGCATTTGTGTGTATGTATTGTTGAAATTTGTTTTTATCATTGAATATCTTGTTTTCTCTGTCTATGAGGACTGAGAGTTTTGCAGGGTATAATAGCCTGGGCTGATATCTGTGTTCTCTTAAGGTCTGCATGATATCAGTCCAGACCCTTCTGGCTTTCATAGTCTCTGTTGAAAAGTCAGGTGTGATCCTAATGGGTTTGCCATTATATGTTACTTGGCCTTTTTCCCTTGCAGCTTTTAGTATTTTTTTCTTTATTCTGTATACTTACTGTTTTGATTATTATGTGCTGGGAGGATTTTCTTTTATGGTCAAATTTGTTGGGTGTTCTGTAGGCCTCATGTATTCTTATTGGCCTCTCCTTTAACTTGGGGAAATTTTCTTCAATGATTTTGTTGAAAATATTTTCTGGTCCTTGGAGAAGGGAGTCTTTTTTTTCCTCTATAGCTATTATTCTTAGGTTTTGTCTTTTCATATTGTCTTGGATTTCCTGGACGGTCTGTGTCAGGAATTTTTTGGATTTAACATTTTCTTTGACAGATACATCGATTTTTTCCATTGTATCTTCCACACCTGAGATTCTTTCTTCTATCTCTTGTAGTGTATTGGTTATGTTAACCTCTGTAGTTCCTGTTTTCTGCCCTAAGTTCTTTCTCTCTGCAATTTCCTCCATTTGTGTTTTCTTTAATTTTTCCAATTCTATCTTCAGATATTGAGACATTTTGTTGATTTCCTTCACCTGTCTGACTGTATTTTCCTGTTTTTCTATCACTTCTTTCAGCTGTTTGTTTGAACCAACCTCTGTTTCTTTTATTTCATTCAGTGATTTAGGCATTTCCTTTCTAAAGGCCACAAACTGTTTGCTGCAACTTCCTCTATTTCTTTACAGATGGCAATATTCTGTTTGAGTTTGTCTTCCTCTATGTCTTTACGTTTCTTATTTGTTTCCTCTGTTATCGTCTTCATGAGCATAGTTGTTAGGTCATCTTCTTGGATTTCAGTTATGCTGGGGTGTCCAGTGCTACTTGCCCCTGGGTAACTGGGTTATGGAGATGCCATATTGCTCTGTCTTTTGTTGCTTGAGCTTTTACATTGGCCTCTACCCATTGGGCTATCTTAGGTGTTTGGGGTTATTTTCTGGTGGTTTCTGGGGATCCTGTGGTGGAGAGAATCCCCTTGGCAGAATGCTAGATTTCTTGAAGGAAGTCTTCTCTGCTTTTTAGGTATAGTCCCTGGCTGGCTGGCGTTTTTTTCAGGAGTTGCTGCTGCTCACCTCAGGGATAGAGACCTGAGTGGTAACTGTAGTCTTTGTTAGTTGAGAGGGTTCTCCTCTCACCCATGGAAGTCCTGAAGACAGCTGCCCTGTTTCTGCGTTTCTTGCTGTAAATTTAATGATCAGCTGCTGTGATCCAGTTGGACATCTGGCACGCAGCAACTGTTTGTGCCTGTTTCTGGAGCTCACCTCAGTGATGGTGGCTCATCCCTGCTGGTCTGCGAGACTTTTTCCAGGGAAGAACTGGGTGATTTAAGTCAGTACAGTTTCCTTTCTTCCCTGTAGATTCTCTGGAGACAGGGACTCCCAGTCTCTGGTGTTTTTGTGCCCACTGATCAGCCTGGGAATGTGATCAGGACATGCAGGTGTGTGGCTCTGGTCTGGGGACCTAGTGCCTGCGAGACCCGGGATCTCTTCCGGGTTCTGGCTGGGGGACATGAGTCTGGTACAGACCGATTCCCATACTGTGGGGGTTTCCTCTCACCTGAAAAACACGATCGCTGTTGTTTTAGGGCCCAAGGTTCAATCTCTTGGTCGCTGTACAGTAAATGTTGTCCGGCTCCTCAGATGCCCTGTTCTTCTGGTGCCACCATCTTGTCCCACTGACAAAGTTACTCCCAAAACAGTAGTCTTATCTATCAAAAACTTATGTTTACAACATAAGACCACCTTCTAAGACTTGCAATTTTTTTTCTCCCCACTTAGTTACACTTTTGTTTACACAAGGGATTCCTTACTGAATTCCAGAAAGTTGATGGCCAGCCAAGAAGTGAGCCTTTTCTGCTCAGGTCAGTGACTCCTTTACATTTCCTCCTTCATTTTTTATATGACAATCCTTTTTAGACTAACCAATGGAATAAGATTGTATTGTAAGACCCAAACCAGTGGAGAAAAGACACAGCCAAGTGCACCACACCTTCTCTCTTCTCACTTTTCTCAGCATATACTCTTGATTAAGAATGAGGTTTGTCTTGTCAGGACACTTCAGTTGGAGAGGTAGGCTCTTTATTTGCAACCCCAAATTTATTTATTTTTTGAATTTTATTTTTTTCTTATCAGTTATAATTTATTAACTCTGTAGCCAAGCTGTGTCCCGATCCCTCATTCCCTCCGAGTCCCTCCCTCCCTCCCTCATCTCCACCGTGCCCCTTGCCAGGTCCACTGATAGGGGGGACCTCCTCCCCATTCATCTGATCCTGTTTTATCAGGTATCTTCAGGACTGGCTGCAAAGCTCTCCTCTGTGGCCTAACAGGACTGCTCCTCCCCCTGGGGGTGGGGAGGCCAAAGAGCCAGTCATTGAGTTGCTGTTAGAAATAGTCCTTGTTCCCCTCACTATGGGAAACCAATTGGTTACTGAGCTACCACAGGCTACATCTGAGCAGAGGTTCTAGGTTACATTCATACATGGTCCTTGGTTGCATGTCAGTCTCAGAAAAGACCCTGTGCCCAGATATATTTGGTCCTTGTGGAGCTCCTATCCTTTCCTCATCAGACTAACTCCCCTTCTTTCTTATGATTCCCTGTACTCTGCCAAAGGTTTGGTCATGAGTCTTTGCTTTGAAAACACTGCTAGTTAGAGTCTTTCAAATACGCTCAGTAGACTCCTGTCATACGTTCAATGCTCATCCCATCTGTCTTTCAAAACGAGAATTGATAATCTTACCCCATGTCCATTTTCTTGATTATCTTTTTTAGGTATATAGATTGCATTATGTTTATCATATCTTATAGGTCTATATAAGTGAGTATATACCGTGTTTGTCTTTCTCCTTCTGGGATATTTCACTCAGGATGATCTTTTCTAGGTCCCACCATTTGCCTGCAAATTTCATGATTTCCTCCTTTTTGATTGCTGAGTAGTATTCCATTGTGTAAAGAAACCACAGTTTCTGTACCCATTCCTTCGTTGATGGACATCTGGGTTGTTTCCAGGTTCTGGCTATTACAAATAAAGCTGCTATAAACATGGTTGAGCAAATATCCCTTTTGTGTACTTGAGCAAACTTTCGGTATATACCTAGCAGTGGTATAGCTGGGTCTTGGGGAAGCACTATTCCTAATTGTCTTAGAAAGTGCCAGATAGATTTCCAGAGTGGTTGTACCAGTTTACATTCCCACCAGCAGTGGAGAAGGGTTCCCCTTTCTCCACATCCTCTCCAGCATGTGTTGTCCCTTGAGTTTTTGAACTTGGGCATTCTGATGGGTGTAAGGTGATATCTCAGGGTCGGTTTGATTTGCATTTCCCTGATGGCTAATGAGGATGAGCATTTCTTTAAGTGTTTCTCTGCCATTCGATATTCCTCTATAGAGAATTCTCTGTTTAGCTCTGTTCCCCATTTTTTAATTGGATTACTTGGTTTGCTGCTTTTCAGCTTCTTTAGTTCTTTGTATATACTGGATATTAGTCCTCTGTCAGATAAAGGGTTAGTGAAGATTCTTTCCCAATCTGTAGGCAGGCTTTTTGTTTTGATGACAGTGTCCTTTGCTTTACAGAAGCTTTTCAGTTTCATGAGGTCCCATTTATTGATTGTTTCTCTTAGAGCCTGTGCTGTTGGTGTTCTGTTCAGGAAGTTGTCTCCTGTGCCTATGAGTTCTAGGCTGTTCCCCACTTTTTCTTCTAACAGATTTAGAGTATCTGGTTTTATGTTGAGGTCTTTGATACACTTGGACTTTAGTTTTGTGCAGGGTGATAAATGCAGATCTATTATCATTTTTCTGCATGTGGACATCCAGGTGGGCCAGCACCATTTGTTGAAGATGCTGTCTTTTTTCCATTGAATGATTTTGGCTTCTTTGTCAAAAATCAAGTATTCATAGGTGTGTGGGTTTATTTCTGGGTCTTCTATGAGGTTCCATTGATTCTCCTTTCTGTTTCTATGCCAATACCATGCAGTTTTTATTACTGTTGCCCTGTAGTACAGCTTGAGATCAGGGATGGAGATACCTCCAGATGATCTGTTGTTGTACAGGATCGTTTTGGAGATTCTGTTTTTCTCATTTCTCCATATGAAGCTGAGAATCTTTTTTTCAAGGTCTGTAAAGAATTGACTTGGTATTTTGATGGGAATTGCATTGAATCTGTAGATTGCTTTTGGCAGGATGGTCATTTTCACAATGTTAATCCTACCAATCCATGAGCACGGGAGATCTTTCCATCTTCTGAGATCTTCAATTTCTTTCTTCAGAGACTTGAAGTTTTTCTCAAACAGGTCTTTCACTTGCTTGGTTAGTGTCACCCCAAGGTACTTTATGTGGTTAGTGGCTATTGTGAAGGGTGTTGTTTCCCTAATTTCTTTCTCGGCCCTTTTGTCTTTGGTATACAGGAGGGCTTCTGATTTTTTTTAGTTGATTTTGTATCCTGCCACTTTGCTGAAGGTGTTTATCAGCTGGAGGAGTTCTCTGGTTGAATTTTTGGGGTCGCTCATATATACTATCATATTATCTGCGAATAGTGACCCTTTGAGCTCTTCCTTTCCAATTTGTATCCCCTTGATCTCCTTTAGTTGTCTTATTGCTCTGGCTAGGACTTCAAGTACTATGTTGAAGAGGTAGGGAGATAGTGGGCAGCTTTGTCTTGTCCCTGATTTCAGTGGGATTGATTTAAGTTTCTCTCCATTGAGTTTGATGTTGGCTATAGGCTTGCTGTATATTGCCTTTACTATGTTTAGATATGTGCCTTGTATCCCTGATCTCTCCAAGACTTTAAACATGAATGGGTGTTAGACTTTGTCAAATGCTTTTTCAGCATCTAAGGAGATGATCATGTGGTTTTGCTCCTTCAGTTTGTTTATGTGGTGGATTACATTGATGGATTTCCGTATGTTGAACCACCCTTGCATGCCTGGGATGAAGCCTACTTGGTCATGGTGGATGATATCTTTGATGTGTTCTTGGATTCGATTTGCAAGTATTTTATTGAGTATTTTTGCGTCAATGTTCATGAGAGAGATAGGTCTGAAGTTCTCTTTTTTTGTTGGGTCTTTGTGTGGTTTAGGTATCAGGGTGACTGTCACTTCATAGAATGAGTTTGGTAATGTACCTTCTGTTTCTATTTTGTGGAATAGTTTGAGAAGAATTGGTATGAGCACTTCTTTGAAGGTCTGGTAGAATTCCACGCTGAAACCATCTGGTCCAGGGCATTTTTTGGAGGGGAGACTGTGAATGACTGCTTCAATTTCTTTGGGGGATATAGGGCTGTTCAGTCTTTCTACCTGATCTTGACTTAATGTTGGAAGATGGAATCTATCAAGAAAATTGTCCATTTCATTTAGGTTTTCAAATATTGTGGCATATAGGCTTTTGTAGTAAGACCTAATGATTGTTTGAATTTTCTCTGTGTCTGTAGTTATGTCACCCTTTTCATCTCTGATTTTGTTGATTTGGATAGATTCTCTCTGCTTTTTAGTTAGTTTGGCTAAGGGTTTGTCTATCTTGTCGATTTTCTCAAAGAACCAGCTTTTTGTTTCATTAATTCTTTGAATAGTTTTATTTGTTTCTAAATGATTGATTTCAGCCCTGAGTTTGATTATATCCAGCTGTCTGCTCCTCTTGGGTGTATCTGCTTCTTTTTTTTCTAGGGTTTTCAGTTGGGCCATTAAGTTGTTTGTATGTGATGTTACGAATTTCTTCTTGCAGGCACTTAGTGCTATAAATTTTCCCCTGAGCACTGCTTTCAATGTGTCCCATAAATTTGGGTATGTTGTGCCTTCATTTTCATTGAATTCTAGGAAGTCTTTAATTTCTTTCTTTATTTCTTCCTTAACCCAGCTGTCGATGAGTAACAAGTTGTTCAGTTTCCATGTGCGTGTAGGCTGTTTGTTATTTCTGTTGTTGTTGAGGTCCAGCTTAAGTCCATGGTGGTCAGATAGAATACAAGGGATTATTTCAATATTTTTGTATTTGTTGAGGCTTGCTTTATGACCAACTATATGGTCTATTTTGGAGAAGGTTCCATGCGGTGCTGAAAAGAAGGTATACTCTTTTGAGTTTGGATGAAAAGATCTGTAGACATCTATTAGGTCCATTTGATTTAGGGTCTCTGTAAGTGTTTTTATTTCCCTATTTGTTTTCTGTCTAGTTGATCTGTCCCTTGGTGAGAGTGCAGTGTTGAAGTCTCCCACTATTAGGGTATTAGGGTCAATGTGTGATTTAAGCTTTAATATTGTTTCATTTACGAATGTAGGTTCTCTTGTATTTGGGGCATAGATATGCAAAATTGTGATGTCCTCTTGGTGGATTTTTCCTTTGATGATAATATAGTGGCCGTCCTTATCTTTTTTCATTAACTTGGGTTGAAAGTCTATTTTATTAGATATTAGGATGGCTACTCCTGCTTGTTTTCTGGAACCATTTGCTTGAAAGACATTTTTCCAGCCCTTTACTCTGAGGTAGTGTTTATCTTTGTTGTATAGGTGTGTTTCTTGGATACGACAGAATGATGGATCCTGTTTCCGCAACCATTCTGTTAGTCTGTGTCTTTAAATTGGGGAGTTGAGTCCGTTGATGTTGATAGAAACTAGTGACCAACAATTGTTACTTACTTTAGATGTGGTGTTGGTGGTGTCACTGAGTTTCATTGCTTGTCTTCTTTTTTTTTGTTGTTGTTGTTGTGTAGTTATTTATTTCTTCTGTTTCCTTCGATGTAGTTCTTTTCTTTGGTTTGGAGTTTCCCTTCTAGTAACTTCTGTAGAGCTGGGTTACTATGTAGATATTGTTTAAATTTGGTTTTGTCTTGGAATATCTTGAATTCTTCGTGTATGTTGATTGAAAGTTTTGCTGGGTATAGTAGTCTGGGTTGGAATCTGTGGTCCCTTAAGGACTGTATGATTTCTGTCCAGGCCCTTCTGGCTTTCACAGTTTCTGTTGAGAAATCTGGTGTGATTCTGATAGGTCTACCTTTATATGTTACTTGGCCTTTTTCCCTTGCTGCTTTTAGAATTTTTTTTTTTTTTTTTTTGTAGGTTCAGTGTTTTGACTATGATGTGACGTGAAGAATTTCTTTTCTGGTCTAGTCTACTTGGTGTTCTGTAGGCCTCTTGTATGTTTATGGCCATCTCCTTCTTTAAGTTGGGAAAGTTTTCTTCTATAATTTTCTTGAAAATATTTTCCAGACCTTTGAGCCTTATGTCTTCTTTTTCTTCTACTCCTATTATTCTTAGGTTTTGTCTTTTCATGGTGTCCTTGATTTCTTGGATGTTTTGTGTTTGGAACTTTTCTGATTTTATTTTTTCTTTGAGAGACGTGTCAATTTCCGCAAGTGTATCTTCAGCTCCTGAGATTCTTTCTTACATCTCTTGCATTCTGTTGGTGATGCTTACGTTTGTAGTGCCCGATCTTTTCTCTATGTTCTCCAGCTCCTGGTTTTTCTCTATTTGTGTTTTCTTTATTGATTCTAATTCTGTTTTCATGTTTTGCACCATTTCCTTCATCTGTTTGAATGTGGACTCCTGCTTTTCAATGATAGCTTCTATTTTTTTGTCTGTTTCCTCTCTATGTATCACTAATTGTGCCTCTACTTCTTTGGCTATAATTGCCTGTATTTCTAGGAGAGCTTTGTTTATTTCTTCTTTATTTGCCTTCATTTGTGTGGACATTTCTTTGAGAGCTTTGTGCATTTCTTCTCTGTTTGCCTCAATTTTCGTGGTCATTTCTCTGAGAGCACGATTTGTTTCCTCTTGGTTAGTCTCGATTTCTTTGGTTATTTCTCTGAGGGCTTTGTTCATTTCATCTCTATGGGCCTCTAATAGCTGGAGAAACATAGTTTTGAGGTAGTTTTCTTGTATATCTAGTGAATTGAAGTGTCCATTGTTTTATGGGGTTGCTGGTGAGGTCATTATGTCCTGATTTTTGTTGGGAGTGTTCTTACGTCTGCCTCTAGCCATCTGGTTATTTATAATCCTCGCTGGTTTTTCCTCAAGATTTTAGTTTGGGCTATGATCCTCTCTGTTTTCTGGACTGTTTTTTTCAGGAAGATGAGAGAAGTTCACTGCTTTGGGTGTGTGCACTGTGTTTTCAGTTTTGCCTATGTAAAGAATGTGACGCTGGCGCTATTTGCTTGCGCTTTTAGCGGGCGCAGTGTGCATGCGCGGATTCTCTGACTATTGCAGTGGCCTGCAAGTCACTATTACGCAGTTTTGACTGAGATCCAGGGATTGTTTGCCTGGATTACCCTGGTGGACCCGCAAGTCAGAGGCTTCAATGTTGGGTTCGCTATCCCAAGAATCCCTATGATGCCCCCACTAGGGGTGTGGGTGGCAGGGATCTCATCTGGTTGCTTCTGTGGAGAGGCCCTGGGTCTGGGGCAATCTTTCCCTAGAAGGTTCACTCACTCTCTTGCAGGACCAGTTGGAATGCACAGGAATTCCCCTTGCTCACTACTCTCTGTTTTGGTCCTGCTGCGGAAGTGCACAGGTAGGCTAACAGTCAGCTCTGTGACACTGTGGCCGCAGGACTCGGTGTCCACCTTTCCTGTGTGCTGCCTCTTTGTCCTTTCCCTCTGCCAGGAGGGGTTATGTTGACTGGTCTCTGGGTTGCGCGGGAAAGAGTTAGGATGAATGTACTCAATCCCAGATCCCGGGCCTAGATCTCTCTGCCAGAAGCTGCCTAGCGGTAGAATTTATGTTTGCTGATCCCAAAAGAGTACTGGGTAGGGTTGAGTGTCCTCAGATCCAGAGCTTGGGTTTCTCTGCTAGGGGCCGCTGGGTGAGCTGGAGAGAGGGTGCTGTGTCCTTGGCAGGCTGCCTCTCTGTCCTTCACCTCTGATCTTCTCCTCTGCTAGGGCAAGCTTATGGAGGTGCTCTCAGGGGAGTGCCAGCAGGGGTTGGGGCTTCTCAGTCGGATCCTGAGCCCTGAGCCGGCGTTTCTCTGCCAGGGGTCGGGGGGGGGGTGCCGCCGGTGATAGAACTTGCTGCTAGACCTTATTGCGCTGGACCCAGGAGAATCTCAGGATGTGTAAAATGACCACAGTCCCAGATCCCAAGCTGTAGTTTGTTTGCTAGGAGCGGCCAGCAGCACTGGAGTTCCTCCACTGTGAAGCCGCTGTGCGCCTCTTTATCCTTCCACTCCACTGCGGCAGGGTTATGGTGGCGTTTGGGGGAGTGCCCGTAAGGATTGGGTTTTCTTAGCCCCGATCTCGGGTTGGGGTACAGACAATGTGGTCTGTGGCAGATTCTGCTGGATGCCTCCTGCCTCCTCCAAAGAGGGAGTAGGGATTTTGAGCTGGACGCGCAGCTGAAATCCGTGTGCAGCAGGAGCTCAATTGTGATGGCGGCAGGTACCCGTGTTCGGAGAGACCTTCCAGGGAAAGACTGGGTGACCCGTGACCAGTCTGGAAACTTTCCTTCCCCGTGGGTTTTTTTTTGCGACTGGGACTCTTAGCCTCAGGCACCCATGTGCCCACCAATCAGCCTGGGAAACTGATCGGGACAAGCAGGCTTGAGGCACCAGCCTGGAGACCCAAAGCCTGCGTTAGCCGGGTTCTCCCGGGTTCTGGCTGGGCAGCCGAGAGTGGACCAGACCGATTCCCACACTGTGGGAGCCTCCCCTCACCTGGGAAACATGATCGATCGCTGTTCTTTTAGGGCGCAGAGTTCAGTCTCCTGGTTGCTGCACGGAGTGTGTTGTCCCACTTCTCAGACACGGTGATCTCCTGGTGCTGCCATCTTGGCTCTACCTCCCAAATTTATTTCAAACAATCTAGAAAAGAAAATAAGAAAAATAGATAACAAAGAACAAAACTGTCTTTGTAAAAAGATGCATGCTTTTCTGTGTTGAAATGCCAACTAATGTTTTAAAACGATCTTGGAAATAATGAGCAATTCTAGGAAAATTTTAGCATACATATTGAATATACAAAAATTGTTTTATTGACTGTATAAAAACAGTTATCATTTAAATAACAAATACAAGGTCAAGAATATGTGTCTTCCTAGGTTTGAGGACAAATACTGAAACAAGTACATGAGTAAATATTAAAGCAAAAAACTCTAAATGTGTTACTAATAGTATAATGCCATTTATATTACCACTCATTATTCAGGTAAAACAGCTACTAATGTAACAAAATATTTATAAGACCCATATGAAAAAACTAATTAAAACAATCAAAAACGTGTAAATAAATGTATAATTACTCTAAATTTCTTTGGAAAGGAAAGTTCTATAGTTAAAAATGTCATTGTTAATAACTTGTTCTAGAGGGAGATCCAAGATGGCAGCACAGGGAGGAAACTGTGTCTGAGGAACAGGACAGCAGTGTTGGCACAGTGACCAGATTGAACTCTGGAACCTAAAACATAAGCGATTGTGATTCCCAGGTGAGATAAAATCCTATGGTGTGGAAATCAATCAGGACAGTACTCAGGTCACCAGCCAGTCTCTGCAAAAGGTCCTGGGGACCAGTGGAAGCACAGCTGCCAGCCCAGATCAGGTCTCATAGCCTCTGGCTCAGAGTGAGGCACCCTGCCTCTGACCCAGAGCAGAGCCCTCAGTTGCCAGCCCAGAGGGGAGTGCACAGCCTCCCAGCCCAGAGCAAGGCACCAGGCCCAGGCCTCTGGCCCAGAGCAGCACCCCAAGCTGCCATCCCAGACTGAGGACCACAGCCTCCGGCCCAGAGTGAGGTGCCCAGTCTCCAACCCATAGCAGAGCACACAGCCCCCAGCCCCGAACCAGGAGCACAACTGAAAACTAAGAGCACAGGACTCAGCTGCCAGCCCAGAGACCTGCTGTGCAACTGATTCACCTTTGCAGACAAAACTGTGGGCCCCAGGACACCAGAGACTGAGTTTTCTTGTCAGGAGAAAACCCCACAGCTAGGGAATCAGCAGGTTCTTCAAGAGGGCTGTGCCTGGAAAACTGTGTAACAACAGCAGCAGCTCACTAAATTCAGAGCTAGAAACCCAGCAGCAGAGCAGCTGTCTCCAGGATTTCTAGAGTGACAGGAGAGCCCACCTGCTTAATGAAGACCACAGTTACCACACAGGTCTATATGTATGAGAAGAGCTCTTGAGAACCACCGGTCAGTGAGTGACCATACACAAAAAGCAGAGGAACCTCCTTCAGGAAAATCTTCTTCCTGCCAAGGGGATTCTCCCCACCACAGGATTCCAGGAAGCACCAGAAACTAATTGCCAACACCTAAAATAGCCCAAAGGGTAGAGACCAGCATAAAAAATCAACTAACAAAAGACAGCAATAAGGCATTTCCAGAACCTAGTCATCCAGGAACAAGCAACCCCATACACCCCAGCATAATTGAAATTCAAGAAGATGACCCTACATCTATGCTGATGAAGAGGATAATAGAGGAAACAAATAAAATATATAAAGAATAAGAGGAAGATAAAAATCAAACAGCTTAAGGCCATCCCTAATGAAATACAGAAAGATACAGACAAACAGATTATGGCCATCCATGAAGAAATACAGGAAGATGTAGCCAAATAGTCTGTGGTCTTTAGAGAAGAAGTAATTAATTCACTGAAAGAAACAGAGGAACAGCTGAAGGAACTAAAAGAAAAACAGGAAAATACAATCACACAGGTGAAGAAAATCAACAAACAACTCAAGATCTGGATGTTAGATCAATGGAACCGAATAGAAGACCAACCCAGAAAAAAACCCATACAATTATGGACACCTGTTTTTGACAAAGATGCCAAAACCATACAATGGAAAAAAAGATAGCATCTTCAACAAATGGTGCTGGTCTAACTGGATGTCTACATGTAGAAAAATGAAAATAGATCCATACTTATCACCCTGCACAAACTAAATTTCAAGTGCATCAAAAACCTCAATATAAAACATGACACACTAAACCTGTTAGAAGAAAAAGTAGAGAAGAGCCTAGAATTCATTGGTACAGGAGACAACTTCCTGAACAGAACACCAAAAGCACAGGCTCTAAGAACAATAATCAATAAATAGGACCTTATGAAACTGAAAAGCTTCTGTAAAGCAAAGGACACTGTCATCAAAACAAAACTAAAGCCTACATATTGAGAAAGAATCTTCACCAACCCTTTATCTGACAGAGGACTCATATGCAGAATATATAAAGAACTAAAGAAGTTAAAAAGCAACAAATCAAGTAATCCAATTAAAAAATGGGGAACAGAGCTAAAGAGAGAATTCTCAATAGAAGAATATCGAAGGACAGAGAAACACTTAAAGGAATACTCAACATCATTAGCCATCAGGGAAATGCAAATCAAAATGACCCTGAGATTTCACCTTACACCCATCAGAATGGCTAAGAACAAAAACTGAAGTGACAGCATACGCTGGAGAAGATGTGAAGAAAGAGGAACCCTCTTCCATTGCTGGTGGGAATATGAACTTGTACAACCACTCTGGAAATCAATCTGGTACTTTCTCAGACAATTCGGAATATTGCTTCCTCAAGATCCAGCTACACCACTCCTAGCCATATATCCAAAAGAGGCTCAAGTACACAATAAGGACATTTGCTCAACCATGTTCGTAGCAGCTTTATTTGTAACAACCAGAAGCTGGAAACAACCCAGATGCCTCTCAACTGAGGAATGGACACAAAAATTGTGGTACATTTACGAAATGGAATATTACTCAGCAATAAAAACAAGGATATCATGAAATTTGCAGGTAAATGGTGGGAATTGGAAAAGATCATCCTGAGTGAGATGTCCAGAAGCAGAAAGACACACAAGTTACATACTCACTCATAAGTGGATATTAGACATATAATATAGGATAAACCTACTAAAATCCATATACCTAAAGAAACTAATTAATGACATTGAGCATTTCTTTAAGTGTTTCTCTGCCATTCGATATTCCTCTATCAAGAATTCTCTGTTCTGTTCCCCATTTTTTAATTGGATTACTTGATTTGTTGCTTTTCAACTTCCTTAGTTCTTTATATATACTAGATATTCACTCTCTTGTCAGATAGAGGGTTGGTGAAGATTCTTTCCCAATCTGCAGGCAGTCGTTTTGTTTTGATGACCATGTCCTTTGCTTTACAGAAGCTTTTCAGTTTCATGAGGTCCTATTTATTGATTGTTGCTCTTATAGACTGTGCTGTTGGTGTTCTGTTCAGGAAGTTTTCTCCTGTACCAATGAGTTAAAGGTTATTCCCCACTTTTTCATCTAACCTATTTAATGTGTCTGGTTTTATGTTGAGGTCTTTGATCCACTTGGACTTTAGTTTTATGCAGGGTGATAAGTATGGATCTATTTTTATTTTTCTACATGTAGACATCCAGTTAGACCAGCACCATTTGTTGAAGATACTATCTTTTTCCATTGTATGGTTTTGGCATCTTTGTCAAAGATCAGGTGTCCATAAGTGTGTGGGTTTATTTCCAGATCTTCTATTCAGTTCCATTGATCCACCATTCTGTTTCTATGCCAGTACTGCAATGTCATTAGCCATCAGGGAAATGCAAATTAAAACAACCCTGAGATTTCAGCTTACACCATTCAGAATGGCCAAGATAAAAAACTCAAGTGACAACACAAGCTGGATAGGTTGTGGAGAAAGGGGAACCCTCCTCCATTGCTGGTGGGAATGTAAACCACTCTTGAAATCAATCTGGCACTTTCTCAGACAACTCACAATAGTCCTTCCTCAAGATCCAGCTATACCACTCCTAGCCATATATCCAAAAGAGGCTCAAGTACACAATAAGGACATTTGCTCAACCATGTTCATAGCAGCTTTATTTGTAATAGCCAGAAGCTGGAAAAAACCCAGATGCACCTCAACTGAAGAATGGATATAGAAAGTATGGTACATATACACAATGGAATACTACTCAGAAATAAAAACAAGGAAATCATAAAATTTGCCGGAAAATGGTGGGAATTGAAAAAGATCATCCTTAGTGAGCTATCCCAGAAGCAGAGAGACACACATGGTATATACTTACTCATATAGACATAATATAGGATAAACCTACTAAAATCTGTACACCTAAAGAAACTAATATAGAGGGAGGGCTCTGGCTAAAATGCTCAATCCCTATCCAGAAAGGCAAAGAGGATGGACATCAGAAGAAGAAAACAGGAAACAAGTTAGGAGCCTCCCACAGAGGACCTATGAAAGGCTCTGCCCTGCAGACTATCAAAGCAGATGTTGAAACTTATGGCCAAACTTTCGGAAGAATGCAGGGAATTGTATGAAAGAAGTGGGAAATAGTAACATCTGGAGAGGACAGGAGCTCCACAAGGAAAGCAACAGAACCAATAAATTTGAGCACAGGGGTCTTTCCTGAGAGTCATACTCCAACCAAGTACCATGCATAGAGATAACCTAGAACCCCTGCACAGATGTACCCAATGGCAGTTCAGTGTCTAAGTGGGTTCTAACTGGGAACAGGGACTACTTCTGACATGAACTGATTGGCCTGCCCTTTGATCACATTCCCCTGAAGGGTAGCAGCCTTACCAGGCCAGAGAGGAAGATAATGCAACCACTCCTGATAAGACCTAACAGACTAGGATCGGAAAGAAGAAAAAGAAACTCTCCCCTACCAGTGGATTTGGGGATGGGCATGTGTGGAGAAGGTGGGGGAAGAGAGGGATTGAAAGGGGAGGAGGGAGGGAACTAGAGGGGGATACAAGGTAAATAAAGTGTAATTAAAAATAAAATTGAATTAAAATTAAAAAATAATAAATAAAAAAATTAATAAAAAGGAAACTAATCAAGAAGGAGGACTCTGGCTAAAATGCTCAATCCCCATTTAGAAAGGCAAAGAGGGTGGACATCAGAAGAAGGTGAAAACATGGAACATGTCAAGAGCCTGCCTCAGAGGACCTCTGGAAGACTCTACCCTGCAGGGTATCAAAGCAGATGCTCAGACTTATTGCCAACTTTGGGTAAAATGCAGGGAATCTTATGAAAGAAGTGGGAAATTTTAAGACCTGGAGAGGACAGGAGCTCAGCAAGGAGAGCAACAGAACCAAAAAATCTGGGCACAGTGGTCTTTTCTGAGACTGATACCCTAACCAAGGACCATGAATGGAGATAACCTAGAACCCCTGAACAGATATAACCCATGGCAGTTCAGTGTCCAAGTGGGTTCCATAGTAGTGGGAACAGGGAGTGCTTCTGACTTGAACTGATTAGCCTGCTCTTTGATTACCTTCCTCTGAGGGGGGAGCAGTCTTAACAGGCCACAGAGGAAGACAACACATCCACCCTTGATGAGACCTAATAGACTAGGAGCAGAAGGAAGGAAAAGAAGACCTTCCCTATCAGTGGACTTGGGGAAGGGCATGGGTGGAGAAGGGGAAGGGAGGCAGGGATTAGGAGAGGTGGAGGGAAGAAACTACGGGGAGATACAAGGTGAATAAATTGTAATTAATAAAAATTAAATATTAAAAAAATGCTCAAGATAGGTTTATACTAAAAACACCGGGATTATGCATGGGTTACGTGTAAACTCTGGGCTTTGTTTGCCTAGTGATACTTTGAGCTTTGTTGTGTTGTATCCCAAGCCTTATATATGAGGTTTCTCAGTTAAAAACAAATGTCATTTGAAAAACAAACAAGTAAACAAACAAACAAAAAACCCTGATCTTATATAGTTTATTCCCTAGAACCTAACACCCAGTGAATGCAGTGAGTTTATTCAAACATTACACAGTTTCCAGAGTAATATATGATGCACAAATAAAATAAATATTGGATTTAGGGAGAAGCTAAAGTGTTGTCAACTGGTCTGTAAATGTTTTAACATATTAACCAGCACAGCCGAATTAAAAAAAAAAATAACTATCTAAGGATTCAAAAATGAATCAAAATGCCCTCTAGTTACTTCAGTGATATCAACAAATGAAGTAAAATACTAATATAAGAAGAAAGGCCTAGAACCACCAACAAAAATACAGAAAGAGCACTAGTAGGAGGAAAAATAAGAAAAAGAAATAGGATAATCAATCATACTCAATGTGTATTGACTGAGTTATTAACTGAAAAGACAGTGTTCTATCACAATGAAGAAACACCATGACAATGGCAACTCTTTAATCAGGAATTGGTTTCTGAGGTTTAGCCCATTATAATCATGATAGGAAGCATGGCATCACAAACATGGTGCTGGAGAGCTTCCTTAGAGTTCCACATATGGATTCATGTGCAGTAGGAAGAAACATACTCTGGACCTTGAATAGGCTTTTGAAACCTCAAACTCTACCTCCAATGATACACTTTCTTTAACAAAACCATAGCTCTTAACCTTTGTGCCATTCTCTGATGACCTACTATTTAAATCCATGAGCCTATGGGAGTCTCATTCTCATTCAAACCATCCCATTCTACTTCCTGGCCCCCATAGTCTTGTAGCCATATCATAATGCAGAAATGAATTAAGTACAACTTTAAAAGGCCTCAACACTGTTTAAAAGTCCAAAGTTCAAAGTCTCTTCTGAGCCTCAAAACAAACTCCTAACTATAACTTTTAAAATCAAAATAAAAAAGCATATCATATACTTTCAATATACATTATCATTACAAAAGGGAAGAAAGGGGACATAGTGGACCAAAGCAGTTGGGTAAACTCCAAGCTCTGCATGGTAACCTCCATGTCTGATGTCAAAGCACTCTTCAGATCTCTAGATCCTTTCAATTTTCTTCACTGCAACATGTTTCTTTCTCTTGGGATAGTTCTATACGCTGTAAGTAGCTCTCTGTGGCCAATATCCCATGCCTCTGTTATCTCCAACATTTGGCATCTCCAAGGCTTCACACTCTAGGCTTCACCTTCACAACTACCTGCAATGGCTTCTCTGGGCCTCTATGCAGAGACACCCCTGACACACACCCGGCCTCAGTGGCTTTCCATAGCAGCAGAAGGAGATTCTGCAAGCTTGTTCTTTTATCCTAGACTTTAAAGCCAGAACCACATGGCTAAAGCTGCTAAGTTCTTCTTTTTGTGACTGGAACTTTGACCCCTCATTTAAATTGAGTTTCACAAGCTTTTAATAAATTTGACAGTTTCTGTCTTAGTGTTTCTAGTGTTGTGAAAACACACCATGACTATGGATAAAAAACCATGACTCTGATAAAGGAAAATATTTAATTAGGGTTGACTTTCAGTTCAGAGGTTTAGTCTATTATTGTTATTGTGAGAAGCATAGTGGCATGCAGGCAGACATGTTGCTGGATAGGTAGCCAGGAGTTCTAAAACTGGATTGGCAGGCAGCAGAAAGAGAGACAGTGAGCCACTAGCCTGGTTTGAGCTACTAAAGCCTAAAAGCCCTCCCCAAGGGATACATTTCTTCCAACAAAGGTATATAATTGAATAGTGCCACTCCCTATGAGCCTATAGGGGTCATTTTCATTTCAAACACTACAGTTTACTTCACTGCATAAGTGTTCCATTTTATTATAGATCTGCATAATAACTACTGCATAGAGTTCAATATTAGGATCTCTTGATATCTCTCTGCCAATGTCATTAATTCAAAGTCTTCATTTTAGTCTCAGGCAGACTTTTTTTTTTTTCTTTACAAAAGACAGAAAACAGCCATATACTTCTTCACCAAGAAGAATGTTCTCTAAGCCACTTACTATTATTCATGTCTCTAAAACATCTTGGGTTGGGCTGTCATAATCTATATAGTTCTCAGAATCACTGTCTTCCATGTCCTTGCTAGAATGACCCATTAAGCCCTGTTTAAAGTGCTCAACTGAGTTCATAATCCAAAGTCGCAAAGTTCATATTCTGTCAATAATCAGCATTCTGTCAACAATTGCTTTGTCAGGTCTGCACAGCAATATCCCACTCCCTGGAACCAATTTCTGTTTTATTCAGAGTTCTATTGTTGTGAAAACACACCATGAACACAGCAACTCTTGTAAATGAAAGCATTTAATTGGGGATTGCCTACAATTTCAGAAGTAAAGTCCATTATCATGTTGGCAAGAAACATGGTTGCAAACAGGAATGGTGCAATAGAAGTAACTGAGAGTTCTACATCAGATATACAAGCAGCAAAAACAGACAAACTTGAAATCCCACCCCCAGTGACATACTTTCTCCAACAAGGCCATACCTTTTAATCATTTCGAACAGAGCAACTACCTGCTTTCCAAGTATTCAGATCTATAAGCTAAGAGACCAATCTCATTTCAACCACCACACTCAACTGCACTACCTAATATGTTGGAACAGTAATAAAAATGTTATGTTCACAAAGAACTGACTGATGCAACAAAATACAGATCTCAGAAAGACATTTGCATGTACAAAGTCAGCTGCCCTGTGATGAAAGAACAAAGTAGCACAATGGAAATGTTTAGTCTTTCTTACCAATGAGGCTAGAAAAAAAAGATAATTATCTTGACACAGACCTTAATCCTCCCATAACAATGAACTCAAAACAGGTTATTGTCCACAATTTAAAAACTAAATCTGTGAAAAAACAAACTCTGTGAAAGCTAAGAGGAGAATGACCTAGCTGATCATTGTTTGGCCTATGTGATTTTTATACACAGTACTTCAATGTATAATCCAATTAAAAACCTTTAAAAGAATGTTAGTGCTTTGTACACATACTTGACAAAACACTGACAGCCTGAATGTATAAGCACAATAGGAAAACAAATTAAATTAAGAAATGGGCTACAACTGTGTGGGGGTTCTAGGTTATCTCCATGAATAGTCCTTGGTTGGAGTATCAGTCTCAGAAAAGACCACTGTGCCCAGAATTTTTGGTTCTGTTGCTGTCCTTGTGGAGCTCCTGTGCTCTCCAGGTCTTAAGATCTCCCCCTTCTTTCATAAGATTCCCTGCAGTTCAGTGTCCAAGTGGGTTCCATTGTAATAGGAACAGGGATTGTCTCTGATATAAACTGATTGGCCTGCTCTTTGATCACCTCTTCCTGAGGGGGGAGCAGCATTACCAGGCCACATAGGAAGACAATGCAGCCACTCCTGAGGAGACCTGATAGATTAGGATCAGAAGGAAGGAGAGGAAGACCTCCCCTATCAGTGGACTTGGGGAGGAGCATGGGTGGAGAAGAGAAGGGAGTGTAGAATTGGGAAGAGAGAAGGGAGGGAGCTACAGGGGGGATACAAAGTGAATAAACTGTATTTAATAAAATTTAAAAAAAAAGAAATGGACAGAGGACCTGAAGATACATCTAACCCAAGAAGTAACATATATGTCACAGGAAAATATGATTGATATAATCTGTCATTAGAGGCTTTCACACTTCAACAACACAAGATAATACTTTGTTTCAGTCAGGATTGCTAGGATATGGATTACTGACAATATAACACTTGCCAGGATGTAGAACATGGAAAATCTTGGACTTAAGCTAAATTCTAGCAGTTTCTATAAATCTCAACATATTTTTACCATATGATCCAGAAGTTATTCTATTTATCTAATTTCATTCAAAGCAAAAACAATATGTAAACTTATTTATAGCAGTTTTATTCATAATTACCAATCTTTGGAATAAGCCAAGATGCCTTTTAATGGGTCCACAAGTACATCAGCCATCAAACATCCAAACATCTATATAGTAGAATATTATTCATTGTTGTCATTTGAGTTTTTTATCTTAGACATTCTGACTGGAATAAGATGGAATCTTAGAGTCATTTTGATTTGCGTTTCTCTGATACCTAAGAACATTGAGCATTTCCTTAAGTGCTTCTCATATTCTTCTGTTGTGAATTCTCAGGTTAGCTCTGTACTCCATTTAATAATTGGATTATTTAACTTGTTAGTGTTTAATTTCTTAAGTTTCTTGTACATTTTAGATAACTGCCCTCTGTCTGATATAGGGTTGGTGAATATCTTTTCCCAATCTGAAGGATGCTGTTTGTTCTATTGACATTTTTTAAGCTTTGACTTAAAAAAGCTTCTCAGTTTCCTGAGATCCCATTTATTATGTTGATATCCAAGCCTGTGCTGGTGGTGTTCTGTTAAGGAAGTTGTCTCTCATGTCAGTGAGTTATAGACTTTTCCCCACTTTGTCTTTTCGTAGGTTTAGAATATCTGATTTTCTGTTGACGTCTTTGATCCACTTGGACTTGAGTTTTGTGCAGGGTGAGAAAGATGGATCTGTTTGCATTTCTTTGCTTATTTTTTAATTAAATTTTTATTTTTTATATTAATTACACTTTAATCACTTTGTATCCCAGGTATAGTCCTTCCCTCATTCCCTCCCAATCCCACACTCTCTTCCTCATTTCCTCCTATGCCACTCTTATTTTTATACATGCAGATATTCACTTAGACAAGCACCATTTGTTGAAGATGCTTTTTTTTTTTCATTGTATGGTTTTTTGTCTTTTTGTAGAAAATCTAGTGCTTATAAGAGAGTGAGTTTATTTCCAGGTCTTCAGTTCAGTTCCATTAATCAACTTGTTTGTTTCTATGCCAATACCCGGCAGTTTTTATTACTATTGCTTTGTTGTATGACTTGAGATAAGGGATGTTGATACCACCAGAAGTTCTTTTACTGGACAGAATTGCTTTGGTTATCCTGGGTCTTTTATTTTTCACATGCTAGAGAGGATGTGGAGAAAGGAGAATACTCCTCCATTGCTGGTGAGAGTGGAAAGTTGTACATCCTCTCCGGAAATCAATTGGATGCTTTCTCAGAAAATTGAGAATAGTACTACCACAAGTTACAACTATACCACTCTTGAACATATAAGCAAAAATTACTCTACCATAAACAAGGACATTTGCTCAGCTATATTCATAATATTCAGAAACTGGAAACAACCTACATGTCCCTCATCCAAAGAATGGAAACAGAAATTGTGATACATTTACACAATGGAATACTACTAAGCTATTAAAAACAAGGAAAATTTTAAATTTGCAGGCAAATGGGTAGAACTAGAAAAGATCCTCCTAGTGTGATAACCCAGACCCAGAAAGACACACATGATATAAACTTGCTTAGAAGTGAATATCAGACCTAATGAACAGTATAATCATACTTTAATCCACAGTACCAAAGAAGAGCTAAGTAACAAGGAGGGCCCAAGGAGGGTACCAAATGTAACTCAGAAAGGGAAATAGAATAGACAGGAGGAGATGGAATGGGGAGGGAAAAGGGATGAGGATCAGATGTGAGGGGAATGTTGGTGGAAGTGAAAAGGTTGGGATCAAGAAAGGAAACTGGATAGGGGAGGTCCTCCTCCCCTTCCAAGAGGGACATAGGAGGAGATAAGGGAGGGAGGGTGAGACTCAGAGGTGATGAGGGAGGGGGCTACAGCTGGGATACAAAGTGAATAAACTTGAATTAAAATAAAAAATAAAAAAATAATTAAAAAAAGAAGGATAGTTGGGAGGGAGGTACCTCTTTGTCAAGCTGGAGGCCTGCAACAGGATAGGTTTCTGGGAGGATATGGGTGTGACTCTAGCTGAAACTCCAAAAGGAGGGGGGAATTAAGACTGAATACTCCTAGCTAGGCAGAACTAGTGGAAGGAGGAGAACAACAACCCACTAACAAAACCTGTGATTAAAAATTACCCTACCTACAAGAAGTGCAGGGATAAAGAGGGAACAAAGATTGAGGGAAAGTCCAAACAATAATTGGTCCAACCTGAGACCCATATCACAGTAGAGAACCAGGAATTGACACTAATAATGATATTCTGCTATGCTTTCAGACAGCCTAACTTGACTGTCATCTGGAGCTCCAACCAGCAGTGGATTGAGATAGATGCTGGTACATGCAGTCAAACATGGGACGAAACTCTGGGGGTCTTGTGGAAGTGTTGCTGAAAAGATGGAAGGACTTGGGGGGCCAAGAGCCTCACAAGAAAACCAACAGAGACAACTAACTCATCCCATGAAGGCTTTCAGAGACTGAGACATCAATTAAGGAGCATCCATGATCTGGACCTAGGGCTCTGCACACATGTAGCCCATAGGAGACCTGTTCTTTATATGGGGTGCCTGGTATATAGGGAGGGGTAGCTATTTCTAACATGGACTCTGTTACCTGCTTTTGGATCACTCCCCCTGACAGTACGACCTTGTCTGGATTCAGGGATGAAGATATGCTCAGTCCTGATGTGATTTAATTTGCTGGGAAACGTTAATATGGAGGGATGGGGAGCTGGCCTTTTCTGGAGGGAAATTGAGAAGGCAAGAGGAAAGAAGGTGAAAGTGGGGAAGACTGGGAGGAGGGAAGGGAGGGGGAACCTTGGGATGTAAAGTAAATAACCAACTATTTGAAAAAAGATGTTGAACATTTCTTTAAGTGTTTCTCTGCCATTCGATATTCCTCTATTGAGAATTCTGTTTAGCTCTGTACCCCATTTTTAAATTGGACTACTTGGTTTGTTGTTGATTAATTTCTTGAGTTCTTTTTACTTTCTGGATATTAGCCCTCTGTTAGATATAGGGTTGGTAAAGATCCTTTCTCAATCTCTAGGCTGTAGTTTTGTTCTAACAATTGTCCTTTGCTTTACAGAAACTTTTCAATTTTGTGAGATCCCACTTATTGATTGCTGATCTTAAGTCTGTGCTGTTGGTGTTGTGTTCAGGAAGTTATCTCTTGTGCCAATGAGTTCAAGGCTCTTCCCCACTTTTTCTTCTAACAGACTTAGTGTGTCTGGTTTTGTGTTGAGGTCTTTGATCCTCTTGGACTTGAGTTTTGTGCAGAGTGATAAATATGGATCTATTTGAATTTTTCTACATGTGCAGGGTGATAAATATGGATCTATTTGAATTTTTCTACATCTAGTTAGACCAGCACCATTTGTTGAAGATGCTATCTTTTTTCCATTGTATTGTTTTGGCATCTTTGTCAAAAATCTTGTGTCCATGAGTGTGTGTGTGTGTGTGTGTGTGTGTGTGTGTGTGTGTGTGTGTTTGCTAGGTTTTCAATTTTATTCCATTGATCCACCATTCTGTATCTATGCTAGTACCATGAAGTTTTTATTACTGTTGCTCTATAGCTTGATATCAGGGATATTTCAGTGAAAAAAAGAGAGAGAAAGAAACGAGGCACAAGAAGACAGTGAAGTGTTTTAAGATTAATGCAAATTTCTCAATGAAAGAAGCCTGTCTAAAGAGGCAATGTGCCATGTGCTACAGCTGTGACATTGTCAAAAGAGGCCCCATGGCAGTAGAAATCATGAATACTTGCCATGTACTCAGGATAAACTTCTAGACTGTGTTAGTGAAATGCAGGGAGCCTATAGGATAGTAAAGGTGTATTGTATAGTACTGTAAAGTATTGCTTGGATAATGGCATCTTTATGAAAACACATAGGATTGTATATGAGGAAGAGAGTAACACAACACTCCTAGGCTTATATCCCAAATATGCTCAACAATACAGCAAGACCATTTGTTCAAACATATTTGTAGCAGCTCTATTCATAATAGCCATAATATGGACACAACCTGGCTTCCCCTCAACAGAAGAATGGATACAGAAATTGTGATACATTTACGAAATGGAATATTACACAGCAATTAAAAATAAGGAAATCATGAAAAATGCTCATTAGTAACACATAGACTATCATCATTGAATAACAGAATGGCTAATTCTGTCATGATGAAGCACCCTCATCTTGAAAGTAATTTTCATTAAGGGTCATTAGCACAAAACTAACCAACTATTTTAAACACTACTTGCATTTGAAGGTCTTAAAAGCAATAAAGACATCATTTTGTTTTAAGAAATTGGTTTTATGAAATGTTTAATGCACTGTGTGTGTGTTTGTGTTATGTGTATATGTGCAAACCTATGTCTGCCAACATAGCCAAACAAAAGCCACAAACAGAATTCTGCACTCCTATTTTTCATTTGTCACTAACCATATAAGTGTCCAAAAGACTTGTATCAAACCAAGATGCATAGCCTAATACAAAGAATCCATAGTAGATACATGAAAAATATTTTTTCCATGATGACATTTCCTGAATGTTTTGCTTAAGTGATCAAACATAACACTTACCTGCCTCAGCTGAGTCTCACTATGTTAATTATATAGAAAAAGTGTTCTCTATAAATATTATTAGAGTTGTCATTATTGTGACCAGCAATATTAATTGGAATCACATTTATTTATATAGAAATAAACCCTATAATTTGTTCACATAAGTAGAAGTTTATAGATTGTAGACCTATGCCACTCTATATTTTTGTTTTGCAGTAATTATGCTGCTATTGCTAGCAACAATCTTTGCTCTACTAAAATAGCAATGGACAAGTAGGAACAAACTTTTAGTTTGGGCAGTCATCAGCTCTGATTACTCAAGGACTGTGGAGAGTCCCTGCAGGCTTTACAGTAGGCAGAAAAAACAATCTGTGAAGAGACAAAAATGACACTTGGTCCAGCTTAATTTAGATACCAGTACTGGGCTAAGAATTTAAGAGAGTGATATTAGCTCATTTACTTCTGATATACTTAAGCATAGCACAATTTTGGGAGAAAGTTTTTAAGCAAAAATTTTTATTATTTATGAAAAAGCATGAGGCTGGTGACAACCTATATTCTCGCAAGAAGTTTATTAGGAGGTAGGGGGAGCAGGACATGGGGAGAGAGAGAGAAAAGGAAAGGGGCACTGAGAGAGAGAGAGGGAGAGAGAGAGAGAGAAAGAGAGAAAGTAAGAGAGGAGAGTAAGAGAAGAGAGAGTCCACGTGTTAGGTTTAGCCCTTTAAGGGACAAGGTAACCACGCCTTCCAGGTGTGGCCACCTGGCTGGCGACACATGATGACATCATAAGTTGCTGGGTAAGCCAGGAGGAGGTTGTATTCCAAAATACTAACATTCCTCCCTTTTTCTATAATTAAAAATGGGGAGCTTGGGCTGCTTTTTATAAGGTAAGTTAAAGTATATAAATTTAGGCTCATTGGAAGCAGCTCTTGGTTGTCATGCAAGAGTTTGAGACAGAGAAGAATTATAACAACAAAATGGTCAGATTGCAAGGTCAAGAGTAAGGGAAGCCTTGCCCTGGAAAATTTAGGGTAAAGGGTTGTCTATAGAGAGTTGCCAGCCATGCAAGGCAGAAGGTAGGGGCTGGGAAATGCTGGGAGAACCTGGAGCTGCTTTTCCTGGTCCTGAAGCACACCATTTCAGCCTTTTGTTAACAACAAGTGAATAGCGGGTGTAGATTCTCTTCTGGCTACTTTCTGCTGACATAGGGGGCGCTGTAGGGAGGTAAAAAAGCTGAAATGTTGGCCAAGTCCAGGAAGAATAGGCTGTTTGATGCTTTCCAGGGTCTGAGAGAACATCCATGGCTGGGAGAGAAGGTGCAGGTCCAGCTTGTTGGAAGTCTGTGAGGTCAGAGTTGAACACCTGTAGCTGCTTTGGCGCTGTTGTGACTACAGGAAACATCTGTGTCTGGCAGGACACTGAAACACATATATAGGCAAAAGATAAAGTTGAGCAGGTTATGGAGAAAATCCTGTAGGTATACATTGAAACCTTTTGGGAGAGCGAACAGGAATAGAAGGTTTGGATAGATGATGCTTGTACATGGGAACCTCTGTCTACCTGGGGGACATTTATTTACCCAATCACTGGCAATATTTAAAGAAGGCTTTGTTTTTGATCTGTCATTGAGGTGAGGTTTGGTTACAGAAGCGCTGTAAACTTAGAGGCCCTGGTGCCAGCTGGCACTAGGTGTAGAAACCTGAAATTTTCCAGAGGACATCCTGTCTGGAGGGACGGGCGTCTGGGCGTCTCCCATTGGGGGCAGAGAAGTCAACAATCTTCCAGAGCCGTCCCAATAACAAGGTGTGACTCCGAGCAAGAAGGTTGCTACCTGGTCCAATAGTTCATCAGATTTTGGCCAGGGACCGGGGCACAGTGCCCAGTGGGGCATGATGGTTTGGCTAGAGCTAGGTCTTCCCACAAGCGAGCGAGCAAGGGGGAGAAGGAACCGTGTATGAGAGGGGACTTACCACCCAAGGGAGAGTGAGGCCCTAAAATGGAGGTCAGCATAAAGGGTCAAACCTAGACAGTTAAGGCTCCATCTCAAAAGATAGTACGAAGTTGCCAGAGCTCTGCAGTCAACCTTCCTCTACCAAGAGAGGTGTTTATGCTGAGAAAATGGAGTGAACTCAACAATCTAATGGCTGGTCAATAAGGAGAACTCACCAATCCAGCCAGTGGTTCCATGCAGTAAATAGCAGTCTGGTAGCCAGGAAAGGAAGTCCCAAAACCAGGGAAAGGGGAGGAGTCCCACCTTTCGAGATAGGCAATAAGTGCAGTAATTATCTGGAGTCCAATTGACCTGAGAGATGGATTTTCTGCAGCTTACAAAAATTACTTTTAAGTTTTAAGAAGGAGATAAAACTTTAGACATGTTAGTATTACATTTTTACTGTGCATTGTAGAAAAAGGCAGTAGACATGCATATCTGTGTTAACAGCATAAGTATTCTTTAAGGTGAGCTCTGAAAAAGCAAAAGCTTAGAACCATAATAGTACCTGGTATAGTGGAATGTTTTTCTATCAGAGTTAGATTAATAAATTAGAGCTCTATTGATAAAGGTCAAAACTCTGGACAGTCAATACAACAGTAGCATAACAACAGGAGGAAATATTAAGCCATTTTACCTATTTAAGATACCTTAAATCACCTTAGACCTTGTAACCTTTATAACTTGCATTTACCAACCTTAAAACATTTTTTTAGACCCTCAAACATTTATAAGTTGCATTATCAACCATAAGACACATTTTTAGACTCTCAAACATGTATAACTTATGTTTACCAACCTTAAGACATCTCTCAAATATGTCTTTTGAGAGGAACCTTTGTATTTAGTTATTTACCATTAGGCATAGTTGAAACTGCTATGAACCTTTATTGTCCTTTAACTAAAGAGATTTGGTTTCATTTAGGCCTGTTTCTTGAGTCTGGACTGTGTCTAGGCCTAAAAATAGCAGCTCTAGGATTTAGGCTTAAGGCCTGGTCTCCTGCATATGAACAGAACTGGGAAGGCACCTGAAGTCTCTGTGTAGGCCTGAAAGTAGCAGCTCTAGGACTTAAGGCCTGGTCTCCTGCATATAAAGAGAACTGGGAAGGCACCTGAATTCTCCCAACACAGAAGTTGGCAATATGTCCATGGGACCTCATTCTGAGGTCAAAAACAGACCTGTGCGAGAGCTGTGGAGGTTGTTCTGTCAAGGAGCCATTCGTCCTCTGCTAGGCCAATGAGCTAGAAGGCTGGAAGTGTCTGTAGCTCTTGTGCTGGTTGAATCTCCATGGCTGGGCACAGAGGACAAGCCTGCTTGGGAACATTTTGACATCCAGAAGCCAGTTTGTCAGCAGCCAGCTTTGGCATGTTAGCAGCGGGACCAGCATCCACTTGGCTGCATTTGAAAATGTCATCTGGCGGAACGGACTTTTGGCTATGCAAACCTACTGCCTTTTTGTGGGAAGACCAGGAGCTTTGGAACGCAGCTAAGGTCTAGAGCCCTTCAGGACCGCTCACTATATTTACCAATTCCTATATGGTGACTCAACAACCATCCTCAGCTGTTTTTTAAAAATTTCAGTGAGACCATGTTTGCATCTGCAGGACTATAAATATGTATCTATCAGATGACTACTAAATTGCATTTGTTAACCATTAAATATTAGGACTTTAAGTTAGAATCTTAAAAGTCACGAATATAATTTATTAGAGCAAGAGCATAAGAGATTTTGTATGAATTAATATGTAAAAGTTTATAGCTTATATTAGTCTAAGGATATACTACAGATTAATAACATCATTTTAAGAGAACAAGACCAAGCTTATATTAACCTTTTGATAGTAGAGATATAGTAAATTGACCCAGTTTTAATATAAATATACATTTTTAAAAATTAATAGATCTTAATTTAGAATATTGGTAACAACTTGTACATAATAACAAACCCTTGAGTTATAAGTTTAAAACCAACAACTTAGCAGAACAGTATAAAACAAATTTTAAATTTAACCAAGCATATTTTAACCTTTTGATAGTAGAGATGCAGCAAATTGACCCAGTTTTAACATAAGTAAATACCTCTAAAATTAATAGATACTAATTTAGAATATTGGTAAACAATTTGTACATAATAATGAACCCCTGATCAGAAGAGTATAAAGCAATCTTAAAATTATATTTGAGCAACACATAAACCAACTTAATTTGAATAGATATTTATAACTTTGAAAATTTATTATTATATAAAATTTATTTTGAAGCAGGGTTGAATCATAAGATAGTAAAATGTAACTTTGAGTTTTTATAAAAATCCATACCAACTTGAAATGAGGCTCGTTGTTGTGGCCTAGTCTAAAAGATAAGATAAACAGTTAATTATGATTAAGACTTATAAATGCAAACCCAATGAGAAAATTATATAAAGCATTAGATAAGGAATTTACAATATTTTAAAATATAAGAGTAGTGTATAGAAATCAGGAAGAAAGAACTTGGAAATAGTCAGAAGAAAGCATGGAAAAGCAGCTTGGGGAAGGGGGAGGGAGCATGTGAAGAGATGGTGCACAGGAGGCAGGGCCTCTTTGCCTGAGCCTAAGATGGTGCTGTTCCGCCACATTAAGTGAATGGTTAAGCTATAGTTATGTTCCTCCCAGGATCAACATGGTGCCAGCTGGGGATCCCACGGGAAATTTAAAAGTTTTGTAGCTGTGCTGGGTTTTTTAGAAATTCCTTACCAAGTTTTGCAAAGTTGAGTTTTGTGTTGAATCTCCGCGACTCGGGAGAGCTGGCTGGTGTGGGGCCTTGCTGTCCGGTCCCTGGTCCCCACGCAGGCAGGGGCGCGCAGGTGGTGGGGCTGGTGGACCCGGTGAGCAGGAGGGAGAGCAGTGAAGTGTTTTGTTATAGAACAGAGAAAATTGGTTGAAACCATCCTATTAGATTACAGGAGTCCAAAAGGGACCCTAGCAAAGCTAGGGGAGCCCTTCCAGGGTTTCGGCACCAATGTTATTATTTATTAAAAACCATGAGGCTGGTGACAACTGATATTCTCTGCAAGAAGTTTATCAGGAGGGAGAGGGGAGCAGGACATGGGGAGAGAGAGAGAAAAGGGAAGGGGTGCCGATAGAGAGAGAGAGAGAGAGAGAGAGAGAGAGAGAGAGAGAGTAAGGGAGGAGAGTAAGAGAAGAGAGAGACCACGAGTCAGGGTTAGCCCTTTAAGGGGCAAGGTAACCACGCCTTCCAGGTGTGGCCACATGGCTAGCAACACATGATGACATCATAAGTTGCTGGGTAAGCCAGGAGCAGGTTGTGTTCTAAAATACTAACAAAAATTAATTCAGTCCCACGAGTACAGCAAAGCTTAAGACATGTTTTAAGTGAAGCTCTTAAAAAAAAACTGTATATGGCTTCATCATGAGATAGGTTCTGTTGACTTAGACACAGTGCTCAAGGTAAGGATCTAGAGAGAATGACTGAGGTAAACATAACATCTTTGGGAGCCAGGATTTGGCCTGTCCCTAAGACATCATAGCAGTCATTTAGGCAGTTGTAAAGTACAAATAAAATCTCTCACAGGAATGAATTTTATAGCCTAGAAGCAAAGCTCAAGATTTGTCAGGGAGAGGTGGAGGGCTTGGCGGTGGGTGTGGAAATCAAATAAGTAAAGCATAAATTCTGGTAGATACAGGTAGAGACTGGCTGCACTAGCTGGTTTTGTGTATCAACTTGATAAAAGCAAGAGTCAGTCATCTGAGAAGAAGGACCAGCCATTGTGGGTGGTTCCATCACATGGATGGCAGTTATGGGTTTGTTGGGAGCTGCTGGTCTGCCAGGCTGCTTTGTTATTTAGATCTCAGCAGAAAGACTGCTTTTACCCTGGCCTTCACTGGAGTCAGTGATAAGCTTCCAAGTCTGTTTCCTTTTGTTTGAGACAGCAGGTGAGATGTTTGTTAAGTTCACACCTTCTTTGACATCCCTGTGAATTCATTCATTGTACTGAGATGCTTTTGTTCTGACTTAAAAAGGATTACTGGAATAAAGCAAGGTGTGAGTAGTGTCTACTAGAGCCCTCTAGGAAAGATGACATGTGTGTTGGTTTATTATTTTTCTTTCAATCTTCACTCCAGACTCAAGAACCATTCGACTCTGGCAGCAGGCCTCAGCAAGGGTTGTATAAAAAAACAGACTGTGGAACAGGGACTGTCTCTGACATGAACTCTGTGGTTGGATTTTTGACCATCCCCCCCAGAGGGGGGAGCAGCCTTACCAGGCTACAGGGGAGGATAAGGCAGCCAGTCCTGATGAGACCTGATAGGCTAGGGTCAGATGAAAGGGAAGGAGGACTCCCTTATCAATGGCCTTGAAGAGGAGCATGGGATTTGGAGGGAATAAGGGAGGGGGCTACAGTTGGGATACAAAGCTAATAAAATGTATTTAATATAAGAAATAAAAATTTTTAAAAAAGAAAAAAAAAACAGACTCAGCCTACCGATTTATGAGCATGGGATACCTGGGCCCATGGCAGGCCTACAGAGATGGATATTCCAACTAAGGACCATGCAAGGAGAGGACCTAGAACCCCTGTTCAAAGGAAGCCCATTGGCTGCTCAGTTTCCAAGTGGGTATTCTAGTAAGGGGTACAGGGGCTGTCTCTAACATGAACTCAGTGATTGGCTCTTTGATCACCTCCATCTGTGGGGTGCAGCTTTGCCAGTCCACAGAGGAAGATGATGCAGCCAGTACTGATGAGACCTGATAGGCTAGGTTCAGAGGGAAGGGGAGGAAAGTCTCTACTATCAGAGGACTAAGGGAAGGGCATAGGGGGAGGAGAAGGAGGGTGGGTAAGATGAGGGAGGGGGCTGCAGCAGGGATATAAATTGTACTATATAAATATATGAATAAAATTAAATTTAAAAAGAAAGTCATCTAATTAAAAATATTAAAAAATTTAAAAAAAAGCAGACTGAGAAAGCCATGTGAAACATGGCAAAATCCCTCCATGGCCTCTGCATCACCTCCTGCCTCCAGATTCCTGCCCTGTTTGTACTTCTAATGATCAACAGCAATAGAAAAGCACAAGCCATATAAACCCATTTTCCCCTAACCTGCTTTTTTGGTCATGATATTTCATTGCAGCAATAGAAACCCTAACACAGCAGTCTGTTAAAGTATCTTTTCTTCTCCATATTTAATTGCTGTCCCCAAGGCTTACTGCCTCCATCTGCTAACCTAGGTCTAGTGGTGGCAGCTTCTAAATTCCATACAATTTAATCTAGGCCTAGAATATTTTCAGTCTCTGAGACTAACTGCTGAATAAGGTCACCCTTTCTTGCTCTTTCTCAACTCAAGCTCACTGGTTTAACTAAGCTGTTTTGGATAAAACTAGCTCTAGCAATCTCTTTTAATCTTCTGGCTCCTTCTCATTCTCTAGCTCAATCTGTCTTTACCTGTGTCTAGCTTGCTCTCTCTTCAACCTGTCTGTAAAACTCTCCCAGCAAACTCTCTCTGAATTCCACAAGCTGAACTGCTATAAACTCAACTCCTTTCACTGCCTCTCAACTAACTGACTCAACACAGAGATCTGCATGACTCTGTCTCCTGAGTACCAGGAATAAAAGTGTTTGCTATCACACCTGGACCTAAACTTTTCTTTATATGACACTTGCTCAGCAAAGACTGGTCTTGATCTGCTTGCTTCTGTGTCTTTAGATTAAAGGCATGTCTGTATTCCAGCCAGAAGGACTAAGAGTGTGTGCTAAGGGCATGTATGTAGCCAGAGTATCCATATTGCTGGATTAAAATCTCACTACACCAGTCAATCTCTTTTTATATGCCTTTGGTTAAGACTGTCTCTCAAAGAACATATAGCTGGAGGACAGTGATAGAAACTTGTATTCTCAGGAGTAGCATCGGAAAACAATGTGTTGGATAGATACTCAGACAGGTCTGTTACCTATCAACTTTAATTCTCATTAGTCCCTTTTGTTTTCATATTTTGAAAGTATTGAAGTATCATTACCTATCAAAAACAGGAACAGCAATTTCGTCATCTGTAATTTTGACATCAAATTATTAATGTTTTTTTATGCCATACTTTAGAAATCTGGAAAGAAGCTCATTTGGAGCCACAAAAGACTAAAATAAGCAAGGCAATCCTAAGGAGTAAAAACATAGCTGGAGATACTAAAATACCTGACTTCAGATTATGCTATGGAGATATAGTAATACCTAAAACTAAACCAACAAAGTTGTAACCCCTAATTTGACAAAGCTTTAAAATGGAACTGTGGATAGCATATTTAGAAACTGGTGTTGGCAATCCTGGATATTTGTCAGCAGGACATTTAAACTCATTATTTACATTATACAAAAGTGGATTCAAGTAATTCAAATAATGACCCATTATTCAAATGGATCAAACACCTTAATATGAAAACAAAAGTTTGTTTCCTCAATGAACTTTTCTTTCTATCCACTGAGTGGTCTAGTTCAGTGGTTTCACCATACTCTCACTTACATGACATAGATTAAACATGAAGGAAATAAAACTGTCAATCAACAAATAGAATAAAGGTATGCACAGGTAGTTCTTAAAAGGACAAAAAATTAAAAGGTCAATACCTATTTTCAAACATTTGCAACATTCTTAGTTATCTTGGTTACTTTATTGTTGCTATGGTAAGACATCATGGCCAAGGCATCTTTCAGAAAAATAATTTATTTTGGAGGGTAAGAGTCCATGGCAATCTTGGCAGAGAGCATGGCAGCAGGCAGGTAGGTATGGTGCTGGAACAGTAATTGAGAGCTCACATCTTGAGAAACAGACATGGGGGCAGAGAGAAAGAGAGACAGAGAGAGACAGAGACTGAAAGACAGAGACAGAGACTGAGAGAGCAGAAAGAGACAGAGAGAGAGGGGTAGATTGGGGAATGCTTTGAGACTTTTTAAATCTCAAAGCACTCTTTGAGGGATATATCTCCCTCTTCAGACAAGGCCACACCATCTTCCCAAATATTTCCACAAACAGGGGACCAAGTATTCAAGTATATGAGCCTATGAGGGACATTCTCATTCAAACTACCAAACTAGTGATCAGAGAAAGGCAAATTAAAACTATTTTGAGATGTTGTCTCACCTCAGGAAGTCACCAAGAAATATGACAAAAAATAATTTAAAAAAAATGTAGAAACAGAGGAATCCTTATTCTAGTGGGGGTGCAAATTAATACAGCCATTATGGAAATAAGTTTAGATTTTTCTCAAATATAAAAAATACAAATGGAACTATTATATAACCCAGCTTTTCAACCTCTGGAAATAATCTCAGAGACATTTAAACATCAGATCCAAAGAAAATTCCAATTCTCCAAACTCAAAAAGGCAGTACATGTCAGAAATGACTGTCTTGGATCATCTCCAGCTGGAATATATAAAGATTGCTGAAAACCTATACCCAGCATTTCTCAGAAACCTGCAAAAAATTAAGTTCTTCCTATCAAAGAGGGCCACCTCCCTTGATTTATACCTCTGGTTGTCTATCAAAGCCCATGGTGGCCTCTAGTCTTCTATAGTCCATAGTTACACTTGCAAGATATTTCAAAGCCCCCCTAGCCTCTAGGGCCTTCAGACCTACCCCACTTCTCAGTGGTAGCTCTCAAATTTTTGCAGTTCACAGGCTTACCTCCTTCAATATAGCTGATTGTTCTCTATATAATGACAAGGATATCCTCTTGACTTTATTGTTCTTACTTTTCTTGCAAGTAGCCATGGAAATATCCAGTCTTTACTTTGGTCTCTTCCAGATACATCTGGATATTTTTCTTTCTCTTATATACAATACAAATATTCTCTCTAAATCATGGAACAACCATTTCAGTAGTTTTTTTTTTCTGTGCCCCTCACTTATACCTCCATACCATACAATAGAAGTATTTGCACACAGTGTTTATTGAAGCTCTCTTTACAATAGCTAAGAAATGGAACCAACCTATATGTCTCTCAACAAATGGATGTATATTGAAAATGTGACATGTACAAAAAATGGAATATTATTCAATTAAGAAAAATGAAATCATGTGAAATTTGAGTGAAAAGAAATTAGCAAAGTGTAATATTAAGTAAGATAACTCAATCTGAGAAAGAAAAAGAAAAAAGTGAATGTTTTCATATGTAAATAATGGTCTATAGTGATTACATGTATATTTGTAAAGTCCTACAGATTTGGTATAGTGAAACATTTAGAAAAGACAAAGCAAGGCTTGTATTAGGTGGTAAAGAGTGACAGAGTATTGGAAAAAATGACAGGAGACATGAAAGAATTGAGAAAATTTTGGTTTGTTTATTCGTCTTGTTATGTTTCAAAACTTTTTTTTTCCATTCTCGATAAGTAAATCCAATTTAGGGTATTAAATTTGAAAGAACCATAAAAATAAGCACATGCATGAATGGACAAATAAGCAAAGTGGTTGATAATGAAAGTGCAAACCCTAAGAAATTTTTTTTTGAAAAGGCCAACTAGACAATTACTGGGATATAGAGAATTTTGGATTAGGCAAGTATATGAACTGTTTCCTTAAGCAGCTGTAGTGTAATTTTGAATTCTACAAATTATGCTTTCATGAAAATTTGTCCAGTTTACAGTAGTAATATTTTTATTGGGACTTGGAACCAAGCCTGGGGACTCACGTGTTGGCAAAGAGTCTGTCAGTGGATTAACTGCTAAAATGTTGTTGCTGGTTTTGAACTGTAGTGATATTAGTAGTTTATACATGCCTAAATGTTGTCAAGGGGTTAGGAAAATAGTACATAACCATACTAATAACTCCAAGAAAAAATGCTTAAGACTGAAAACTAACAACCTTGCCTACTCAGATAGAAGAACTGAATTTCATCAAAATGAGATATATGATGAAAGAAATCTGACTTCATCATATTCCATGCCAACTAAGAACTGTCTCAATTAAAACTTAAAAAACATAATAAAGTTGTTTCTAAAAATAACTCACTAACTAAATAAATCAACCAATACTTAGCTGGTACCATAGTCAGTACAGAGGTTCTCTTTGTAAACATTGGCTACGTCACTATGAAATATCTAATGTTTGTACAATTCTTTCCTGAAGATGAGTAAAATGATAGTAGCATAGGAAGCATGGCTACTAAAACCACTCTGACTGAGAAAGCTGGGAATTAATGAAGGGGCAGAAAGCATTGCTCAGGGTTATATGGAAGAGCAGGAAAACAGTAGAGTGCACACAAGAAGAAACAAATACGATGAAGACAAGATGAAGACCAGATACAAATTTATAATTGTACTTATATATGTACCACAAAAATTCAAATTACTCTGTATTATTATAGCTTATTAGAGATATTGATCTAGAAAATATAAGATTGTGCAGAAATGTAATAAGTTAAAATTTTCTTTAAGTGTCTTGAGCTTTATTTGCTAATTAAAATCCTTTTCCTGTTATACTAAACATTGTGAGAAACTTAGTCAAGCAATGATTACCACAACCCTCTGGACAAAGGTCATACTGCAGAACCTATTTGCTGAATAAGAAGTGTTTTGTTTACTACCTGCAAATATTTACCTTTGCAATATCTGTTCATGTGACATGCTTAACTGTGATGGAAATTTTCCTTAGTAACAAAAGTCAAAACCACTCTCGATGGTTATAAAGTTAGGGGTGACAACACTGCCATTTAACCTATAAAAGCTGTAAAAACTGGGTCATTGCTCAACTTTCTCAAGGCTTAAGACGGTCTCTTTCGTGAATGTAACAGAAAGGAATTCTCTGGTCTCTTTGAGTACAGAGTTCATTTTTTGTTGGTTAGAATTTTTTATAGCAGTGGAATAAGGTACTTTTGTTTGTTGTTTGCAGAACAAATAGTGACACTTGTGAGCTAAAATTCACATTAGTTTTCTATTATATATTTCCCCTAAAAACATCTCCCTCTTATACCCTTTCTCCATCATCTTCTACCACCTGCTTGTGTGCCTTTTCTGTGAAACATTGCATGGACTGGGCTTTTCCTATGCTGTACCATTGTTGATGCTGTTCTTCAGATAGCACTATGATAGGTACTTTTACTAAGAGAGTGTACCACCTCCCCTGGTTATTTTTCTTCATTTTTTTATCTTTCTGTTTGTTTACTCATTTCTTCATTGCCCCTAGGGTAGAGTTCAATGGGAAAAAGAACCCTTATTTTTTTTTTTTAACACAAATCACATTTGGGAACTATAATAGTAATCAGTACAGAAGATGTTAACTAAATAATTATTGAATTTATCAGCTAAACCAGAATGTATAATTTGTTTCAGTCTAAATAATTCCAAAGCAAGAAAATAAGATAATCTGTAAAGCTAAATATATATTTGAGATCTACTTGTTTAGTTTTTTTCTTATCCTCTAGGAAGAGGACAAAAAGCAGTCCTCATGTGAACGAATGAGCTAGGGTAGATGGGATGGGGAGGGTGATACGGGAGGAGCAGAGGGGGCCTACAACCAATATGAATTTTTTAAAAAGAAGCAAATGATGTATTTGGATCAGGTGGTAGCATTGTTTTTGTCTCTAGATGCTTATGTCCTTAACGGTGGCTTATTTTCTTATCTGTGTGTACATACACATATATATATATGTGTGTATACATATGTATATGTATACACAGATAGTTTACAATAAGGTACATGTGTGTCACACAATAAAAACCAGCTACATAGTAAATTTCTGGTAATCAGATATTTTATTAGATTTAATTTTTACTTCCAGAGAAATGCATGGATCAAATATACTAGTGAAAAATTAATTTTGAATTGAATCAACATACCCATCAAGTCTTCTAGGAAATAGAATCCACACAGTTATATGTGGATTCAGTCATGGGACAAAAACCTGCTACCTGTGGTAGATAATGATAGTAGACTGTGGTGAACAACTGATAACATTGACAATAACCCAAGATAACCCTAAAGTATGACAACAATCAGGATTGTAAGAAACAGTTGCCTTCCCTGTGAGCAGAAAAAAAAAAAAAAAAAAGAATAGCATGAATGACAGAAATGTTAAGAATAAGCACTTCTTGGGGATATAGTAAAAACTCTTCACTTCCTAGTTCATATAACTCTGAAACAACTTATTCATCATCATTTAATACTCAAGCCAGTTCCATCTTCTTTTTCTATTCTCACACCTTTTCTCTGTTTGGCATTGATTGAGGCTAACAACTATATTAATTATTATTATTATTACTCTGACCTGAAAGAAAAAAAATATCTTAGTTCATGGTTTCAGAGGGTTTAGATAATGACTGTCTTGCTTCAAAAAAAATCAGGCAAAACACTATATGCATTACAAGCATATAGAGGAAAAAACCAAGAGGTCCAGGACAGAGAGCAAGTAAGTAAGGGTATGGAAGAAGATACCGACAAAGATAATATCACCATTAACTGGCTTCCTCTGGCTAGTTGCGAAAGTAGTGACAGTAACTGGGAGACTATTGTTTAACAAATGAACCTTTGGGAAAAATTAATTATATTCAGCCTATAATACTACAATAGTATTAAATCAGAAGCAAGGAATAAAGCCAGTCCTGATGAGACCTGATAAGCTAGGGTCAGATGGAAAGGGAGGAGGACGGACCTCCCCTATCAGTGGACTTGGAGAGGGGCATGGGAGGAGATGAAAGAGTGAGGGTGGGATTGGGAGGAGATGAGGGAGGGGGCTACAGCTGGGATACAAAGTGAATAAACTGTAATTAATAAAAAAATAAATAAATGTAACAATTTTTAAATAAGTAAATGTTTACTTAATGAAGCACAAAGTTGACCAAACCCATGGGCTTAGCACTGAGAAGCTATAATAGTTTGTACATATTTCCTCAACAGTATTTAAGGAAGTCTTAAAGACATTTGGTTTTGGAAATGTAGAAACAAATACACAAAAAAGTTAAAAAAAATTAAAAATATGTAAGGAATGAAAAAGTAGAAAAATACAGTTAATATTTAGTGTTTAATATTTGGTGTTTGCTTTATACCTCTTAAAAATTAATTCTCACATGTTTTAAAAAATACATACTATTACATGTTTTAGAAATCATGGATATTACTGAAACAAAATAATTTTATATTGTTGGAGCAAAAATGGTTCTACACCAAAAGTCTATAAACTTCATTACCTCAAGCTACATCTTTGGGATCTGTGGAGCCTTGTGACTGGATGAGGAGGAAACCCATTCAACAGAAGAAAGTTCTGTCTTTGTACTTTTCTTTCCATTTTATTGCTCTGAAAATTTGCCTACCAATCAAGCTCTCCCACAAGGCTATTGAAAAAGAAAGATGGAGATTTAATGCATGCAGAGGCAATATGGTCTACACAGGTGGAACTAGCATGCCCATCCCAGTGCTGCTCAAAGGGGTAGTAGAATCCAGTTTCCCCTTTCAAGTGAAAGAATCGGAGTTTTGTAGCTGGAGATATGTTGTACTCCAAGGTAAGGTTTTAAGCCAGCAAATCAATGTTAATATTTAAACAAGCAATAAAAGCCAGGTTAGCAGCAAGTGGTCTTTAGATGTCATCCAATAGGCAATTTTTACTGACACTTTCACTTTATTGACCAATTTTATATACCTTTTTTATCAGATGCCTTTATTCAGACCTCAAGAGCATCATTTTAAAAGTCCTTTAAGAAAAAATAAATAAAAATTTCTGGTACCACTGAATATTTTATCAGTATTTATTTAGAACCTAAGCAATAATGATGAGTGAATCTTGAGGGCAAGCAGAAATCAATGCTCTAACAGAGTGGCTGTTTGTTATTCACTTGAGTGAGGATACCTGATAATAATGTTCTGACTTGGATGACTGAGTTATTGCTATGGAAAGATTACATTCAAAACATACTTAGAACTTCCTATCATCGTCTTAGTAGTATAACTAAATACTCTTTATTATAATCTTAAACCCATATTAGTATGAATGAAACACTTGTCTAGAACATATAAAACCATATGAACGACGATGTGACCATGTAAGAAAGACTGAAGCTTTTTATAAAACTTTGTGTGGGTTTTCTCTTGATAACCATTACCTGGCACATGATCTTTGCCAAGTCACTAAAATAAGTGTAACTAACAGTGGCAGAAACTAGCCTGGTACCTCAAATGAGCCAATGACATTTGAAAGATTGCTTTACACACTTAAAATAGATGTGGAATTTGCATACTACCATAATGATATACTTATGTACCTCCTACAGTCCCCTGTGCCACATAAATAGGGATACTAATAGGAAGAGAATTTATTTTACTCAAATATTCACAAAACAATTTGTGACTGATTAAAATATGACAGAATCCTGCTGGGTATTTCCCGAGGTGCTGAGAAGCTTTCTAGTTCACCTGGATGTAGTCGTCTGCCAAGTGCTTTGATGATGCTTAAATAAATGATGCAAGTGGAATCCTGTATGGCACTTTTAGGTATCTATAAAATGAGCTGCATCCTCACTTCCTCTTAGTACTGAACACTGAATGTAATAGCAGAGAGGGAATGGGTGGTACCAAGAAATAGGAAGGGAATTGGCTGCTGAGTTATTGAATGAAGAGCTGCATCCTCAACAATCAAACCATGGTAAAACTGAGAAATATATCACTCCTGAGTATAACCACTGAACTTTGAAAGCTAGTTTTTTTTTTTTTTTTTAATAAAGGTGCAATATCTTTTTGTCAATCATATAAACTGTAACAAAGAAGGCAGACAAATAAGATGAAACTCAGTGGTAATTCTCATGGAGGAAAAGCAGGAAGAAATGACAGGCAGAGATAATAGTCTGAATATAACAAAAGCAGAGGCACTCACATTTAAAAATTATTAAAGATTATCAGATTAATTTATGATTTTGGTAGGAGAAGTTAGACTGAAGAATTAAGATATCATATTACATGATATATGTGACAGCAAATGAGTTGTCAGAAATTGGAAAAATTCTTACCATAAAGGGACAGAGGTTAAGCATTTTGAATATTTTTATATAACACCATCACTATGGTTGTGGGAAGTGAAAGGAGTCACAGAAACCTTATTAATAAACATGTCAGTATCTTGATGAAATAGCTGTACAGATGCTGATAATTAGAATCCATGCAATTTTCATAGTGTGAAACTGTCATTGTTCTATTGATTTTTGTGATCATTAAATATGTATTTTGTGAGAATCCCTTCCCAGGGAGATGTAATCAATACTTACCTTCTCTTTATTATAGAGTACCAACAATAAACCATAGTAAATTTCACCAAAGTTCACCTCAGAGAACCAGTGAATTAATTGGTCTTACTTATAATTCTTTTAGCCATACAAAAACAGGTAGGTGATCAGGTCTCATTTCCAAGATGGTAAAAAACAAAACAACAAAAAAAACCCTTGTTGTTCCCAAAGGACTACCACAAGTTCTCTAATTGGAGTTATGGGAGCTGAGAAAATGGTCCTTAGTGTTGTTCATAGAAACTTAGCAATTTATACATGAGTTTTGCAATAGGATAACTGAAGAGAATAGGAACCACTCTTACTTCAATATGAAAAGGCTTAGAGAATATATGTACAGAGAACTCCTTATGTCATACATTTCCTGGGCTAGTAATAAATCTCTAAGCCAATAAGATAGCTTATTTTACTAAGATACAGGGTGACAAGAATAGTTTGGTTTCACAACTGTATCTTTGTTGAGTGTTTAAGTAGTCTCCCATAATTTCTCTATAAAATGTAAGTATATAACTAAAACAACAACAATAAAAGACAACTTCATTGCAACATCTAAGAATTTCCATAAAGTGAAAGTCAATAGAATATATAGAAGTATAAATATTTTATTGCTAGCTCAAACATAGTAAAATATTAATATCTTAACATGAAAGATATACCCAGTTGCCCAGACTCATATGTTGTACATCAATTGTTTTAACCATCAAAGCAAATGCAAACAGACAAGCCAATTATCATACGAACCAAATTCTTCTAGAAGAAAGATACAGTGTCTGTAGTGAGACTGAGAATGCCACATCTTCTGAACTAAAAGTCAGCAAAGGAAGCTATAAATCAGCTCCTTAACATTGGGCTGAGCTAAATACTGGAACAGATGTGGTGCTCTGTATACATATGCTACATTAAGAAGCGAGGCTGAAACACAAGTAGGAACAGAAATAAGACCCCAGGAATCTCGCTAGCCCTATAAAGAAACCACAACAAGACTTACTTTCACAATTGCAGTGGTCTGAAGGGAGCAGATGTTGAGAATGCAGCAGTGGAGGGCACAGAAACTTGGCTCCCTACAGAGAGGCTTCACAGATTCTGACCAGGTCTTGTTCTCTCTTGGAGGAGTCTCACCCTACACTTTTCTTCATCAAGCCCATAGTGACATATTCAGCATGTTCTTGATGAATCTGTTACACATCCATTCTGTTCATGCGCACTCCAACACAAGTTTATATGACAGGACCCATTAGCAGCATATAAGGATACCCAGTTATCAATAATCAAGTGTTTAAAATTTTACATCTTGTAAACTCATTTTCTTCTAAAAATTAGTTACCATTTAATAGTGTATTATTTAAGAAAACATTTAATTTTAATGTTATAAATAAAACAGTGACATAATACTTTAAAAAAGAACAATGAAGACTCTTCAGCAGTGACTGATCCCCCATGAGAATGTATTGCAAACCAAAGTGGACATCTGAGATAGTACTCAACTATGAAAAGTTATGGCTCTCTATAAAACTCTATAGTTTATATAATTCAAAAAAGTCAAAGTAATGAACAAAAAGTTATAGTTGTGGAGAAAATGATTAAAACTTCAAATTTTTTTTTAATTTTCTGCTTTTTTAAAAATTTTTATTATTAGTTACATTTTATTAACTCTGTATCCCACTCCCTCATTCCCTCCCAATCTTACCCTTCCTCCCTTCCTCACCTCCTCCCTGCCCCTTTCCAAGTCCACTGATTGGGAAGGACCTCCTCCTCTTTCATCTGACCCTGTTTTATCAGGTATCTTCAGGACTGGTTGCAAAGTCCCCCTCTGTGGCCTAGCAGGACTGCTCCTCCCTTGGAGGGTAGGGAGGTCAAACAGGTTCCCATTGAGTTCCTGTCAGAAATAGTCCCTGTTCCCCTTGGTTACTGAGCTACCACGGGCTACCTCCAAGCAGAGGTTCTAGGTTATATCCATACATGGTCCTTGGTGGAGTATCAGTCAAAGAAAAGAACCCTATGCCCTGATATATTTGGTCATTGTGGAGCTCCTATGCTCTCCACGTCATACTAACTCTCCCTTCTTTCATATGATTCCTTCCACTCTGCAGAAGGTTTGCTTATGAGTCTTAGTATCTGCTTTGATACACTGCTAGGTAGAGTCTTTCAGAAGCACTCTGCAGTAGGCTCCTGTCCTGTTACTTGTTTTCTCCTATATCCAATGCACATACCATTTGTCTTTCTAAGTGAGGATTGATCATCTTACCCCGGGTCCTCTTTCTTGTTTGTCTTCTTTGGTTGTATATATTTCACTATGTTTATCATATTTTATAAGTCTATATAAATGAGTATATACCATGTGTGTCTTTCTCCTTCTGGGATACCTCACTCAGAATGATCTTTTCTAGATCCCACAATTTGCCTGCAAATTTCATGATTTCCTCATTTTTGATTGCTGAATAGTATTCCATTGTATAAAAATACCACAATTTCTGTATCCATTTCTCCTTTGATGGACATCTGGGTTGTTTCCAGGTTCTGGATATTACAGATAAAGCTGCTACAAACATGGTTGAACAAATGTCTTTGTTTTGTAGAATAGAATTGTGTGTAAATTACTCTAAAAGTAGGGTGTTCATCACATGAATACAATTTGTTCATCACATATGACATTCTATACTTGTACTGAAGTAAAAAGAATCGAACATTTAGTAAATTCCCATTTTACCTAAGCAGAGCTCAGGTAATATTTTTGAATCTACTTACTATTTTACAAATAATAAAATTTTATACACAGTTTGAATAAAACCATCAAAATAATTTATAACAACATGAGTATGTTCCAAATAACTTAGAAAAATCAAAACATATAAAGCTTGTATAATAAAATATTAAGGAGCAGGAAGGTGTTAGAAAGCAAACATTGTGTTAGTTGGTAAATATATTTCATCCTGTTTTTGATGTGAAGCAATGATCCTCTAGACTTTTGTCCAAAGATGCACAACAAGACAAGACATATATAAGATGATTCTCAACATTTTTATTCATCAGAAAAATAAAAATATCAGTTACAATGAGATACCACTTCATACTCACAAGGATTTCTATAACTAAATCACATCACAAAAAAACATGTGCTCACCAGTTTTGGCAGAAGCTTAGAGTTTTATTTATTGGTAGAAATATATGGTAGAAATATAACTAGATCATCCACTTGAAGCATTCCAATTACCCTGAAAATATCAAACTTAGATGTTATTTTGCTTGACAGCCCTATCCCAGGTACACACCATGAAGAAATGAAGTTAAAAATCCACATAACATATATACACAAATTATTACAGCAGTGTTACTATTGACACAAAAGTTGAAAAATATCAAACAAATGCTAATAATTACATAAATAAAAATATATGTATATATGCAAAAGACAGTACACACAGTGGATTATTATTCAACTATATATCAGATGCATAATTAATAAAACTAAACACAGCAGTATCATATGTGATTTCTAAATTTAATATAAACACATTAGATTATGTACTTATATTACATCACAACATAGAAACAAACAGTCTAGGGAAACAAAAGGATTAATAGGAGTGGAGTTGGGGTTGGGTTCATGAAAAGGAATGTACCGAAAGTGCAAAACATGCTTGGGTGAAAGTTTTTTTAAGCATCACAATACCAAGTGATCAATGCATTCAATAAAACAAAATATATATTTTTTAAAGCTATGTTAAATGAAATAGTTCAGAACTACAATGTCTTTGATAATAAATGTTCATGTACAAAAAAGCCCACCTAGTGTGGTTACCTGAGATCAGAGGTGGAGAAAGAGGTGGTAGACAGATGATGACTGAAGAATACAAGATTTGTTTGTAGGTGAGGAAATGATTGTAAATTTATGGTCTTGGTTACACAGTTCTGTGAATGCACTGAATGCAACAATGTTATAAGACTCAGATATGACATAAACTGTATGTGTTATTTCAGTAAGACTATTACCCAAAACTAGAAGCCAACCATAACTATTTCAAGCTATTTCTAAAGGTATGTTCATAACTATTTCATAACTATTTCAAAAGGTATGTTCATATATAAAAAGATAAGCAGAAAAAGAAAATAAGAGAAGAGGCTAGAAATAAATGTATTAAATTCAAATAAAGAAAAATGTAATGGAAAATATCAGCCAGTAAATAAAGACCATTTCATATTAATAAAATACATACAAACTGCAACATTGGAGTTATTAACATTTGTGCTTAACAAAAAAGTTTAACAATATTTGAGGACAACTTAATTGAAATAAAAAATTAATAAAGGCATACTTCTATCAATATGCACACAGGAAAGATGAAATGAATAAAAGAAAGTAGTAAAAACTTGCATATTGTAAGATATATTACAGGGTACACATTCTGAAGCACACATCAAATATAAAAATTTCAAAATATTACCACAAAAACTCTTTAAATTTTGTATTGAACTTCTTTCTTTCTTTCATTTGTTGGCAAGGGACAGGAAGTTCTGATGTGTACGAAGAAACAGATGGAAATCAGAGGACCACTAGAAACAGACAGGTGTAGCACATGGCAGCTCAGTATCCAAGTGGGTTCCCTAGTAAGAGGATCAGGGGCTGTCTCTGACATGAACTCAGTGGCATGCTCTTTAATCACCTCCCCCTGAATGGGGAGTAGCTTTACAGGCCACAGAGGAAGACAATGAAGCCAGTCCTGATGAGACCTGATAGGCTAGGGTCAGATGGAAGGGAAGGAGATCTCTTCTATAAGTGGACTTGGAGAGGAGCATGGGAGGAGATAAGGGAGGAAGGTTGAGATTGGGAAGGGACGAAAGAGGAGGCTACATCTGGGATACAAAATGAATAAATTGTAATTAATAAAAAATAAACTAATTTTAAAATTATCTTACTTAAAAACTGTGAGTTGATCTTAGATCTTTTCATGGGTGTAAGGTGAAATATCAGGGTCATTTTGATTTTTATTTCCCTGATGACCAAGGATGTTGATGATTTGTTTAAGTGTTTCTGTGCCATTCAATATTCCTTATTGAAAATTCTCTGTTAGCTATGTACCCCATATTTTAATTGGATTATTTGATTTGTTCCTTTTTAACTTCTTGAATTCTTTATTTATTCTAGATATTAGCTTTCTGTAAGATATAGGGTTGGTGAAGATCTTTCCCCAGTCTGTAGGTGTCATTTTGTTCTGATTAGAGTGTCCTTTGCTTTACAGAAACTTTTAATTTTCATGAGGACCTGTTTATTGACTGTTGTTATTAGAGCCTATGTTGTTGGTGTTCTATTCAGGAAGTTGTCTCCTGTGCCAATGAGTTCAAGATTCTTCCCTATTTTTCTTTTAACAGATTGAATGTGTCTGGTTTTATGTTGGACTTTAGTTTTGTTCAGGGTGATAAATATGGATCTATTTGCATTTTTCTACATGTAGACATCCAGTTAGATTGACACCATTTGTTGAAGATGCTGTCTTTTTTCCATTGTATGGTTTTGGCTTCTTTGTCAAAAATCAAGGATCCAAAGGATTTATGAGTTTATTTCTGGGTCTTCAATTCCATTGATCCAATGTTCTGTTTCTATGCCAATACCATGAAGTTTTCATTACTATTGCTCTGTAGTACAGCTGGGGATCAGGGATGTCAATATTTCCAGATGAGCTGTTGTACAGAAATGTTTCAGCAATTCTCATTTTTTGTTGTTCTTTGTTTTTCCATACGAAACTGAGATTTTGCTTTACATGCATCAGAATAGCTAAGGTCAAAGACTCAAGTGACAATACATGCTGGAGAGGGTATGGAGAAAGGGGAACCTTCCTCCATTGCTGGTGGGAAAGAAAACTTTTACAACCACTTTGGAAATTAATCTGGCACTTTCTCAGACAACTAGGAATAGTGCTTCCTCAAGATCCAGCTATACCACTCCAAGGCATATATCCAAAATATGCTCAACAAAGATATTTATTCAACCATGTTCATAGCATCTATATTCAGAATAGCCAGAATCTGGAAATAACCCAGATGTCCCTCAACAGAGGAATGGATACAGATATTGTGGCACATTTACACAATGGAATCCAATTCAGCAATGAAACAAGGAAATCATGAAATTTGTAGGCAAATGGTGAGAACTAGAAAAGATCATCCTGAATGAGATATCCCAGAAGCAGAAAGACACACACAGTAATACTCACTTATAAATGGATACTAGACATATAACATAGGACAAACTTACAAAAATAATTATACCTAATAAAGCTAAGCAAGAAGGAGGACCCTGGGTAAGATGATCAATCCTCACTCAGAAGAGCAAAGGAGATGGACATTGGAAGGAGAAAACAGAGAACAGGACAGGAATCTACCACAAAGGACCTCTAAAAGACTCTACTCAGCGCTGTATCAAAGCAGATACTGAGACTCATTCATAAACTTTGGGCAGAGTGCAGGCAGTCTTAGGAAAGAAGGGGAAGATGGTAAGATCTGGAGAGGATAGGAGCTCCACAAGAAAAGCAACAGAACCAAAATATCTGTGCACAGGGGTCTTTTCTGAGACTGACATTTCAAACCAAGGACCATTCATGAATATAACCTAGAACCTCTGCTCAGATGTAGCATATGGCAGCTCAGTGTACAAGTGGGTTTCCTAGTAAGAAGAACAGGGACTGTCTCTGACATGAACTCAGTGGCTAGCTCTATGACTGCCTCCCCCTAATGGGGGAACAGTTTTGCCAAGCTACAGAGGAGGACAATGCAACCAGTTCTGAGGAGACTGGATAAGCTAAATTTAGATGGAAAGAGAGAAGGATCTCCCCTATCCATGGACTTGGAGAGGGGCATAGGAGGAGATGAGGGATGAGGGTGAGATTGAGAGGGGAGGAAAAAGGGCACTAAAGCTGGGACACAAAGTGAATAAACTGCAATTAATATAAAAAATAAAAATTTATTTAAAAAGATTGTTTAAACAGCAAAATTTTAAATAGTATTTTAAAATTATAAATTATGATAATAGTTTCCAAAGGCAATTCTATTTAATGCTAAATCCTATTTCTAAAATATTATTTTCTTTAAAATGAGGTTTTAGGACAGTGGCTCTCAACCTGTGGGTTGTGACCCCTATTAGGGTCAAATGACTCACCGGAGTGGACTGAGACCATCTGAAAACACAAATGTTTATATTACAATTCATAATAGATACAAATTACAGATGCAATGTAAAAGTAAAACCAAACCAAACAAAAAAACTTTATGTTTACCACAACAGGAGGAACTGTAATAAATTGTTGCAGCATTAGGAGGGCTGAGAACCACTGTTTTGGGGGACTGAGAGTTGTCTCAGTAGTTAAAAGTGCTAGTGATTCTTCCAAAAGGCCTGAGTTCAGTTACAGTTGGGCTGATCACAACTACATATAACTCCAGGTCCAGTTTTTCTATGTTTTACAATGCTGGCTTCTGATATCCATTGGTTCCCAAACACATGTGGCATATAGACACATAAGCACAGCAATAGGCACAAATACAGACACACACACACACACACACACACACACACACAAGCAAACACACACACAAACACACACACACACACACACAAACACAGAGAGAGAGAGGGAGAGAGAGAGAGAGAGAGAGAGAGAGAGAGAGAAAGGCAAAGGAGAGAGGAGAGGAAGTGGAATGAGGAGAAAATGAGAGAGACATACATGCACTCACATAAATAAAAACTAAAAAGATATGTTAAAAGATCCTATTTAATAAGTTCCTACCTTATTCCCCCTTTTTATAGCTGCTATTGCTTAGTCTAATACACATCAGAGTAATTTTAGGTTTATTGCTGATTAATTCCTGTGAATTCCTTATGGACATTGGGGATGGAATGAAAATTTTCATTACTACCACATTTAAATGTCTTCCTGGACACAGAAAGTCCCAAGTAAGTGTTTACTAATTGATTTTATTGTATAATTGAGGTTGAGAACTGTAAAACAGGGAGAAGAGTTCTTGATTATTATTGGAAAGACTTAATGATTCCCAGCCCTTCAATTTGCCTCCTGGATTTTAATATCCTTCATTAACTGAATTAATATAAAAATGTTACTGAGATTCCTTTTATTCCAAAGCTAGATGAGTGAACTTAATGAAAAAAAAGGACATCATTCCATTCACCAAAAGATACTCCTGCCTGTGCGGTGACTGCTTTGAGTAGTAAAACCAACTTACGAGTCATCCTCCGTCACTCAACAGTAACAGAATGTTTTATGGTTTATTTTCACTAATCAGGTACTTCTTTAACACCACTCATACAGGTCCAAGGGGAATATGCAAGTGTCAGAGTACATGTGTGAGTATTTTTGCCTCTCTTATGACAATATTCCAAGACTCATGTAAACAGCTTTAATTATCTATTTTGGTGTAACTTCATTCCCACTAAAATCATTAGTGTATATTTTCACTTGAGGCAGTAATAGCTCACTCTTTCCAATATTTCTTCCTTAATCTGTAACTTCTTTACTTCTATATAGCTCACTCACATTTTAAATATTTATTTAAATTTATGCATTGACAAAAGAATTCTTTGTTTCTAATTTGATATCATCATATATTAACTTATGCATTTATGTAAATTTTCATGAGATAAATAAAATGTAATTTATTTAATACTAATATTATTCTATAAATTATTATATATTCCTAATATAACTGTATTGAATTAATTAAAATATTGCATGAATAAAAAATACTCAAAGAATATATTCTAAGATATTTACAACAAAAGAGAAAAACATGATTTTTATATTATAGCTTATGTTTCTATTTTTTACGCATTTGTAGATTATTTGAACAATAATTACTTATGCACACACCCACAAATAGTTCCTTATCTGAATATATATCAAAGAAATGTTTACATTACTCTCATTTCTCTTAAAGCATTATCTAAAATCTCAGTAAAATATGTATTCATAGATTCTACAAACACACATCAATATGAAAACACAAGCAACAAGTAAGAATGGGTCATAAATATCTTCCTGACTACTAAATAGAGGGCACATGTCCAAGACATTGTGTACTTTTGTGTATCATTTTAAAACAGGGTACAATATGTGCCAGTACTGATAAATTTATTATTTGTTTCAGCTAGTGTATCCTTGGTTGGGGTGGGGGAGGGAGAGAATTTGACAAGGCAGGAAATGGATTGAGGAAGGGAAGAAATTAGGGGGAAATAAGGCTAGAAGGAAAGGAGAAAGTGGGTGGCAAGTGTGAATAAGAAAAGAGAGAAGAATGGGGAGCTGGAAGAACAGTGGACATAGGACACAGGAGAACAATGGAGTCTGAGAAATTACTTTATAACAGTTGAAATTAGTGCTGTATTTGGAGATGCTCAAGCAGCACAAACGGCAGCCTCCTGCAATTACTAAGCAGAAGCAGAAGGATGCTACATTTGTATATGCTTCACGAGAAACAGAAGGGTTGCCCGGGAGAGATATCTAGAAGACACCGAAGTATTCCCCTGCTGTTAACAGGTTCTAGAAAATGTAATTCAAGAACTTGAAGTCCATGTAATTTGCTCTCTATTTTATTGGCAAGTTCCAATCATCTGCTCCAAATTTAGAAGGAGGCAGAAGAGAGTTAAGGCAAATCATTGAAGCATAATTATTGGAAGTTCTTAAGGAAATATAAAAAACCTATTTGGGCGAATTGTCTAACTAAAAGAATGAACATATACTTTCTCTAGATGTTTCAGGGGATTTTGCTCAAAGTAAAAAGCCTTTACTGAGTTTTATTATTCCATATTCTTCTGCATTGCACAACACTGTTTGCCCTAACACTTCCTAGGTAGAATAGTAACAGGTTCAGGTTCTTTAACCATGTGTTCCTAGAATATTTCTCTAGTCATCATGAGTTAGTTTATAATGAAACTCACTCTATTAGATCCCTTTCTGTTTCTGTTGTAGAGCAAACTGATTACAGAAACTTATAGCAGAAGGCATTCATTTTGTTGTTGTTTGTTTTTAGCTGCAGAAGGATAAGAGTCCATGGTGGCAGAGAAAAGGCATGGCAGCAAGCAGCAGTATAGCCCAGCAGGAGCAAAAGGCATTCACCTCTGGGGTAGCAAGCAGGAAGCAGAGAGAATGAACTGGGAGTGGGGGGAGGATCTTAGTTCTGGAAGCCCCTATGATTCTGTTTCTTTAGCAAGGCCATACCTAAGCTTTTCCAAAGTGTACCACCAACTGGGGACCAAGTGTTCAAATACATAAGTCTATGGGGGCATTCTCATTTAATTACTGTTCATTTTCTGTAATTTAAATAAACTATAATTTTAGAATTCCTTATGAGATTTCTCTGAGCTAGATATGAACCTGATTAAAAATAATAACCCTCTGATTGTGATGATAGTTTCTATATTGGGTCTCTCAAGTTGCTGGGAGACTTTTCATACAATTCAGATTTTATTCTCCTTAATGCTGGGGTTCTGTCATTCCACAGCACTCACAATGCTTTCAGTGCCTTACTTAAATGGTGAGTACAAGGAGAAGACTAAGCAGTGAAGGCGGCAGTTCTAAAGAATTTAAGCTTGTTACAGGCTAGTGTGTTGGTTCCTATTCACCAGTTTTCCTCCTAATCTGTACACAGTGTTCTGTGGAATGATTGAACCTCTTAATATCTATGTTTCTCAGCTGGTATTTAGTGATTCTTAGTGAGAAAGTTCAAACTAAGAAAGATCTATCTAGAGATATAAAACATTAAAATGAGATCCTTAGACCTATAATGACCTGAATTCTTTTCCAATTATATAATGAAAGGCTGTCAAACATTTTGCTGTCATAGAAAGTATTCAAAGAACATTCAAATCAGTAATTGTGACCAAGTGCCAGAAAGAAGTTACTACAAAGACCATAAACTAAATTCTAGTCCAGAGTCATTCTTCATTCTGAAGAAGGAGGTTGCTTATAAAAGGCACAGTGTGATGTCTCTTAAAGGCAGACTTGGTGTCCCCTAAAGCCTTGTCCTTTAGTCTTTACTACCAACATGTTTTATATAATTATACAGCTTAATTAAAAATAAGATAAAATCACATCTTGAAAATAATTAATTTATTCAAGGAGCTGAATAACCAATTAGATAAACTAATGCTAGGAAAACATACAGCCACTAGAGAACTGGAGTGAAAGGCTCCTTGCACTTCATGACTTATATGTTGTTCTATGTTGTTCACATTGGCTTGGCCACTCTCCTACTCAGGGAACTTGAAGAAGTCACTGAACTTCTCTAAAATCAAACAATATTTTTTTTATGAGGGAATGTATCTTTATTCATTTGATAGTAAACTCTGTTGGTGATTCTTTTTTTTTTTGGTTGAAAAACATTCTTTTTATTAATTACACTTTATTCATTTTGTATCCCCCCATAAGCCTCTCCCTCCTCCCTTCCCGATCCCACCCTCACTCCCCTTTCTGCATGCATGCCCCTCCCCAAGTCCACTGATAGGGGAGGTCCTCCTCTCCTTTCTGATCTTAGTTTATCACTTCTCATCAAAAGTGGCTGCAATGTCCTCTACTGTGGCCTGGTAAGGCTGCTCCCCCCTTAGGGGGAGGTAATCAACTAGCAGGCCAATCAGATTATGTCAGAGGCAGTCCCTCTTCCCATTACGATGTAACCCACTTGGACACTGAACTGCCATGGGCTACATCTGTGCAGGGGTTCTAGGTTATCTCCATGAATAGTCCTTGGTTGGAGTATGAGTCTCTGGGAAGTTCCCTGTGTTCAAATTTTCTTGTTCTGTTGCTCTCCTTGTGGAGACCCTATCCTCTCCAGCTCTTACTATTTCCTACTTCTTACATAAAATTCCATTCACTCTGCCCAACAGTTGGCCATCAGGCTCAGCATCTGCTTTGATAGTCTGCAGGGCAGAGGCTTTCCAAGGCCCTCTGTGGTAGGTTCCTAGTTTGCTTCCTGTTTTCTTCTTCTGGCTTTCAGAAGCCCTCTGTAGAAGGTTCCTAGGTTGTTTCCTGTTTTCTTCTTCTTATGATGTCCATCCTCTTTGCCTTTCAGGATGGGGATTGACGTTTTAGTTAGGGTCCTCTCTCTTGCTTAGTTTCTTTAGATGCACAGATTTTTAGTGTGTTTGTCCTATGTTGTATGTCTATATGAGTTAGTATATACCATGTGTGTCTTTTTGCTTTTGGGACAACTCACTCAGGATGATCCTTTCCAGGTCCCACCATTTACCTGCAAATTTCATGATTTCTTTAATTTTCATTGCTGAGTAATATTCCATTGTGTAGATGTACCACAATTTCTGCATTCATTCTTCAGTTGAGGGGCATCTGGGTTGTTTCCAGCTTCTGGCTATTACAAATAAAGCTGCTACAAACATGGTTGAGCAAATGTCCTTTTTGTGTACTTGAGCCTCTTTTGGATATATGCCTAGGAGTGGTATGGCTGGATCTTGGGGAAGTGCTATTCCTAGTTGTCTGAGAAAGCGCCAGATTGCTTTTCCAGACTGGTTGTACAAGTTTACATTCCCACCAGCAGTGGAGAGGAGTTCCCTTTTCTCCACAACTTCTCCAGCATGTGTTGTCACTTGAGTTTTTGATCTTGGCCATTCTGATGGGTGTAAGGTGAAATCTCAGGGTTGTTTTGATTTGCATTTCCCTAATGGCTAATGAGGTTGAGCATTTCTTTAAGTGCTTCTCTGCCATTCAATATTGCTCTATAGAGAATTCTCTGTTTAGCTCTGTTCCCCAGTTTTTTAAGTGGATTACTTGGTTTGCTGTTTTTCAGCTTCTTTAGTTCTTTATATATACTGGATATGAGTCCTCTGTCAGATAAAGGGTTGGTGAAGATTCTTTCCCAATCTGTAGGCAGTCGTTTTGTTTTGATGACGGTGTCCTTTGCTTTGCAGAAGCTTTTCAGTTTCATGAGGTCCCATTTATTGATTGTTGCTATTAGAGCCTGTGCTGTTGGTGTTCTGTTCATGAAGTTTTCTCCTGTACCAATGAGTTTTGGGTATTCCCCACTTTTTTTTCTAGCCGATTTAATGTGTCTGGTTTTATGTTGAGGTCTTTGATCCACTTGGACTTCAGTTTTGTGCAGGGTGATAAGTATGGATCTATTTTCATTTTTCTACATGTAGACATCCAGTTGGACCAGCACCATTTGTTGAAGATGGCATCTTTTTTCCATTGTATGGTTTTGGCATCTTTGTCAAAGATCAGGTGTCCATAAGTGTATGGGTTTATTTTTGGGTCCTCTGTTCGGTTCAAACAATATTTTTAAAATTTTGACTCTTTTACTATGACCTATGGTAAAATATGAATATAATCTTATGTCAATGTTCTTTATTAGCTTCTGTACAGTAATACAAGTGTACCAATACATGCTTAATGAATACCTATTGCATATAGATGCTATCATACTATACATATGGTGCTAAAAGTGACAAACTATAATTATAAACTTAAACAAATTGAAGTGCAAGGATTTAACATATAATGTTCTATATGATACCTTCTAAGAAACTGCAAAACTGGAATTTGATGCTGAATCCAATAGAATGATGTCTTCTCTCTGTGATGTTCTATATTGTGCCTTACATCCTTACATAGTTCTGGTGATAGTCATAGTGGTCCAGATTAAAACTGCTGAAACGATGACAGAACTCACTCTTACCACACTTCTTCAAGCCTTCTCAAGTCAAGCACAACATTAATATTTTTGATTCTCTGTTTATGTAATTGTTAATTTGGATTATCATTGAGCATAGTATTTCTTGATTTGGAAACTAGTTTTATTTGTTCTAAAAATTAATACAAAGACCAATCAATGGCACCTGCAATTAGGAAATCCAATCATAAAGGCCTGTTGTCAAAACTGGAACTTTGAAGCAACATCAGAACAGATAGTATGGCAACTCCAGAATGATGTAACAGGTAGAATCTACAAAGACCTATTAATTTCCCTAAAGAAAACTGTTATTCTCAATACATAGGATATGGAGTCAGCTTCAGACTAGGAAGTAAAGCAGGAACAGGCTTATGATAGAGACAGTGATTTTTGTCTGAGAATGGAAAATTACTAGCATAGTGGATGATGTTGCAGGGAAGAAATTTTCCTGTACTACTCATTGGAACACTTTTTCTTTTCTGGGATCTGCTGTGTTTATGAAGTGCATGAGTTAGCAGAAGGGGGAAAAAACAGGGAAACCGTGGGTAGTAAATGATAGAGTTTACATACACCTTAAGCCACTTTTAGAAAGGAAAAGCTTCCCAGAAGCTCTTGTGAGGCTCAAGAAGTGTCTATGAGTTCCTCTGGCAAAGAGGAGAAAGGCCTGGAAATGAAGAAGCTATTGCCTTCCATGTGGTTTAGCAGCATCTTAATGAAAAGCAAAAACAGAAATCTTTTCCTCCCACACTGTGTCTTTTTAGTCAATCTACAGTGTCTACCAAACCTGAGACTATGGATTACTATGTAGAGGCCTTTAGGAGGCAAAAATATCTTGAGTCTCTGGAGTCCTGCAGTTTGGAGAAATAAAGGACATGAATAGGCTTGTCTTCATGACACAGGACAGGACCCCTCCAAAATACACATCTCAAGGAAGGGTGAAGTGGTCATTCTTATATTTTATCAAGTGCTTTGAGGCAGAGGGGTTCTAGTTTGTGTAGCTTCCATTGAAGTAGAGGTATAGATTTTGGCTTCTGTGATCCACTTTAAAGGAGAAATAAAGTTGAAGACAGATGGCAGGGGACAGTCAAATAGACTTGAGGATATTTATGAGTCATTGAAGATATCCTCAGGTTGATGCACTCAACACCCTGAATACCACATAGCACCACAGTTCTATGTTCTGAGCTGCATGTAATAAGAAGTATGACCATACCTTCAAAGTTCTGACATTTATCCTGAAGAATAAAGGCATTTTTATAGGGATTTTTTTCAACCCTCCAAATTTTTTGAAATGCTCTTGGTCCTTTTCTTTTCTTCAATAACCAGCACCTCTACAGTAGCTCCTTTTTCCTTTAGACTTGTTTGCCAGCACATAGTATTGTCCTAGTTTGCCATGTGCTTTTCTGTCTTTACTTTCCTTGGAGAAGAATCCCTACATGTGAATGTTGAGATAGCCTATCATGTAATTAACCGTCTCTTGTATCTCTTCATGCTCTTTTCTATTAGTGATCTGAACACAACAGCTTGCTTCATTTTGAGTGGCTTTATCATGTGTATCTATCAGGATCTGATGGTCTCACAACATCATCTTATAGGGTACATATAGAATAGTTAAACTCACTGTAGTAAAACAGACTGACATTGTGTGTCATCTTACATAGTTTGTGTGAAAGCCAAAGGCTAAGGAAAGTCTCTACTCTGGTGTAATGTGATCACCTGTAGTCCTCATGTTACATATAGTACTTCTAGATGTACTTATCCAACATCTGTGCAGTTGCAGATATTTTGATCCATTTATCTGTCCCAAATCATGGCAACTACTTTTATTGTCTTATATGTTCTACAAGTTGAGACATATATTGGTGTTTCTAAGTCAAATTCAGCTGATTTTTTTCCCATTAGATTGTTTGAAGTTGAAGTCTCAATCTTCCTCAACCTGAATCTATTCCACCTTTGGTCTTCTGTAATTTTTTTTAACAGAATTTACATTTTTTCTAGATTTTAACTGCAAACTGTGACACTGATTAGGTTTTTTTTTTTATTTTTCATTCTGTACTCTTGAAAACCTGTAATGTTTAAAATATCAAGAGTCTAGTCATTATCCACCACCTGAAGAGCTACCGACTAAGTCTAAGCCAGTATCATTTTTATGGAATTTTTAGGGTCAGAGTCTGGGTTTTTATAGCTCTAACAAGCAAGGCTGGGCCACCTGTCTAAAATAGACCAATAGAACACATAAATAACTGTGAAACATAGAAATAGAAGATTTGTTCATTGTGACCATATTGGTCAAAGAACAAGGCTTCCCATGACACCTCCCAGTCCACCTTGTGTTTGTGATCTGAGATTTATCTAGGCTTAAGTAGAAAACAAGAGGTACATATAGCTGAGCAGTCCTGGTTAGGCTGTTGTGGACCCATTATCATTATCTTAACTACCATTTCTTCTTTAAGACAGTCTAAGAAGTTGTCAATCTGGGTGAAATCTCTTTTTGGGAAGGAAGTTCCTCATCTTGCTCATACTTAAGCTTCAGTCTTTTTTTTTTTTTTCTTCCAGTGTGGTCTATTGAACAAGAAATGTCTCCCATGACCTCTGAACACTTGATTCCCAACTAATAATGCTGTTTGAGGAGGGGATGCATTGCTGGAGAGAGTACATCACTAGAGATGAGTTTGAAAATCCATTATACTACGCTGCTTTCAGTTCACTCTCTCCTGTTTTGTGTTTGTGGTTAGAGATATGATGTCTTAATTTTCTGCTCAGGTACTCTGGCACCATGTTTCCTATGCTATTATGAACTTTCCCTATGAAACTCTAAGAGGAAATAAACTTTTTTATACATTTCTGTGGTCATGGTATTTTATCACAGCAACTGAAAAGAAACTAATACATAACTTGGTACCAGCACGTGAGTTGCTGTTATGAAGAGCCTAAGCAATTTGTTATATGTAGTAATATAGAAGGTTTTGGAACTAGGTCCAAGAAAAGTGGTTAAATGTTGTAAACAAAACTTCAAGGCATTTCAGTAAGATCCTAAAAGAAAGGAGTGCAGAGAATAATGTAGCAAATGGAGGGCTGGCACATGAGGTTTCTGAGGGTATCAATGAGTTTAACATTACATAGAGTAGAGGCCATTCATGTGATTTTTTTTTGGCAAAGAATCTGGCTATTTTCAATCCAAGTGCTAAAAACTTGAGTGAGACTAATTTAAAATGTAAAGGACTGAGTTATTTGACAAGTGAAGTTTCAAAAGAGCATAATAGTGAAGGTGCAGCATACTTATCAGTAATAACACATATTCACATTATTGTCAGTGAAAAGAGGAAGTAAAGCAGAAAAACGCAAAATGAAGTTTGAGAGGAAAAAGCACAAGGAAACTTAATGTTATAGCTGAGGCACTTGCTGAAACAGAGGCTGCCATTGTTAAGGATATTAGAAACATTAAGAAGAGGTCTACTATGCATTGGAATGATAAGAAAAGTGCCCAGAGCACCAGAATTCACTCAGCACACTTCTAATTTGTGAAAGAGAGCCAACAGGGAGGTTATTGCTCCTACAAAGAAATCTTTCAACCTACAAAAGTTGATGGTAAAGTGGTTGAAGGGAGACAGAATACATCTCAAGCTGTGGCGGATGAATTTGGCAGTGTCATCCACATGGGATTTACGTCGAATGAAAGTTGTAATAGTGAGGAGTTGTGGATTCTTCCTCTTCAGTACAGATTGATGTTGAGGCCAGGCAATAAGACGCAAGGTACTTAGCTTTTAAGGTTTATAACCTCACTGCACTTCTAAGCTTCTTTACCTACTTGTTTTTAGTTGGAGATACGTTTTTTTTTTCAGCTCTATACTCCAGCCTCCTTCTGCCATGCTTTCTCTTCATGAATTGTCTTAGTTGGTGTACTATTGCTGTGAAGAGACATTATGACCATAGCAAATCTTATAAAGAAAAACATTTAATTGGGGATGGCTTCCATGTAGAAGAATGGAAGCGTTTAGGTAGACATGATGCTGGAGGAGCCAAGAATTTTACAACTTGATCCACAGGCAGGAGAAGGAGATTGTTCCACTGGGCATGGCGTGAACATATAAAGCCTGCCTCTACAGTGACACACTTCCTCCAGCAAGGTCCTATCTACTTCATCAAAGTCACACTTCCTTATAGTGCCATTACATATGGACCTATGGGGGCCAATTATATTCAAACTACCATATATTCTCTCTGGACGTACAAAACACAAAAATCTCTTTCTTAAGTTGCCTTTTTCATGGTATTCTTATCATCTCTTACAAGAATAATTATATTATTTATTTTTTATATTAGTCACAGGTTATTTACTTTGTATCCCAGCTGAAGTCCCCTCCTTAATTCCCTTCCAACCCTACCCTCCCTCCTTCATCACCTCCCTTCCCCTTTCCAAGTTCTCTGATAGGGGAGGTCCTCCTCTCCTTCCATCTGACCATAGCTTATCAGGTATCTTCAGGACTGGCTGCAATGTTCTCCTCTGTGGACTAGCAAGGCTGCCCCTCCCTTGGGTGGGTGGGTGGAGGTCAAAGAGCCAGCCATTGAGTTAATGTCAGAAATAGTCCTTGTTCCCTTTACTAGGGTACCCACTTTGATAATGAACTATCATAGGCTACATCCGAGTAGGGGTTCTAGGTTATATCCATACATGGTCCTTGGTTGGAGCAACAGTCTCATAGAAGACCATGTGCCCTGATATATTTGGTCCTTGTGGAGCTCCTGTCCTCTCCAGGTCATAATAACTCCCTTTTCTTTCATATGACTCCCTGCACTTCTACAGAAGGTTTGGTTGAGTCTCAGCATCTGCTTTGATACACTGCTAGGTAGAGTCTTTCAGAGGCCCTCTATGGTAGGTTCCTGTCCTGTTACTTGTTTTCTCCTACATCAAATTTCCATCCCAATTGTCTTTCTAAGTGAGGATTGATCATCTTACCCCAGGTCCTCTTTCTTATTTGTCTTTCTTAGGTGTACAGATTTTAGTATATTTATGCCATCTTATAGGTCTAATACCCACATACAAGTGAGTGTATACCATGTGTATCTTTCTGTTGCTGGGATACCTCAATCAGGTTGATCTTTTCTAGAGCCCACCATTTATCTGTAAATTTCATGATTTCCTTTTTTTTAATTGCTAAGTAGTATTCCATTGTGTAAAAGTACCACTATTTTTGTACCCATTCCTCTCTTGAGGGACATCTGGGTTGTTTCCAGGTTCTGGATATTACAAATAAAGCTGCTACAAACATGTTTGGGCAAATGTCCTTGTTGAGTACTTGAGCATCTTTTGGATATATGCCTAAGAGTAGTATAGCTGGATCTTAAGGAAGCACTATTCCTAATTGTCTGAGAAAGCACCAGATTGATTTCCAAAGTGGTTGTACAAGTTTACATTCCCACCAGAAATGGAGGAAGGTTCCCCTTTCTCCACAACCTCTCCAGCATGTGTTGTCACTTGAGTTTTTGATCTTAGCCATTTTGATGGGTGTAAGTCAAATCTCAGGGTTTTTGACTTGTATCTCTCTGATGGCTAAGGACGTTGAGCAACTCATTATGTGTTTTTCTGCCACTCTATAGTCTTCTACAAATAATTCTCTGTGTAGCTCCATATTTCTTATACTGAGAATCTTCAGACTAGTAGGTGTTTTTTTTCCATTATACCATTGTTATGTATTAGTTTGTGTGTTCAGATTTCACATGTAACCATGTTTTGTACAGTCACATTCAAAATAAAATTTACTTTTAGAAACAAATGAGACTTCATTGATCTAGTTTTTATATTTATTTTCTTTTTCAAAAGATAAAGATACCTCATTATATATTTTAGCAAAAGCTCAACTTCTTATATGTTCTTTCTATCTACTTGGTATTATTTAGTACATATATGAGACATATTCCAAAACTGGAATTATACCACTTTGCTACCTTTTAGGCTATTATTTTGGAGTTATTTTCAACACTTTGTCCCATACATTTTTCTAGATCAAAAACTTTCCAAATCTATATTATGATTTTTATGAGATAATATATATCATAACTGAAAACTCTATTCTACTAGTTAGTTTCCCTCTAGTGAAGGACTTGGTTCCTGTTTGCTGAAACTTTCTTAAAGGTGCACTGTATCTCTAGAATTATGAATGCAATTTACTTGAGGTAGATAAAAATTTTGTTTCAGCGTACCTAGTTGTTTGACCTTGTCAGCTGGGACCTTAGTTCTTTTTCTAGAGCACATCCTTAGTGAAGCCCTGACTTCAGTTTCTAGCAGTAAAACTTCAGTAAGTCTGTGTTAACCTTTCCTTGAAGTGCTTGTATGCTCACATATAGTTTAGTTACAAACCAGACATCTGCCCATTTTTTTTGTCTTTGTTTCTTCTTGGTAAAATAAATATTAAAAGAATAAGTAGGACTGTAGAAATACCCCATTTGGTAAAGTGCCTGTCACATAAACTTGAAAATGAGTTCAGATCCCTAGCTCCATGTAAAATAAAAATCTGGATGTGAACATATATTACTGTAATCCTAGATCTGTGGAATGGAGACAGTAGAGACATGAAAATTCCTGAAGCTCATTTGCTAGAGCCAAATGATTGCCAGTGGCAGATAGTGTTTGATGAAATAGGCAGAAAACTATTGAAGACATCCAGTTTCAACCTCCATTCTCTACATATTTGGTCACCATATGTACACATTCAGATCCCCTGTGAATATGCCTACCTCAAACACACAGCCACACATGCAGTGTCCACAATCACACATACACATATATATAGACACTAACAGACACATGCACACACACACACACACACACACACACACAAACACACATACCACATACACAAACAAATGGAGAAACAGTTATGAGTATACAACACACACACAAAGTATATAGTGGTCTTTTTTCTTTTTCACATTTATAAACAAAAAGATAACATTTAAGTCTAGGTATATTAACATTCTTAATGCTCTTCTACATTTACTATGACTTTATTTGTACATAGACACCTAAAAGGGAAATTAATAAACAGTAATAGAACATAGCTGCCATTTAAAGGCTGACATTCAGCACTAAACTGAGAAAGGTTATTTTTTTCTTCACAAGATACTTCAAGAAAATATTTATTTTATATGTCCAAGCATTCATAGTGTGCTTTTATGGAAGTAAATTGACAATTGGTATTTAAACTCTGAGTTTCTCCACACTCTTAACTAAAGACATATAAAAAGTTAACAAAATAATGCCTATTACTGGAAAAAAAAACAATAAGTTACATTTAAAAAATAGTAAAAGAAAAGAAATACAACACTGAGAAGGAAAACATTTGTATATGAATGGACACACAGCAATCTCTAAAAAATGTTATTTAAAAACAGTGTCTTATTAATTCTTGTCATCCATAATAATGTCAGATATCTTCAAATATTTTCATATGTATTGTCTCCCAACATTATATTAAAAATGATCAGTTGCCTTCCTCTGCAGACCAACATAAAACTGATATTGTTTGTTCTGAGTGACCGAATGTGCACATTATGGAACTCTGAAATATTTACAAAAGGAAGGTTAAATCAATACAGTTCTAAAATTTGTACTTCCATCTTCAGAGATTTATATCATCCCAATTTAATGAATTACAAAGAATAAGGGTGGTGTAAGAAAAGTGTTTTGATTTCTCCCTTATTGAACATTTAAAAAATATTAAAATAGGATTTTTTTTGTACCTAAGCAATAATTAATTATTTCCTTCACTACCACATAAGAAAATTTGTGGTAGAAAGCAGACATTTGCTACTGAAAGGACATCAAGCACAAGACATGATTAAAAAAAGACCCATATGATCATATAACTTATGTATTATTGGGCTGGAGAGATGGCTCGGTGGTTAAGAGTACTAGTTGCTCTTCCAGAGGACCCGGGTTCAATTCCCAGCACTCACATGGCAGCTCACAACTGTTTTTTAACTCCAATTCCAGAGGATTTGACACTGCGTACCAATACACATAAAACAGAATTAAAATTAAAAAAATGTTTGTATTATTGTATTATTATACACATTTTAAAATATTTTATATTTAAATTTTAATTTTTTCATGTGTGTGCATACATGTGCATAAATGTGGAAGCCAGAGCTACAACCTCTGTTGCTATCCTCAGAAAGACCATTGACCTCCTTTAAGACTGGGTCTTTTATTGGTCTAGAGTTTATTAGGTTTGGTTGACTGGCAAGTGAGCCGCAGGAAATCCTATTCCTTTGCCATTCTCAGTGTTAGGGTTATAAGGCTATGCTATTATGTATTGTATTATTACATGGGTTCTAGATAGTGAAGTCAGGTCCTTACACATGTTTGTGAAGCAAGCATATTATCATCTGTTCTATTTCCCTATCCCCTTATTATTTAACTTTTCTAGTAGAAAATTATTACTAATAAATTACATAAAATTATAAACAATAAAATTTATGGTATTTATACTTTATTACTTTTTATTATATTTATACTTTTCATATTATATACATTGTATTTTTATTCTATATTTTAATAACTTTTGCTTGCATATCTCTTTAGTATGAATTTGCCTTTTTTACATAAATGTTTTTATTGTACTTTGAAACATGCTCATCAAACTTATTTTGAGAAATAGCCAATCTCACATGATTTTCTTTTAATGAAAGATTTATGAAGTGCCAGAATCCTTATGGAAAAAGAGGAAGACAGAAAGACCTAGAGGGGACAGGGACTCCACAAGGAGAACAACAGAGTAAGAAACCTGGGTCCAGGGGTTCCTGAAAAGACTGATACTCCAACAAAGGACCAAGCATGGAGAGGACCAGGACCCCTGTAAATAGGAAGCCCATTGGCTGCTCAGTTTCTAAGTGGGTATTCTAGTAATTGGTACAGGGGCTGTCTCTGATATGAACTCAGTGACCAGTTCTTTTACCTCCCCATGGTGGGTGCAGCCTTGTCAGGCCACAGAGAAAGATGATGTAGCCATCCTTGATGAGCTAGGGTTAGATAAAAGGCGAGGAGGGCCTCTCCAATCAGTGGACTAAGGAAAGAGCATAGGGGAAAAAGAGGCAAGGTGGTTGGGAGGGGAGAAGATGATAGAAGGGCTGCACTGGGGATACACAGTGAATAAATTGTAATAAATAAACATACAATAAATTAAATTAAAAATGAAACTAGTCTAAATTTTCATTAAAGGCTTATTACATGTAGGAAATGTGTAATTTCTAGTTCTAAATGGTATCAGAACATGACTGCAAAGAGGAGTGTATGCATTTATCAGCTTCACGTAGGTATGGTAACAAAGAATAACATATGATGTGTCTTAAAATAGTGTAAGCCTGTCATAGTTTGAAGAATTATAGTTTAAAGTTAGAAGGGTCATGTTCTCTCACAAGGATGTTCAGATTATGGTGTCTCTGGTTGTTCTTAGCTGGATGTTGTAGTCTTTCCAAGGATTATCCAAGTGAGCCCCTACCCTTCTCCACGTTTTCCTTGTGAGTTCTAGAAGAACATTTGGAATGAGCTGTCAGTAGGATAGGACAGAATGTTCTCATCTTTTCAGAATAAGATCATTAGCTTAATTATGTCCCTTTTTTCTATATAAAACAAGCTTTAGGAATTAAGGAATGAGTAAATACGTTTAAGAGATGTACAAATTTTCCAATTACAATGCCTTCAAGATAAATCAAAGGATAATGTTATACCCCCACAGATGATCTGTGATGTAGCAGAACTGTGCTTCCCCTTACTATGTTAAAAAACCAAATGTATTACTTGGCAATTTGTCTCAGTGCTACTTCAGCTTGTCTGGATACTGTTTACTAGTGAGAAAAGCTCTGCACTGTAGCTAATGTCTTTTGTGAAGCATGCATACACTAGATTTTATTATTGAAAGTCTCTGAAACTTACACTTTCATGAATACATGAGAGTTTAATTCTGAATATTTTACTAGGGAAACAAGCTTGTTTTTTAAACTCACACTAAGGTTTGGAATTACAGTTATGTTAAATTGATTTACATTTGTAAACATTTTGTTTATTTTGCTAATGGAGTTTGTTAAAATGGCTTCACTCAGTAACATAATTCAGCTTTAGATATAAACCAATATGAATTAAATTTCTGAATACACATTGAGTCTTAGCTGACCTTGGCAATCAACATGGTGCTAACATAATACAAATATTAACTATAAATACAACAAATATGTGGAGTAATTGAGGCAGTTTGAGTGACTTGCCATCTGGAACACTATGTTGGAGACTTCTTACATGTTGACAGATCAGAAGCAGAGAGCTCAGGAGTGGGTAATCACATATTCTAGGCCTGGTTCCCGAAGTCCATGTTATCTACCTAACTGAGGTTACAAAGTTCTATAGTTGTCAAAAGCATCATCACTAGCAGAGGACCAAGCATTTAAATACTATGAGGTCATTTCACATTCAAACCATAGAATAAGGTCCAAATTGAGTGAGCCAAATTTGAGATCTTGACTCAGGATCCAAGGTGTGAGGAGAGTCAGAAAGAGCAGAATAGGTACACACAGAAGGGCTTATGTATTTTACTAGTCCCGTGCTCTGCCAGATAGCCTTAACAGACTCAGATCTCCTTAGGTTTTTGGAGAACTCTCAGTTATATAGAGTGCCCAAGAGACTACTGCCCTTCTCCACTGCATGTCACTCACTGGGCCTCATATGGATAGGAACAGCAGGGCAAACATAGCAAGGTCAGAACTCTGTCCTCATATATGTGCAGAACAGGAACTAGCCAGAAGAAATATCTGGAATTAAGATTTGTTCTACTTATCTGCAACTTAAGTAAGGCAACAAGGTCCTAGCAAGTTTGTAGGCTGATGAATGGGTTACAGAAATGAATGAATTTTTAGAGAACTTAAGTTAAAGCCACTTTGTTGATTCTTGGATGTTGATTCACTAGTGGCCTTATTTTTAGCACTAAAAGTGCAAAACTTCCTCTACTATGCTTTTTGCTAAATGAAATTCATCAAGACAATGGACCATAAAAAGTTTCCAGGTGAACCACCCTGAATATGTGTGTGTTGTTGTATGTGTATTGTGGTGCATTTGTATGCATCTATATGGCGTGTAGGGGAGAGTTGTAAAAAAGCAAGTGATGTTCTTGGAAAAATGGCAAGATGTATGTTGGATATAAACAGTAAAAACAATGTAACACCATCAATAAATATATGATTCATAATTTGGTTATCTGGTTATGTCGTACTATTGAAGGATAATTTCATATTGTTTAACATTAACAATAATTTATATTACCAGAACATAGAACAATTGTATTTGCTAATTTAGAGTCATGGAGTTTTTACTTATTTGGTTTGTTTTTTGAGAAAAATAAAGTTACACTATTTCTCTTCTCCCTTTCCCCAATCCTAACTCTTCTATATACCTCTCCCTAGTCTCCTTCAAATTTATGGACTCTTTTGTCATTAATTTTTATTGCATACTGATATGTACATATATAGTAATACATATTCCTAAATATAACCTTCTCCATTCATATAATATTACTTGTATGTGTGTTTTTAGCATTAACTTTATTCGCTGGACATAAATTGGTGTGCTATTTCTAAAAAAGAACTCTTCCCTGCTTCCAGCTTTAATAAGTTACTTATGGTTCATTTTTGTAGGGCTGTGGACTTCTCCCTGTCCACTCAGGCATGTTTGTTGGTGCTGTCCTTGTTAAGGTTAAATTTGGCTAGTCATGTTGGTGAGAATGCAAGTATAGCTTCTGATATTAGTAGGAGACACAATTTCACAGAAAACTCTTAGACTTTCTGATTATTATACTCTTTCTATATAATTTCAATAATATTTCCTGAACCTTATGTGCAAGGGTACTTTGTGAATGGCTCCAGTTAGGCTGGGTTCCACAATTCTGCATTTTAATTGGCTGTGGCTTTCTGTAGTGCTTTTCATTTGTTGCAAAGAGAAATTTCCTTGAAGGGTGAAGACTATGCTTATGTATATGTGTAAATACAAATGTGTGTAGATTGTTTGTTGTTAAGGATTATGCTACTTTTGTAAGTTTATTGGCTGTAAATTATCCTCCAATAATCAAAAGAAAGAGGCAACTAATAGTCCTATCCAGATACTACACCTACAAACCACATTAATGACTACCCTGTCATGAGAACTCTGAGGGTGCAGTAAGTGGCATCCATATGTTGGTGGTAATCAAAACCTCTCTAATTAGATTTATGACCCACTCAACAGGAAGGAAAACAAAACCAAACAAAACAACAACAACAAAAAACTCTGATACCAAAAACCTAGTGAACTACCCAGTGCTACTATAGATAGGCACAGTTATTTTTGAGAAAGGGAACAAATATTAAAAAACAAAAACAAAAACAAAAAAAAAACCCCAGATATGTAGGAAACTGAGAAAAGCAAATCTTTTCAAAAAATTATAGGAAATTTGAAAGCGGGAAGAAGAAAACAAGGGTGAGGTGTAACTCTTGATTATCCATAGTGTTGAGTTATTTCTACTACCAGGTAATGAAAAGGGCTTTAACAGTGATTATTGGATCTGGCAGACTACCCAGGATGCAGAGCAGGTTAGGTATCTAACAAGACTGGCTCACTGACTTTTTAACCTTACATATCATACAGGCATATTCCTGTATCCTGAGTTTAGAGAAAAAAAATAGAGATTTTTACTTTATTTATTTTTGCTTTTGGCTGAAGAGTCTTTAGCGTACTATTTAGTGAAGGCCTGGTCCTGAACCCATTAGCTTTGACAAAAAGGATTTTTTATTGTGACTAAAATTTTAAGTTCTCGTGGCTCCCAACCAGTTATTTAACATATGACTTATATTGTATAAGAAATTATATATCCCCCTCTACTTTTCATTTTTCTATTTTCAATATTCTATCAGGAAATTTTCTTAATATAATTAAGGGAATAATGTATTGTGATATGAAGTGAAAATAATAACTGTTCCATGTTGACAATACTCTAAATCTTAAAGAAAGTGGCTTCTGAAAAGTGTAGTGTTTATATACTGTTTTCAGCCTAAGTTCTTCCTTGATTGTTCATAGTGTGAGAATATGCAAAGGAGGCTGATGATGAGAATAATCTCCCTCAGCTATGAGTCAAGAAGGGAAGATGTGTCCTCTGTGCAGCAATAGCATGAATGCTATGGAGTTGTCTCTGTTATGGTTACTACTGCTGTGAAGTGATGGGAGCATAGCTGGAAGGTCCTCCTTGAGGCTACAGATTTTCAAAGAAACAAGGAATGTTAAACACACAGGATTTTCTTTGCAATCAAAAAAAAACAAAAAAAAAAAAAACAAAACAAAAACTTGTCCATTTTGCAGAGAGCTCAGATTTAAAAGTGATTAATATAGCCTGGTGATCTGTTTTATCTGTTGGGCCAGGCCATAGCAAGTTCCTACATCTTAGGAATAGGCAAACGGTGAAGTAGGAGGGATGGAGAATGAGACTGTAATGGGAGAAAGGATGGGGCTACAACCAGGATGTAAATTGAATAAAAAATAATTTAAAAACCCATATTTTAACTAATAAATTTAACAAAACTGCAATTTAACAGAGGTTGTTAAATCATCTTTTAAGGTGTCCTCTGACTTGTATCATTACAGAAATAAGACATAGGATTTTTTTAACTTTTTTTTTTATTATTCTCATTAGTTACATTTTGTTAATTCTGTACCCTAGCTGTATCCCTCATTCCCTCCCCAATCCCACCCTCCCTCCCTCATCTCCTTCTGCCCCTTTCCAAGTCCACTGATAGGGGAGAACCTCCTCCCCTTTCATATGACTCCGTTTTGTCAGGTATTTTCAGGACTGGCTGCAAAGTCCTCCTCTGTGGCCTAACAGGACTGCTCCTCCCTTGGGAGGTGGGGAGGTCAAAGAGCCAGTCATTGAGTTCCTGTTAGAAATAGTCCTTGTTCCCCTTACTATGGGAAACCAATTGATTACTGAACTATCACGGGTCACATCCGAGCAGAGGTTCTAGGTTTTATCCTCTCATGGTCTTTGGTTGAGTGTCCATCTCAGAAAAGACCCTGTGCCCAGATATGTCTGGTCCTTGTGGAGCTCCTATCCTTTCCACATCAAACTCCCCTTCTTTCATATGATTCCCTGCACTCTGCAGAAGGTTTGGTTATGAGTCTTAGTATCTACTTTGGAACACTGCTAGGTAGAGTCTTTCAGATGCTTTCTGCGGTAGACTCCTGTCATACATTCAATACATATCCCATTTGTCTTTCTAAATGAGGATTGATCATCATACCTCGTGCCCGCTTTCTTGATTATCTTCTTTAGGTGTATAGATTTCATTATGTTTATCATATCTTTTAGGTCTATATAAGTGAGTATATTCCATGTTTGTCTTTCTCCTTCTGGGATACTTCACTCAGAATGATCTTTTCTAGATCCCACCATTTGCCTGCAAATTTCATGATTTCCTCTTTTTTGATTGCTGAGTTGTATTCCATTGTGTAAAAATACCACAATTTCTGTACCCTTTCCTCCATTGATGGACATCTGGGTTGTTTCCAGGTTCTGGCTATTACAAATAAAGCCGCTACAAACATGGTTGAGCAAATGTCCTTATTGTGTACTTGAGCAAATTTTGGGTATATGCCTAGCAGTGGTATAGCTGGGTCTTGAGGAAGCACTATTCTTAATTGTCTGAGAAAGCGCCAGATTGACTTCCAAAGTGGTTGTACCAGTTTACATTCCCACCAGCAATGGAGGAGGGTTCCCCTTTCTCCACAACCTCTCCAGTATGTGTTGTCACTTGAGTTTTTCATCTTGGCCATTCTGATGGGTGTAAGGTGAAATCTCAGGGTCTTTTTGATTTGCATTTCCCTGATGGCTAATGATGTTGAACATTTCTTTAAGTGTTTCTCTGCCATTCGATATTCCTCTATAGAGAATTCTCTGTTTAGCTCTGTTCCCCATTTTTTAATTGGATTACTTGGTTTGTTGCTTTTCAGCTTTTTTAGTTCTTTATATATACTGAATATTAGCCCTCTGTCAGATAAAGGGTTGGTGAAGATTTTTTCCCAATCTGTAGGTAGTCGTTTTGTTTTGATGACGGTGTCCTTTGTTTTACAGAAGCTTTTCAATTTCATGAGGTCCCATTTATTGATTGTTGCTTTTAAAGTCTGTGCTGTTGGACTTCTGTTCAGGAAGTTGTCTCCTGTGCCAATGAGTTCTAGGCTGTTCCCCACATTTTTTTCCAACTGATTTAGAGTTGCAGACTTGGGGTCTGGGAAGAGTTGTACTGTGGATCTGAGTCCCTGTGGCTAGCACTGTATTGGGCATACGCTCTGGTGGGCTGTAGTTTTGGTGGTGTGTGCACTCCTGCAGAGCCGGGTGGTGGTGGTAGTGGGAGGTGTGCTCCGCGGGTCAAGAGCTCGGTTGAGAGGGCCCTAGGTAGGATGTGTTCTCCTCTGAGTGGTGGCGTTCAGCAGGTCGTTACTGCTCTCTGCTGAGGCTGCGGGGTCTGGAGCCCTGCCTCCTTGCCTCTGCCAGTCTTGGATCCCAGACACTGTGCTTTGAGGCTTTGATATCCAGGAAGAATTGTATTGTGGATCTGAGTCTCTGTGTTAGCGCTCAGTGATTGGAGCTCTGTGATTGGGCCTGCGCTCCTCCTGTGAGGAGGTTTCTGGGGTTATTGCGCTCTGGCCCCTTGAGATGTGAGCTCCACTGCACTTCCTGCTATGGTCTAGCTTGGGATCGCGTCACTGGTATGGGGGAGGGGAGGCTCCGCGAGTCCGGAGGGCCCTGAGTGGGACATGTGTCCAAGGAGGAAGCCATAGAATTTTTGTTGTTGTTGTTTTGTTTTGTTTTTTTGTTTTTGTTTTTTGTTTTTTTTTTGGTTGCAGCTGACTGCATGGAATAATATATGTTGCTATAAATGACAAAAGTGAGAATTTTCATGGCTTATAGTTATGAAATCCAAAGATATATACTTTCATGTCTAAACTTTATCAAATAATAAGCTTCAAAGGTTGAAAATATTCATTTACTTAAATCCTGTTGTCAATGATGTCTTATGAACTTGGCCAATGAATAGGGTGATGGGATTTTATAGGCTCTAACAGTAGTCATCTATGCTGCTCAGGTGTAGAACAAATCAAGAGGCTGCTGAAGCCATTACATAAATAGAGATGTGAATGCTTACACTACATGTGTAATTCCAAGACACTAGTTTTTCAAAGTCTGCTGAGGGAGTATCAGTGATAAATCTGGCCATGATTAGTTGGTCCATCTCATATCTATCAACCTAGAAAATGTGCCCACAGACTTGTCCACAAATCAGTCTGATAGAGGCATTTTCCTCTGTGAGACAAACTTGTGTCAAGGTGGCAAAACAATACATGGCGACAAGAGTGCCTTACCAGGGCCTGGAGAGAAGCAGAAAGAAGAATTGAAAGTGAAGAAAACTTGGGACTACAGAGGGATGAACATGTAGGAAGATTGTGGTTTTGCACTAACATGTTTACATGCCTCTGATGGATTTAAATTAAGAGGTAAAATCATATTTTTGTTTTAAATATTAGGACACTGAAATAAGGAGGACCCATGTGAAGGAAATTAGGGTGGGTTTAATGCCATTTCTAGGTAAAAGGTGATGGTTTGCAGCTTACAGCACAGAGAGAAGTAGAGAAATTATAAAGGCAGCAGTGCTTTTAATGAGACTGTCTCCCAAAAGCTGGGGCACTTGAACATGTGATTCCAAGTTTATGGTGCTAGATGACCGAAGAGGTGTGGCCTTCCTGGAGAAAGCATGTCACTCGGGGTACATTTTGAGGATTTAAGGCCTAACCCTGCTTGTAGTCTTCCCTCAGCTTTGTGTTGGTGGTTCAAATATGAGCTATTCCCATCCTGCTCTAGCCACCATACCTGTCTGCTACCTCCTCCCTGACATTATAGATTCTAATCCTTTGAAACTATAGGCCAAAATATAGCCATACTTCTATATGTTGCCTTGGTCATGGTGTTTTATCACAGCAACAGAAAATTAACTAATACAGAGGCAAGATTCTGGCTTTTCCTCCAATGAAACCCACAACGTCTTCCTATGTTGCAATCACCAAATATGCTTATCTCTGTCATGAAATGCCCTTTCCTTTATCAAGGCTTTATTGTTAAAATGAGAAAACAATTCCTGGAATTTATATTTAATCCAATCAGCTCTTATTTTCTTTTCTTTCTTCTTTTTTTTTTTTTTTTTTTTTTGTATGTAGAATGTATCAGACACCATATATAACCATGAGTTCTTGACATTAGGACTGTGTTAGACATTCCTGCACATTCTGATTTCCTTTGACGTCTACAATATTTTTCATGACACTTCTCATCATTTAGTCATTCTGTTTGCTAAGTAGTTAGGTGGAAACTTTCCAAATTCATAGAAATGTGGTGTTTGCCAATCTCTTAACATTTAAGTAGTGTTGCTCTGTTTCTCTTTAAGATTTAAAATATGGCTTCTGTGAGTTGTCTGTAGAAGACTGGAGTGTTTTGATGTGAACTATGGAAGTATGTGTGAGTCTTGTCACTGTCTCTTAGAGGAGGTTGTCTGAACCAAAATGTCTCTTGAATTCTTTAAAAGGAAGTAGCTTTAAATAGCTGCAATATTATACCCAGTGATCTCAGAAGTTCTAGATTTAGAGCAAATAGAAAACAAATGGAAGGAAGGGTATCTTCCTATAGGGATGTGAGGAGTCTAGCCACCCACTGTTTATTATTGGTAGCAGTTGTGTACAAAACAAAGCACAGTTTTGTGAATGTGAGTGATTCCCCAATTAACATCAGTCTGAAAGTGTATACAACACAATAAACAGCTGTGGCAGATGACATGTGTTTAGCAATTGTGGCACTCCTCTGATCATTCTACATGAGAAAGCTTGGCTTCATCTGAACAGCTTCTCCCATAATTAACAGCCTATAAATAGGCATTAAACCACAGGAAAAAAAATTCTTCATTTTAAAAGAGAAAAAGTGATGAATGATGCATTCCCAAGAATTCAGGTGTTCTTCATACACAGTCTGCCTGTGAATATTTTACTGCTGGGGAGGCAGCCAACTTTTGGCAAGTGAGGCAGTTGTCTTTTGGCTTTGCATCAGAGGTTGTGATGTGTTTGCATTTAGCCAGCTGCATTTGTTACAACAATGGAGCCTGTACAGAGGGCATGCATGTGAGTCAGACTCTATGGTCAGCACAAAAGGCAGCTAGGCTTCACTGCTACCACAGCTTTACAGTCGCTTTTGCTTTTATATGTGTCCACTGCCTACCCCAGACTTGGGCGTAACACAGTTTATATGTCACAATGCTGTACTTCCCTGCCAAGAAGATTAAAATAACATCTGAATTCTGAGTGTGATTAATTAGCTGTTTGGGACTTTGCAATGTACAAGTGTCTGTATTCAGCTCTGGAGACTAATGGCCACCCACAGTCTGTCCTACAAGGGCAAGTCCACTTGTTTATTTATTTACTTCTTTGAGAATTGTTGGAAATATGTGTGACAGATGATCTTACGGCCAGGAAAATACATTTCAATTAGAAATGATCTCTCAAGCATTTTCTGAGAATCATGAGAAACAGGGAAGAAGGGGTCTAGCCTAGATTATATTGAATCTGAACACTGCACAAGGCAAAGCATATTGTGTCACTGGACAAACTGTATTCTGTATTTCAGGTTTTATCTATCTATCTATCTATCTATCTATCTATCTATCTATCTCTATCTATCTCTATCTATCTATATATTTATCTATATCTATATCTATATCTATATCTATATATATATCTATATATCTATATATATATATATATATATATATATATATACAAGACTACAGTGGAATGAAGCCAAATTCATTGTTTCTTTTATGCCTGCAGGCACTCTCCATGTGTCAGACATTTAGTAAAAGTTTACTGACTGGTGCCAACAAAAGCCTTTCAGCTTTTCCTCTCTGCACTCAGACTTGCCAAGTAGCCAAGCGGCTGATGGAGACTGGCTGAGTCTAGGAATTACTTCTAAATAAGTGGGAACACTAGAAACCAAAATCCAAAAGTTGTGGAGATAAACCAAAGTTGAAGACAGCAGCTTCTAGAAACTGGCTTCTGCTTTTCAGCTCATGTCACACCATAAGAAGTGCTCTCTGAATTACAAGAACAAATGTTATGGTCTAGTACAAGTTTGTGAGTCATTTTCTGGAAAGCAGAAGAACAGTGGCTTCTACATGGTAGATATTTTGGCCTACATTTTGTCTTTTTAATTTAATTTTTTTAATTACACTTTATTCACTTTGTGTCTCTCCCATAAGCCCCTCCCAAAGCCTCTTCCAGTCTCATCTCCCTCCCCCTTCTTTAAGCATGCCCCTCCCCAAGTCCACTGATAGGGGCAGTCCTCCTCTCCTTCCTTCTGATGTTAGTCTATCAGATCACACCAGGAGTGGCTGCATTGTCATCTTCTGTGGCCTGGTAAGGCTGCTCCCCCATCAGGGGGAGGTGATCAAAGAGCAGGCCAATCAAATTATGTCTGAGGCAGTCCCTCTTCCCATTACTATGGAACCCACTTGGACACTAAACTGCCATGGGCTACATCTGTTCAGGGGTTCTAGGTTATCTCCATGCCTGGCACTTGGTTGGAGTATGAGTCTCCGAGAAGACCCTGTGTTCAAATTTTCTGATTCTGTTGCTCTCCTTGTGTGGTTTCTGTCCTCTCCAGATCTTAAAACGACCGCCTACAGATTGGGAAAGAATCTTCACCAACCCTTTATCTGACAGAAGGCTAATATCCAGTATAAAGAACTAAAGAAGCTGAAAAGCAACAAACCAAGTAATCCAATTAAAACATGGGGAACAGAGCTAAACAGAGAATTCTCAATAGAGGAATATAGAATGGCAGAGAAACACTTAAAGACATGTCATTAGCCATTAGGGAAATGCAAATCTAAACGACCCTGAGATTTCACCTTATACCCATCAGAATGGCCAAGATGAAAATCTCAAGTGACAACACATGCTGGAGAGGTTGTGGAGAAAGGGGAACCCTCCTCTGCTGCTGGTAGGGATGTAAACTTGTACAACCACTCTAGAAATCAATCTGGCACTTTCTCAGACATCTTGTCTTTTAATTTTCACTGTTGTTTTAATTTTCTTATAATTTTAAAGTTTTTAAAATTATGTGCATACATGTGCATCTACATGTAGGTCATGCTCATGTGCACATAGGTTGAAGAAGAGGGTGTCAGATGTTCTATAGCTGGACTTACCGGTGGTTTGTGCTGCCTGGCATGCATTTTAGTACCTACACTAAGGTCCTTTGTAAAAGTAGTACACACTCTTAAAATCAGAGTGACCTCTCAGTCCCTATTATGAAACTTTTCATGATTTGCATTTGGCTTTAGTCAGAGCTAGCATCTATTTATTCATTTTGGGGGAGGGGAACATCAATGTTCATGATACCTAGTGTAGATCAGTGCCAGTTTCCAAATACCTGAACTAATTATAGGAATAGTGTGTGTGTGTGTGTGTGTGTGTGTGTGTGTGTGTGTACAAGCATGCATGCGTGAATTAGAGTAGAATAAGCTTGCAGAAGTTGCAGATGGTTTCAGGCTTATTTCAACAGAGGTGTTGGTCGAGTAGCTGAAGATGTATGTTCTATTAGCTCAGTTTTCCCTAAACTTTCTGTCTCCATACATGAATATAGGAGACTGAATATTTTACTAATAACATAACCTAATTTATCATTAATTCTGAAACTCTTAATGTCTAAATTAGTGTACAATCCTGTTTTTCATGATGATATCATCTAGGTTTCTTCACAGGCAGAAGGAACATAAGAAAAATTGGAAATCTAAACTGTAAACAACTCTTGTTTTGTAAATAATCCTATTTAAAAAGGAGGACCTAACTACCCTTGGAGATTCAACACAATAGTATTGCCCTGGAAATTAAATTTCAGCATTAATTTTAGAAAGACCATATTTCCCAAACTCCCAAACTCTCTCTATAAAAAGTACAACCAAGGACTCTTCATGGAGATAACCTAGAACCCTTGCACGGATGTAGCCCATGGCAGTTCAGTGTCCAAGTGGGTTACATAGTAATGGGAATAGGGACTGCCTCTGACATAATCTGATTGGCCTGCTCTTTGATCACCTCCCCCTGATGGGGGAGCAGCCTTACCAGGCCACAGTAGAGGACAATGCAGCCACTTTTGATGAGCAGTGATAGACTAAGATCAGAAAGAAGAGAACCTCCCCTATCAGTGGACTTGGGGAGTGGTATGCATGCAGAAAGGGGAGGGAGGGTGGGATTGGGAGGGAAGGAGGGAGGGGCTTATGGGGGAATACAAAATGAATAAAGTGTAATTAATAAAAAATTTTAAAAAAGTACGTCTCTATTTTCCATAATTCTTATCCTATTATAGCAACGTACAGGGATGTGATGTACACGTATTGAGAGGTCAGTTCTGCCCAACTCTTAGTTTCATGTTGCTGTGACCAAAATACTTCACAGAAACAATAGAAAAGTGGTAGAGTTAATTTTGGCTCATGGTTTCAGAGATATTTACATCCACCATGGCCTGTAAGACGTGGTGGTGAAAACAGCTCTTATCTTGGGGTATGAAGGCCTATTAGGAGCTACTTCACCTTGGGGGATCAGGAAGCAGAATCTATAGCCAGTACCAGGAACAAATCTTATCTTCAAAGGTTCACAAAGTATTTTACATTGGCCAGCCTCACCCTCCTCCTAAAGTCACCATACCCTTCAAAATTGTGCAGAAAGTTGGAGGTAGAAGCGCTCAAATCATGAGCCTGTGAGGGACATTTCAGATCTTAGTCACAATATATTGCAAAGTATTTCTATTGAATTCTCTAAGAATCAAGAAAATGAAAATAAGGTGTCTTTCATAAAGAACACATAAGCATCTCTCAACACCAATCAGTAGCGCATTCTTGTTAAATTGTCAGAAAATTACAGTATGCTTTATTTTCTTTATTCCTGTTATTTTCTTTTGCATTTGGTGTGAAATTATTCATTGCTCAGAATCAATTATTTGATCATGTCAGAATATATATATACCTTTTCTGAAACACATACACATGTTGAGAAAAATGCTCTCTTGTGGAATATAGGATTCCTTTGAGCCTGTGAAAGTTAATGTCAGTAATCACTTAGTGACTGAGTTTTTATGTTCTTGACATTTTTCTAAATGAATTCTGTTCTCTCAAAACTGCAAGGGAAGATCACTTTTATATGTCTTGGGTTAAATGTTGAGGGGAGGAATTATCCAGGGAAATCCCTTCAGTGTTGTATCAAGCAGCAATAAGGAGGGAGTGGAGATTGGCCTGCCAGAGGTAAATAGTGTGGTAGTTGCTGAATAGTGAGCTGATCCAAGCAGTCTTAGGGAAACTGAAGCAATTGTTCTGCATGGCCATTCAGGCAGTATCTGTGAAAGAAGATATACATATTTTATATGAATTGTGTGTGTGTGTGTGTGTGTGTGTGTGTGTGTGTGTGTGTGTGTGTAGACAGAGATATTCAGATACCAGCTTAGAAATTTTTGAGACTCCTTTCCTTTGAGCATTTCCAGAAAGTAAAATAAACAGAATGTCATGGCTTGTTGATCTGGTTTGCAAGGCAAAAATCTCCCTACACACAAAGCCAGCAGTTTTTCAAAGCTGAAATGAGGAGCCAGCACAGTGTGCTCCTACCTGAGAGTGATTCACGTCATACATTTTCATGAGACATAGGCCAGAAAGCCAACCTTGTTTTCAAACTGTTCCCTTGGAACTCCTTACAGCAATTTGGTGTTTGACTCATTTATCAGAATGATGTGGATAGCAAAACAACGTCTAAAGGTGCATGGATATTTCAAATGTGGGGGGAATAGGAGTCTAAAACTGTTACTCACCTTTTAACACATGTACCCTTGCTACAATTAAGTTTCCTGTGGTGAAGCATATTGGATGCCAATGCTGGCAGGAACCTGATTGAGCAAACAAAAAGCTTTTCTCCTTCCTCCTCTTCCTTCCCTTCTTCTTTCTCCGTCTCCTCTTTTTCCTCCTGCTCTTTTTCCTTCTTCCATATTGAGCTAAAGAGTAAATATTTTAAGCACTATAGGTCATATAGTCTCCATTTTGAATACTTAAATCTGTTCAACTCTGCCATTACAGAATAAAACCTGCCACACATACACAAATGAATGGCTAGTGATTCAGTATGAAAGTCTTATTTTGTTCCAGTTTCTCTGCTTGGTCCTTTTGTTTAGCATGCAAATTATACTTGCAAAAGGGAAAACATATCTTCAAATCTATGATGCAACCCATTAAGCAAACAAAATACAGGATGGTCAGTCAACCTTATATATCAGGTAAATAATAAATAATCTGTACACCTAAAAAAGTTAAGCAAGAAGGGGGACACTGGGTATGATGATCAATCCTCATTCAGAAAGGCAAACAGGATAGACATCAGAAGAGGAAGAAACCAGGAAATAGGACAGGAGCTTCTGAAAGACTCTACCCAGCACGGTATTTGAAGCAGATGCTGAGACTCATAGCCAAACTTTGGGCAGAGTGCAGGGAATCTTATGAAAGTGGGGGGAGTTAGAAAGTAGGGGACAGGACCAAAAAATATAGACACAGGGTTCTTTTCTGAGACTGATACTCTAACCAAAGACTGCACATGGAGATAACCTTGAAACATTGCACAGATATAGCCATGGCAGTTCAGTGTCCAAGTGGGCTTTCTAATAAGGGGGACAGAAGCTGTCTCTGTCATGAACTCTGGTTCCTTGATCACCTCCACCTGAGGGGGGAGGAGCATTGCCAGGCCACAGAAGAAGACAATGCAGTACTGATGAGACCTGATAGAATAAGATCAAATGGCAGGGGGAGAGGACTCTACTATCAGTGGAGTAGGAGAGAGGAATGGGAGGAAAACAGGGAGTGAGGATGAGATTGGGAGAGGATGAGGGAGCGGACTGCAGCTGGGATACAAAGTGAATAAATTATAATAAATAAAATAACAAATTAATTAAAAAATAATTTCCACATACTTGCATTCCAGATTGTCACAGGAAAAGACACACAACACTGTGGGATACTCTGACAACACACTAGAGATAACCATGGTTCTAGACACTTGACACTTGACGTAAAGTGTCCCAGTTTTCTGGGAATCCCATTTACTAACTTTGGGCATTCTTCCCTAGATACCTTGCCCCTTTCAGTTTAGATCTTAGTTACTTCTGTAGCTTCCTGTCCATATTATTTATTATTATTTTACCAACTTTGTGTTACTATTTAGCAATCTTATAATATCTCTGTGTGTTTGGCTTCTGTACTAGAATATGGTATTATATTTTATATATTTTATACATGCTGCTTATGAGAAGGTCTAAATACTGGTTTCCCTTCCTAGAAGTAGAGCATTTGTTTATTTCCTACTGACTCCTTAGTGTCAAGAAAAATGTTTGGGGAATCCAAGATGGCATCAACCAGTGAGCACCATATCTGAGGGTCAGAGGATCTGAAACTCCAAAATTGGTGAGTGGAGGGGCAGCTGAACCCAGAACAACAACACTGAAGTTTCCAGGGAGAAAGGGAACAAACCCTGAACTGAGACCAATAGGACACAGGCCAACTGCAGACTTCTCTGAGGACCTTTCCTGGGGATTCAGTTCCCAGGCACTTCCCCTTTAAAGGGCAGAGGCAGTGGTGGAGGCAGTGCAGACAGCAGTACAGGCAGCAGAGGTGGCCCACAGTGTATTCAGCTCCTAGCACAGAGCACAGTGCTGGTTGCTCCCAGCACAGAACACCCTGCTTGAGATTTGAGACAGAGAATACTCAATCCTCTGGCATTTCCGCAGGACAGGTCTCCCTTCTCCCTCATTGGCAGAGGCAGAGGATACAGAGGCAGCCCACTGGGCTCACCACAGAGTGTAGTCCCCAACCCACACAGAGCGCAGTGCCTGGTCTGCAGTGCCCACAGCAGAGGCACATTACGCTCATAAACTGGGCCATGAACAGCGCTAGGATCCACACCCCCTCCTGCGCCTGCACCCTCCCACATTCCAAGCATCTACACTCTCTAGCACTCTCTCATTCAAGACACACTTCCATGCACACATGCAAACTTCCTCCCCTGCAATGGCAATTCTACGCAGAGCAGCCGTTTTCCCTTAGGTACTGCTGAAACACCAAAGCATACTCTCAAACCTGTGGATCTCTCTCAAAAGAATACTCCAGACACCAGAGAAAGATGGACTAGTCTGAAGAACAGAATCTGGGAACAAACAGTGAAGGTTACAGATAAAGAGATGACCAAAAGTCAGCATAACAACACACCCAAAAAAATCAGGAGATCATGGCCCCACCAGCAACCCCCCAAAACAATAGATATTTCAATTCATTGGAAACACAGGAAAATGAATTTAAAGCTATGCTTATCCAGTTATTAGAGGCATATAAAGAGGAAACAACTCTCTCAAAGAAATAGCCACACAAATGGAGGCAAATAAATAGAGATGAACAAAGTTCTCAAATAAACACAGGCAAATATAGCAAAATAAATAGAGGCACAAGTAGAGGCACAATTAGTGGCATATAGAGAAAAAATGAACAAAAAAAATAGAGACTATCATAAAGTGACAGGAATCCACATTCAAACAGATGAAGGAAATGGTAAAAGGCATATAAACAGAATTAAAAGCAATAAAGAAAACACAAACAGAAAAAACTCTGGAGCTGGAGAACTTAGAGAAATGATCAAGAACCACAAAGGGAAGCATCACCAATATAATACAAGAGATGGAAGAAAGAATCTCTGGTGCTGAAGACACATTCACATAAATTGATACTTCTCTCAAAGAAAAAGTAAAATCAGAAAAAAGTCCCAAACATAAAACATACAAGAAATCAAGGATGCTATGAAAGGGTAAAATAATAGGAATTGATGAAAAAGAAGATTCCAGACTCCAAGGTCCAGAAAATATTTTCAAGAAAATCATAGAAGAAAATTTTCCCAACCTAAAGAAAGAGATGTCCATAAAACATACAAGAGGCCTACAGAACACCAAATAGATTAGACCAGAAAAGAACGTCTTCACATCACATCATAGTCAAAACACTAAATCTACAGAACAAAGAAAAGTTATGAAAAGCAGCAAGGGGAAAAGGTCAAGTAACATATAAAGGTAGACCTATCAGAATCACAACAGACTTCTCATCAGAAACTATGAAAGCCAGAAAGGCCTGGGCAGAAGTCATACAGACTTCAAAGTACCAAATATGCCAACCCAGACTACTATACCCAGCAGAGCTTTCAATCAACATAGAAGGAGAAAACAAAATATCCCATGACAAAACTAAATTTAAGCAATACCTACACAGCAATCCAGCCCTACAAAAGAAACTAGAAGGAAATCTCCAATGCAATGAAAATAACTACATCCAAGAAAACATAGAACATAGATAATTTCTCAACAAAAATTAAAAGAAAACAAGCAATGAATCACAGTAACACCACCAACTCCACAATAAAAAGAACTAAAATTCATTGGTCACTATTATCTATCAACATCAACAGACTCAACTCTCCAACAAAAAGATATAGGCTAACAGAATGGTTTCAGAAACAAGATCCAACATTTTGCTGCATCCAAGAAACAACTTCTGCAACAAAGACTAACACTACCTCAAAGTAAAGGGCTGGAAAAATGTTTTTCAAGCAATTGGACCCAGACAAAAGCTCGGGTAGCTCTTCTAATATCTAATAAAATAGACTTTCAACCAAAATTAATCAAAAAAGATGAGGAGGGGCACTTCATTCTCATCAAAGGAAAAATCCACTAGGAGGACATTACAATTCAGAACATCTATGCCCCAAATACAAGAGCACCTACATTTGTAAAAGGAAACATTATTAAAGCTAAACTTGCACGTCAATCAAAACACCTTAATAGTGAGAGATTTCAGCAAGCCACTCTCACCAAGGGACAGATCATTTAGACAGAAGTTAAATAGGGAAGTAAAGGCACTTACAGAGGCCCTTAATCAAATGGACCTAATAGATGTCTACAGAACTTTTCACCCAAATTTAAGAGCATACTTTCTTTTCAGCATGTCATGGAACCTTCTCCAAAATAGACCATATAGTTGGTCACAAAGCAAGCCTCAGTAGGTACAAGAAGATTGAAATAGTCCCTTGTATTCTATCTGAACACCATGGAGTAAAGCTGGACCTCAATAACAACAGAAATAACAAAAATCCTACATGCACATGGAAACCGAAAAACTCCCTACTTAATGACAGCTGGGTTAGGGAAGAAATAAAAGAAGAAATTAAAGACTTCCTAGAATTCAATGAAAATGAAGGTACAACATACCCAAACTTATAGGAAACAATGAAAGCAATGCTAAGAGGAAAATTCATAGCACTAAGTGCCTTTAAGAAAAATTTGAAACATCTCATACAAGCAAATTAATGTTGCTTGAAAGTCAAATGAAAGTCAAAAAAAAAAAAGAAGAAGAAGAAGCAGAAGCAGACACACCCAAGAGGAGTAGATGGCTGGAAATAATTAAACTCAGGGCTGAAATCAATGAATTAGAATCAAATAAAACTATTCAATGAATCAATGAAGCCAAGAACTGGTTCATTGAGAAAATCAACAAGATAGACAAACCCTTAGCCAAATTACCTAAAAGGCAGAGAGAAACTATCCAAATCAGCAAAAGCAGAAATGAAAAGGCAGACATATCAACAGACACTGGCAAAATCTGAACAATCATTAGGTCTTACTACAAAACCCTATATGCCACAAAATTTGAAAATCTGAAGGATATGGACAATTTTCTTGATAGAGTCCATTTACCAAAATTAAATCAAGATCAGGTATTAAGATTGAATAGGCCTATATCGACCAAGGAAATAGAAGCAGTCATCAAAAGTCTCCCTTCCAAAAAGATGGCCAGGGCCAGATGGTTTCAGGGCAGAGTTCTACCAGACCTTGAAAGAAGAGCTAACTCCAATTCTTTTCAAGCTATTCCACAAAGTAGAAACAAAAGGAATATTACCAAACTCATTCTATGAAGCCACAGTCACCTTGATATCTAATCTACACAAAGACTTAACCAAAAAAGAGAAATTCAGACCTATGTCTTTTATGAACATTGATGCAAAAATAATCAATAAAATACTGGCAAACCAAATTCAAGAACATATAAAAGGCATCATCCACCATGATCAAAATCATCCCACACATGCAGGCATGGTTCAATATAAGGAAATTCATCAATGTAATCCATCATTTAAACAAACTGAAGGAGAAAAACCATATGATGATCTTCTTAGATGCTGAAAAAGCATTTGACAAAATCCAACATCCAATCATGTTTGAAGTCTTGGAAGGATCAGGGATAAAAGGCACATACCTAAAAATAATAATGAATAATGGCAATACACACAAAGCCCATAGTGAACATCAAACTCAATGGAGAGAAACTTAAATAAATCCCACTGAAACCAGAGTCAAGCCAAGGCTGCCCACTCTCCCAATATCTCCTCAACATAGTACTTGAAGTCCTAGCTAGAGAAATAAGACAACTAAACGAGATCAAGAGGATACAAATCGGAAAGGAAGAAGTCAAAATATCACTATTTGCAGATGATATGATAATATACATGAGCGACCCCAAAAATTCAACCAGAGAACTCCTTAAGCTGATAAACACCTTCAGCAAAGTGGCTGGATATAAAATTAACTAAAAAACAAAACAAAACAAACAAACAAACAAAACAGAAGCCCTCCTGTCTACCAAAGAAATAAATTAAAGAAGATATCAGAATATGGAAAGAATCTCCTGTGCTCTTGGATCAGTATAATTAATATCGTGAAAATCGCCATCTTGCCAAAAGCAATCTACCGATTCAATACAATTCCCATCAAAATTCAAACATAATTATTTATAGACCTTGAAAGAAAAATTCTGAATTTCAAAACAAAACCCCAGAATTTCCAAAACAATCCTGTACAACAGATCATCTGGAGGTACCTCCATCCCTGATCTCAAGCTGTACTGCAAAGCAATAGTAATAAAAACTGGATGATACTGGCATAGAAACAGAATAGTGGATCAATGGAAATGAATTGAAGACCCAGAAATAAACCCATACTCCTATGGATAACTGATTTTTGACAAAGAATCCAAAACCATACAATGGAAAAAAGACAGCATCTTCAACAAATGGTGATGATCTATCTACTTGTCTACATGTAGAAAAATGCAAATCGATCCGTATTCATCACCCTGCACAAAACTAAAGGCCAAGCAGATCTATGATCTCAACATAAAACAGACACAGTAAATCCGTGTCCGAAGAGACTAGAACTCATTGGTACAGGTGACAACTTCCTGAACAGAAAAAAAACAGCACAGGCTGTAAGATAAAAAAATCAATAAATGGGACCTCATGAAACTTAAAAGCTTCTCTAAAGCAAAGGACACCATTGTGAAAACAAAATGACACTCTACAGACTGGGAAAGAATCTTCACCAACCCTGTATCTGACAGAGAGGGCTAATATCCAGAGTATATAAAGAAATAAAGAAGTTAAAAAGCAACAAATCAAGTAATGCAATTAAAAATGGGGTACAGAGCTAAACAGAATCCTCAATAGAGAAATACAAAATGGCAGAGAAACACTTGAAGAGATGCTCAATGTCCTTAGCCATCAGAGAGATGCAAATCAAAATGACCCTGAGATTTTCCCTTCCACCCATCAGAATGGCTAAGATCAAAACTCAAGTGACAACACATGCTGGAGAGGCTATGGAGAAAGGGGAACCATCCTCCATTGCTGGTGGGAATGTAAACTTGTACAACCACTTTGGAAATCAATCTGGTGCTTTCTCAGACAATTAGGAATAGCACTTCCTGAAGATCCAGCTATACCACTCTTAGGCATATATCCAAAAGATGCTCAAGCACAGGGACATTTGTTCGTAGCAGCTTTACTTGTAATAGCCTGAACCTGGAAACAACCCAGATGTCCCTCAATAGAGGAATGGATACAGAAATTGTGGTACATTTACACTATGGAATACTATTCAGCAATTAAAAACAAGGAAATCATGAATGTTGCAGGCAAGTGGTGGGAACTAGAAAAGATCATATTGAGTGAGGTATCACAGAAACAGAAAGACACGCATGGTATATACTCACTTATAACTGGATACTAGACATATAATATAGAAGAAACCTACAAAAACCTGTATACCTAAAGAAAGTGAGCTAGAAGGAGGACCCTGGATAAGATGATCAATCATCACTCAGAAAAGCAAACAGGATGGTCATTTGAAGAAGGAGAAAACAGGAAACAGGACAGGAGCATACCAAGAAGGGCCTTTGAGAGACTTTACCTAGTATTGTATCAAGGCAGATACTGAGATTCATAAACAAACTTTGGGCAGAGTGCAAGGTGTCCTAGGAAATAAGGGGGACATATGAGATGTGGAGAGGACAGGAGTTCCACAAGGATAGCAACAGAAGGGGTTGGAGAGATGGATCAGCTGTTAAGAGCACTGGCTTCTCTTTCAGAGGTCCTGAGTTCAATTCCCAGCAACCACATGGTGGCTTACAACTATCTATAATGTGATTTGGTGTCCTTCTCTGGCATGCAGGTATATATGCAAAGCACTTGGACATAAAGTTAAAAAATGGAAAGCAACAGAACCAAAATATCTGGGCACAGGAGTTTTTTCTGAGACTGATTCAAGGACCATTCATGGATATTACCTAGAACCCCTTCTCAGGTGTAGCCCCTGGCAGCTCAGCATCCAAGTGTGTTCCCTAGTAAGGGGAACAGCGACTAGGTCTTTGACTGCCTCCCCCGAATAGGGGAGGAGCTTTGACATGCCACAGAGGACAATGCAGCCAGTTCTGATGAGACCAGATAATCTAGGGTTAGATGAAAGGGGAGAAGGACTTCCCCTCTCTGTGGACTTGGAGAGAGGCATAGGAAGAGATGAGGGAGGGTAAGATTGGGAGGGGTGGACAGAGTGGACTACAGCTGGGATACAAAGTGAAAAAGCTGTAATTAATATAAAAAATAAAAATTTAATTAAAAAAGAAAAATGTTTGACATGTGGTAAATTCTCAAAAATATTTGTTCAATTAAAAAGGGAAAAATAATGAAAAGGGCAAACATAATGCATGTATTAAAGAAGTAACAGGAAAACAATGTATGTGTTTTTGTGCAAGACATTAGAATAGAGTAAAGTAGAATAAAACAGAATGATGACTTCACATCTCACCTTCTGTATTTTTCTTAATTTCTTAAAATGGGTTTTGTAATATATCCAACAGATTCTTAGAAAGATTTATAAGGTGTTTAGTAAAAATATTTACATAAGAAGGAGTAACAGTAACACTGAGTAGAAGTGCTCGTTGTATCAGAAATAATGACTATTTTGAAATTAATGATTCCTTGGCTACAATTCCAAACTTCTAAAAGCTAAGAGTTCCTTGTGTATGTGAATTCAACACACTTCATTTGAAAGCAACTCCTGATGATGTCATGATAGTATCTACATCTGTTATCTTTATTATATAGTGCTACTTTATCTGTTTCCCTGCATAATATTGCCTATCCATGGGCCCAACAACTGCACTGTGAAATTTCCTCTACCTGAAAACAATTCTTTAAATGTACAAATACATCTGGACCCAAGATTTTGATGAAGTTTATGAACTTCTCATCAAACCTCGAAACTGCCAAATAAAACTTCAAGTATTTTATTGAGTATTTTGCATCAATATTCATAAGAGAGATAGGTCTGAAGTTCCCTTTTTTTGTTGGGTCTTTGTGTGGTTCGGGTATCAGGGTGACTGTCGCTTCATAGAATGAGTTTAGTAGTGTTCCTTCTGTTTCTATTTTGTGGAATAGTTTGAGGAGAATTGGTATTAGCACTTCTTTGAAGGTCTGGTAGAATTCTGCGTTGAAACCATCGGGCCCAGGGCTTTTTTTGGAGGGGAGACTGTGAATGACTGTTTCAATTTCCTTGGGAGATATAGGGTTATTCAGTCTTTCTACCTGATCTTGACTTAATGTTGGTAGATGGAATCTATCAAGAAAATTGTCCATTTCGTTTAGATTTTCAAATTTTGTGGCGTATAGGCTTTTGTAGTATGACCTAATGATTGTTTGGATTTCTTCAGTGTCTGTAGTTATGTCCCCCTTTTCATTTCTGATTTTGCTGATTTGGATAGATTCTCTCTGCTTTTTAGTTAGCTTGGCTAAGGGTTTGTCTATCTTGTTGATTTTCTCAAAGAACCAGCTGTGGAGGTATCTCCATCCCCGATCTCAAGCTGTACTACAGAGCAATAGTAATAAAAATTGCATGGTATTGGCATAGAAATAGAAAGGAGGATTAATGGAACCGAATAGAAGACCCAGAAATAAACCCATGTACCTATGAATACTCGATTTTTGACAAAGCAGCCAAAACCATTCAATGGAAAAAAGATAGCATCTTCAACAGATGGTGCTGGTCTAATTGGATGTCTACATGGAGAAAAATGAAAATAGATTCACATTTATCATCCTGCACAAAACTAAAGTCTAAGTGGATCAAAGACCTCAACATAAAACCAGATACGCTAAATCTGTTAGAAGAAAAAGTGGGGAACAGCCTAGAACTCATTGGCACAGGAGACAACTTCCTGAACGGAAGTCCAACAGCACAGGCTTTAAGAGCAACAATCAATAAATGGTACCTCATGAAACTGAAAAACTTCTGTAAAGCAAAGGACACCGTCATCAAAACAAAACAACTGCCTACAGATTGGGAAAGAATCTTCACCAACCCTTTATCTGACAGAGGGCTAATATTCAGTATATATAAAGAACTAAAGAAGCTGAAAAGCAACAAACCAAGTAATCCACTTAAAAAATGGGGAACAGAGCTAAAGAGAGAATTCTCTGTAGAGGAATATAGAATGGCAGAGAAACACTTAAAGAAATGCTCAACATCATTAGCCATCAGGGAAATGCAAATCAAAACGACCCTGAGATTTCACCTTACACCCATCAGAATGGCCAAGATGAAAAACTCAAGTGATAGCACATGCTGGAGAAGTTGTGGAGAAAAGGGAACTCTCCTCTATTGCTGGTGGGAATGTAAACTGGTACAACCACTTTGGAAGTCAATCTGGCGCTTTCTCAGACAATTAGGAATAGCGCTTCCTCAAGACCCAGCTATACCACTGCTAGGCATATACCCAAAATTTGCTCAAGTACACAATAAGGACATTTCTCAACCATGTTTGTAGCAGCTTTATTTGTAATAGCCAGAACCTGGAAACAACCCAGATGTCCATCAATGGAGGAAAGGGTACAGAAATTGTGGTATTTTTACACAATGGAATACTACTCAGCAATCTAAAGAGAGGAAATCATGAAATTTGCAGGCAAATTGTGGGATCTAGAAAAGATCATTCTGAATGAAGTATCCCAGAAGGAGAAAGACAAAAATGGAATATACTCGCTTATATAGACCTAAAAGATATGATAAACATAATGAAATCTATACACCTAAAGAAGATAATTAAGAAAGCGGGCACGAGGTATGATGATCAATCCTCATTTAAAAAGACAAATGGGATATGTATTGAATGTATGATAGGAGTCTACCGCAGAAAGCATCTGAAAGACTCTACCTAGCAGTGTTCCAAAGTAGATACTAAGACTCATAACCAAACCTTCTGCAGAGTGCAGGGAATCATATGAAAGAAGGGGAGTTTGATGTGGAAAGGATAGGAGCTCCACAAGGACCAGACATATCTGGGCACAGGGTCTTTTCTGAGATGGACACTCAACCAAAGACCATGAGAGGATAAAACCTAGAACCTCTGCTCGGATGTGACCCGCGATAGTTCAGTAATCAATTGGTTTCCCATAGTAAGGGGAACAAGGACTATTTCTAACAGGAACTCAATGACTGGCTCTTTGACCTCCCCACCTCCCAAGGGAGGAGCAGTCCTGTTAGGCCACAGAGGAGGACTTTGCAGCCAGTCCTGAAAATACCTGACAGAACAGAGTCATATGAAAGGGGAGGAGGTCCTCCCCTATCAGTGGACTTGGAAAGGGGCAGAAGGAGATGAGGGAGGGAGGGTGGGATTGGGGAGGGAATGAGGGATACAGCTGGGATATAGAATTACCAAAATATAACTAATGAGAAAAATAAAATTAAAAAAAATTAAAAAAAAAAAAAACTTCAAATAACCCACCCCAAATCTGTCAGGTCTTAATGCTGTGAAAAATTTATGTTCTCCAGAGTATATGAATCTGTTTTTTGTTTTTTTTTTCTTTAAAAGATATCTTAATATTACTCATATTTTAAAAAAGGTTTCTTTTGTGAAGAACTCTACTGTAAAGTCTGTATAATTTTTTAAATTTCTTGAAAAAGGATTATGTAATATCAGATAGGGTAGTTGAATAGCCCATTTATCAACACATTCTTCTGAATGTGAGAAGCAGTATTCTGAAATTATTAGCACTTCAATTTCTATGAATGTATCAATTCTGTGAAAAAAAAATCTTAAAAGAAAATCACTAGACTCAACTTTTATTGCCCATTAAGTAAATGATGAATCTACAGATTGGATCAAATGTCTCTTCACTTTGTACTCATGAAGTAAAGTCTAATCACTGTCGAAAGGATCACAAAAGAAAAGAGGAGAGCTGTTATAAACTAGTTAATTTTATGATGAATGCACAACTATTCAAGGATACAACTTTATGCTAATTCAAGGATACAACTATTCAAGGACACAACTTGATGCTTTTATTCACAGATGTTTTAAATATGTTTTCCTTCTTGTGTTATAACTATCACATGCACTGAGACACTAAATTTTAAAGTTTTCTTCCCTTTGAGAAAGCCTGACTTCTTTGATGAATGTAAATGAAGGTGTGAATGCTACTTCCATTTTAATAATGGCAAATATTGTGGGTAGACAGTAACTTAAAAGGTTAAGTAACATCACACCTCAGGGTGATGTTAAGCCTGGCCCTTCAGGTTTAAAGCAGGCCTCTCACATACTTGTGAGTAGCAAGGTTTGGTAAGCTGAGCTCTTCCTTTCTGAATTCTTTCTACTAAGCATCTTACTAAACAGTATTTTTTAGCAGTGAAACCAGTGGTGCTAGTTCCACAGTGTGTAAATCCCACTTTGAGGAGAGCATTGGTTCTCAGTACAGCTTTCATTATAAGATGGATAAATGAGAAATAACAACATCACCACCACTGTCTCCACCTCAGGGTGTTCTGAAAAACTGGAATCCAGTTAGTACTGCAAAATCAAGGCATACTGAAAAATAACAAATAGTATAACCACTCCTGCCCCAATCTATGTCTCTAGTAAAACACCTCCCTTCTTGTTTCACAGTACAAAAAGAAACCTAGCTTTCTCCAGCTAAATCTTGTCTTAAAATAATTTTTCTTATTCTTGTTTCCTTGTAATTTTTTATGAGCAGTTTATTTTAAAGTTTCTAAAAGCCTTGGGCTATCTTCACAAAATTATTTTTATTGTCATCTGATTCTTTCACTATCACATCATTTACACAGACAGCTTAAAAAAGCTAAAACTTAAAGTTTCTAAATATTAACAATATATGTTAATCACCATAAAATTAAAAATACCCTTGAAAAATTCACAAAGTCTTTACATTGGCCCAAAAAATATATATTATCAGAATTTCTAACACCATCACAATTAGCCACCTGTCTCATTTTCAAAGTGAAAATGTTAATATAAAACCAATTTTGTATTTTCTAGCAATTAAACCTTAACCACAGAGGGAAGAAAAAGACAAGATTCAACTTACCAAAGCATTTTTCCCTGTTATAATTAGGACCTCATAGAATTAATTTCCTAAAATAAAAAATATTAAATCCTGCAGGATTTATTATTTTTGTGCCTGGTCCAGTGAGGGGACTGACTATCCATAAAAGAACCTTTATGCAAGGACATGAATTTAACCAGGACCTGATAAGAGCATCATCTTTTCCAGAAGTCAACAGTAACTGAAGCTGTTCTAGCCCATTTTCTTTCAGCTGTCATTATTATTTTTTTGTCTGGTCCCAGCATTATTGTAATATCTTTCATAAGAATAACTACATTATTCTATTCTCTTCTCATTATATCCTATTATTATTACTAGAAATAAGTTAGCATAGCGATTCTTATTAAGAGATCTGTTGTAGGAGTGATAAAGTTTCTTCTTCCCACAGAACTCAGATTGAATTTATTCTGCAAAGTGACACTATTTAAAATGCATCAAGGATGGTTCTCTTGTTCTAATGCCTTATGTGGGAGGATTTGTATAATGTAAAAAAAAAAAATGTTCCTGAAATACAAAAGGTAATTTCAATGCATTTAAAAGAATAAAACAGTACTATAATACAATCTCTCTGTGTATGTAGTAGAAAATAAGAAAAGCTGGAAAAAAGAAATTTCCACTACAGATTAAAGAAGAATATCACTAGGAAGGTCCATCTTGGTGAATCTGTAGAAATGTATGCTAACATGAATATTTTCTATCTTTTACCAACCAATGGATTTACTAAATCTAGGCAGCTATTAAGAGAATAGAGTATTAAGTACCATGGCTCCAGCTGCTCATATCTGATACATGCAAAGAAAAGTGAACATTGTACAAGATAATGTGAGTTTTGCAAGACATTTCTCATTTGAAAAAAAGCTCTTTTGACATTTTTTTTTTAGTGGCTGTTCTACCTGCTGGGGTAGGACTTTCAGGTACCAAGGGAACTTCTTGTTCTCCGTCTTAGGAGGACAAATGGTGAACAGGCTGAAGTCCCATCTGAATGGCTTGTGTTTTACAAACTGCTGCTGGGTTATATGCTGGGGTCTTTCATTTTTATTTAAATACTGTATTTCTGTATGCTTTTTATCAAAGTGGCATTACCTGTTTTTTACAAGAAACAAAACAAAACAAAAAAACCTCATATTGCAAGAGCCTTGTTTATTTTGAAAGGCAAGTTTACCTGGAATTTTGTACTTAGTTGTAATCATTAATTGCATGACTTTAAACTTTTGTCTTCCGGGACATCTTCTAATACAAGAATTCTCAAAAAATAAAATAGTGACCTGAGGGAGGGGGCTTCAATTGGGGTATATAATGAATTAATCGTGTGGGGAAAAAAGAAAGAAAATAGTGACCTGTATTTAGGAGTGAAAGTGTGCACACAAAAGTGTATGTGGGTGTATTAGTTCTATTAAGAATAATGAAAGTAGTCATTCTTTGACTGTAGAAAGCTGTAGAAATAAGTAACTAGTGAACTCAGTTACAGAAGGCCCAAAGCTGAAAACACTTGGATGCCAGAAGAGCTGGACCTGAACATAGCAAGTGTGATCTTAAGACAGTGTCTACGGTTCAGAGACCTGTGGAGCTCACTCACATTTTTTGAGAAATCTCCATACTGACTTTCTTAGTGGTTGGAATAGTATTTCCACCATCAGTGAATAAGGATCCCTTTTTGTCTACATCCTTTCCAGCATTTTTTTTTCTGACATAACTCTTTTGTTTTAACTTTTTATTGATTCTTTGTGATTTTCATATCATACACCTCATTTCCACTCATCTTCCCATCCCTTTGTACTCAACCTTTGCCCTTGCTGTCCACCCCAAATAGAAAACACACCAACAAGCAAAAAGCAAATAAACAAAATGAAGCATTCAAAACATCTCACGGAAGCCATAGTGTGTCAGTGTATGTCCCACAGCAAAACCCGCTGTCCACCCATTTTCCCTTGCAAATGATCATTGCAGTGAATCATTGGTCTGTTTTGAGGTCTCTGTAATTCCACCTTTATTGGATCCTCACTGGGACTCCTCTCAATTTTCCTGTTGTTGCCCTCTGTCATGGAACTTCTGCAGTTTTCGATTGGCAGTACAGGCCCTTTTCACATACCTCAAGAGTTCTCAGATGATGTAGATTTTGGATGGGCCAACTTAATGCCTTAGATATGGACCTGTGTGGTAACTGAGCTGGTAAGCTTGCCAGCTCTACTGCATCTACACCATCAGGCCAAGTTCTTCACTGCTGCTCTGACTAGATCATAATATCACCAGCAGCAGGAGGCAGGGTCAGCTCTACTGCTCTCAAGCCCTTAAGTTATCTCCCATGCCTCCAGAGTCAGCTCCACTATGCTGCCTAGCCAAGGTACAAGGCCCACTTTCCCAAGCGCTTCAGCCTGCAAGGGGCTAGGCCAGCTCTCCTGCTTTCATCTCTTCAGGGCTGGCTCACCAGTTCCTTTGCCATCAGGGCCAGCTTCATTGTTATGCCCAGGTAAGGCACAGGACCCGTTCCAGTAGGTGCTACAGCCGGGGGGGGGGGGGGGCAGGGATCATTTTCCCACTCTCATAACCTCAAAGCAAACTCTCAATTTTTGCAGGTAGAAGGGAGCTGCGGGTAAGGACTCATCCCTGTTCTCACATCACCTCAAAGCAGATGAATGCTAAGATAAGCTCTCACACCCCCATACCCATGGGACAGGCTCACCTGCAGCCCCTCCCCCAAGGCCACCTTTACTGGGCTGCATAGGCAACACTCCCATGACCAAGCGACCAACTCACCTGCTCTCATTACCATGGGATCAACTCTCTTATCAGTCTCAGGTGGCAAGGGGCAAGCAGGTAGAGAGCACCACACCTTGCGAGCATTTGTTAGTTGTGTCCTTAATGGCTGCCATTCTGACTAGGTTGAGATGAAATAGTATAGTTTTGGTGTGCAGTATAATATAATTTCTCTGTTTTGTTAATGGACAGTGAGAATAAATATTTTTTTTAATTTTTTATATTAATTACAGTTTATTCAATTTGTATCCCAGCAGTAGTCCCCTCCCTTTTCCCCTCCAAATCCACCTTCCCTCTCTCATATCCTACATGCCCCTCTCCAAGACCACTGATATGGGAGGTTCTCTTCCCCTTCCATCTGACCTTAGCCTGTCAGGTCTGATCAAAATTGGTTGCATTGTCTTCCTCTGAGGCCTGGTAAGGCAGCACCTCCCTCAGGGGAAGGTGATCAAAGAGACAGCCACTGAGTTCATGTTAAAAACAGTCCCTGTTTCCCCTTACTGGGAGACCCAAGTAGATACTGAGCTGCCATGGGCTATATCTGTTCAGGGGTTCTAGGTTATCTCCAGGAATGGTTTTTGGTTGGCATATCAGTCTTAGACAAGACCCCTGTACCCAGATTTTTAGTACTGTTGCTCTCCTTGTGGAGCTCCTGTCCCTTCCAGGTCTTTCTATCTTCCCCTTCTTTCATAAGATTCCCTGTACTCTGGGAAAAGTACAAAATATGGCTAAGAGTTTCAATATTTGCCTCGATATCCTGAAGGGTAGAGCTTTCAGAGGCCCTCTGTGGTACACTCCTGTCCTATTCCCTGTTTTCTCCCCTTCTGACATCTATCCCGTCTGGCTTTCTGAATGAGGATTGATCATTTTACCCAGAATCCTTCTTCTTGCTTAGCTTATTTAGGTGTATAGATTTTGGTATGATTATCCTACATTATATGTCTAATATCCACTTATAAGTGTGTAAAAACCATGTGTGTCATTCTGCTTCTCAGGATGATCTTTTCTAGTTCCCATTATTTGCATGCAAATTTTATTATTTTCTTGTTTTTAATGGCTGAGTAGTATTCCAATGTGTAAAAGTACCATAATTTCGTATCCAGTCCTTTACTGAAGAACATCTGGGTTATTTCCAGCTTCTGGCTTTAACAAATCAAGCTGTTATGAACTTGGTTGAGCAAATGCCCTTGTTGTACACTTGAGCATATTTTGGATATACGCCTAGGAGTGGTATGATTGAACTGTAAGGTAGCACTATTCCTAATTGTTTGAGAAGCACCAGAGTGATTTCCAAAATGGTTGAACAAGTTTACATTCCTATCAGCAATGGAAGATGGTTCCCCTTTTTCCACATCTACTCCAGCATGTGTTATCACTTGAGTTTTTGATCTCAACCATTCTGATGGGTGTAAACTGAAATTGCAGGGTCATTTGATTTGCATTTCTTTTATGACTAAAGATGTCGAGTATTTCTTTAAGTGTTTCTCTCCCTTTTGATATTCCTCTATTTAAAAATTTTCTGTTTAGCTCTGTAGCCCATTTTTAAATTAGATTACTTGATTTGTTGCTGTTTAACTTCTTGAATTCTTTATATATACTGGATAAAATCCTTTCTCAAATATAGGGTTGGTGAAGATCCCAATCTGTAGGCAGTCGTTTTGTTCTGATGACAGTGTCCTTTGCTTTACAGAAGCTTTTCATTTATTGATTGTTGCTTTTAGAGCCTGTGCTGTTGGTATTCTGTTTAGGAAGTTGTCTCTTGTGCCAAAGAGTTCAAGGCTCTTCCCCACTTTTTCTACTAACAGGTTTAGTGTGTCTGATTTTATATTGAGGTCTTTGAATCATCTGCACTTTAGTTTTGTGTAGGGTGATAACTATAGATAAATATACATTTTTCTACATGAAGATATCCAGTTAGAACAGCACAATTTGTTTAAAATGCTGCCCATTGTATGGTTTTGAATTCTTTGTCAAAAATCAGGCATCCTTAAGTGTATCAGTTTATATCTAGGTCATTGATATATCCAGCTGGTTTCAATGACAATACCATGCAATTTTTACTACTGTCATTCCATAGTGGAGCTTGAGATCAGGGATGGAGATAACTCCAGAAGATTTTTTATTGTAGAGGATTGTTTTGGCAAGTCTGGGTTTTTTGTTATTCCATATGAACTTGAGAATTTTTTTTCAGAGTTTGTAAAGAATTGTGTTAGTAATTTGATGGTAATTGCATTGAGTCTGTAGATTGCTTTTGATAAAACAGACATTTTTACTATTTTAATCCTGCCAAGCCATGAGCACAGGATATCTTTCTATCTTCTAATAACTTTTTCTATTTCTTTTCAGAGACTAGAAGATTTTTCATAGAAGTCTTTGAATAGCCTGGTTAGAATCACAACAAGGTACTTTATGTTCTTTGTGGCTATTGAGAAGGTTGTTGTTTCCTTAGTTTCTCTCTCAGCCCATTTGTCTTTTGTATAAAGGAGGACAATTGATTTTTTTTTTAGTTAATTTTGAATCCAACCACTTTGCTAAATGTGTTTATCAGCTATATAAGTTCCCCAGTAGAATTTTTGGGGTCATTTGGGTATACTATCATATCATCAACAAATAGTGATATACTGACTTCTTCCTTTCCCATTTGTATCCCCTTCATCTCCTTTAATTGTCTTGTTGATCTAGCAAGGACTTCAAGATTAATGTTGAAAAGATATGGAGAAAGTGGGCAGCCTTACCTTGTCCCTGATTTCAGTGGGATTTATTTAAGGTTTCTCCACTTAGTTTGGTTTAGTGTGATGTTGGGTATAGGTTTAGTGTGATGTTGGACATAGGTATTGCCTTTACTATGTTTAGGTAAGTTCCTTGTATCCCTGATCTCTCTAAGACTTTAAACATTAACGGATGTTGGATATTGTTAAATGAATTTTTGGCATATAAGGAGATGATCATGTGGTTTTTCTACTTCAGTTTGTTTATATGATAGATTACATTGATGGATTTCCATATATTGAACCACCCTGTATATGTGAGATGAAGCCTTCTTGGTCATAGTGGATGATATGTTTGATATATTCTTGTATTCGGTTCGCAAGTATTTTGTTGAGTAATTTTGCATCAATGTTCATAGGGTAGATTTGCCTGAAATTCTCTTTCTTTGTTGGGTCTTTGTAAAGTTTAAGTATCAAGGTGACAGTGGCTTCATAGGATGAGTTTGGTACTGTTTCTTCTATTTCTATTTTGTGGAATAGTGGAATAGTTTGAAGACTATTGGTGTTAGCTCTTCTTTGAAGGCCTGGTAGAATTCTGCTTGAAAGCCATCTGGGTCCTGGGCTTTTTTTTTTTTTTTTTTTTTTTTTTTTTTTTGCATGGGAGCCTATTTATGACCACTTCTATTTCCTTAGAAGATATAGTACTATTTACTTGATTTACCTGTTCTTGATTCAGCTTTGGTAAGTGGAATTGATGAAGAAAATTGTCCATTTCATTATATTTTCAATTTTTGTGGCATATAGGTTTTTGAAGTAAGACCTAATTACTGTATGGATTTCCTCAAGTGCCTGTTGTTATTTTCCCCTTTTTATTTCTGATTTTGTTAATTTGGATAGTGTCTTTCTGCCTTTTAGTTAGTTTGGCTAAGGTTTTGTCTATCATGTTGATTTTCTCAAAGAATCTCTTGGCTTCATTTTTCTTTGAACTGTTTCGAATTGATTTTAATTGAATTTGTTTCTAATTGATTGATTTCAACCCTGAGTTTGATTATTTCCAGCCATCTACTCCTCTTGGGTGTGTCTGCTTCCTTTTTTTCTAGGGCTTTCAAGTAAGCCATTAAGTTGCTTGTATGATATGTTTCGACATTTTTCTTGAAGGCATTTAGTGCTATGAATTTTCTTTTTAGGACTGTTTTCATTGTGTCCCATAAGTTTGGGTATGTTGTGACTTCATTTTCAATGAATTCTAGAAAAACTTTAATTTCTTTCTTTATTTCTTCCTTGACCCAGCTATCATTGAGTAGCGAGTTGTTCATTTCCCATGTGCATGTAGGATTTTTGTTATTTCTGTTGTTGTTAAGATCCAGCTTTAGTCCATGTTGGTCCGATAAGATACAAGGGATTATTTCAATCTTCTTGTATCTGTTGAGGCTTGCTTTGTGACCAACTATGTGGTCTATTTTGGAGAAGGTTCCATGAGGTGCTGAAAAGAAGATAATTTCTTTTGTGTTTGGTGAAAGGTTCTGAAAATTTCTGTTAGGTCCATTTGATTCATGACGTCTGATAGAGTCACTATTTCTTTACTTTCTGTTTTGTTGACTTGTCCTTTGATGAGAGAGGGGTGTTGAAGCCTACCAATATTAATGTGTAGGGCTCTATATGTGGTTTCAGTTTTATTAATGTTTCTTTTACAAATGTTGTTGCCCCTCTATTTGGGGCATTGATGCTCAGAATTGTGATGTCTTCTTGGTGGAGTTTTCCTTTGATGAGTATGAAATTACTTTCCCCATGTCTTTTGATTAATTTTGGTGGAAAGTCTATTTTATTAGATATTAGAATGGCTACTCCTGCTTGCTTCTTGGGTCCATGGGCTTGGAAAACCATCTTCCAGTCCTTTTCTCCTAGGTAATGTCTATCTTTGTGATTTAGGTGTGTTTCTTGTGTACAATAGATTGTTGGGTCTTGTTTAAACATCCATTTTGTTACTGTTTCTTTTTATTTGAGAATTGAGTCCATTGATGTTGAGAGAGATTAATTACCTGTGGCTGTTAGATCCTTTGATTTTGATGCTTGTTGTCTTGGCTACTTTTAGTTTTGCTGTAGTAAAGTTATTTATTTTTTTGTGTTTTTCTGAAGGTAATTCTTTTCTTGGGTTGTGTTTTTCTTCTAGTATTTTCTGTAATGCTCTTATTATGGCTAAGAATTGTTTTAATTTGTTTTTGTCATTGAGTATTTTGTTTTCTCCATCTATGATGACTGAGAGTTTTGCTGGGTATAGTAGCCTGGGCTGACATCTGTGTTCTCTTAGGGTCTGCATGATATCTGTCCAGGCCTTTCTGGCCTTCATAGTCTCTGTTTAGAAGTCAGGTGTGATTCTGATGAGTTTGCCACTGTATGTTACTTAGCCTTTTTCCTTTGCAGCTTTTATTATTTTTTCTTTGCTCTGTATACTTCTAGTTTTGATTATTATGTGGCCAGAGGATTTTTTTTTCTGATCTAATTTATTAGGTGTTTTGTATGCCTACTTTATGCTTATAAGCCTCTCCTTTAAATTGGGGAAATTTTCTTCTATGACTTATTGAAAATATTTTCTGGGCCATAGAGACTGAAATCTTCTTTTTCTTATCGTTCTTAGGTTTTGTCTTTTCATGTTATCTTGGATTACTTGGATGGCTTGTGTCAGGAATTTTTTAAATTTATCATTTTCTTTGAAGGATACACTGATTTCTTCCACTGTATATTCCACATCTGAGATTCATTCTTCCATCTCTTGCAGACTGTTAGTTATGCTTACCTCTGCATTTCCCATTTTCTTCCCTAAGTTCTTCCTCTACATTATTTCTTCTGTTTGTGTTTTCTTTAATTTTTCCAGTTCTATCTTCAGATCTTGAACTGTTTTGTTGATTTCCTTCACCTGTCTGACTGTATATTCCTGGTTTTCCTTCAATTCCTTCAGCTGTTTGAACATTCCTCTGTTTCTTTTATTTCTTTCAGTGATTTAATCATTTACTCTCTGAAGGCCACAAACTGTTTGGCTGCACCTTTCTATATTTCTGTATGGATGGCCATAATCTGTTTGACTTTATCTTCCTCCATTTTTTTGCAAATTTTATTTGTTTCATCCATTATCTTCTTCATAAGCATAGATGTAAGGTCATCTTCTTGAATTTCACTTATGCTAGGGTGTCCAGGGCTACTTTTCCCAGGATAACTTGGTTTTGGAGATGCCCTATTTATTTGCCTGTTGTTGGTTGTACTTTTATTCTGGCTTCTACCCATCAGGCTCTCTCAGGTGTTAGCTGTTAGTTTCTGGTGCCTGCTGGAATCCTGGGGTAGGAAGAATCCCCTTGGCTGGAAGATGCTTGTTCCTAAAGGAGGCCTCCTCAGCTTTTTGTTTGTGGTCAACCAAATGGCCTTGCTTCTCAAGAATTGCTACATCTCACCTCAGGTGTATGGACATGTGTGGTAACTGTGGTCTTTGGTAGTCAGGAGGTCTGTCCTCTCACCAGGAGAAGTCCTGGAGACAGATGCCTTGCTGCTGTGTTTCTTGCTCTGAATTTAGTAAACTACTCCTGTTGCTCATACACTACTTTTGCTTGGCACAGCTCTCTTGAAGAACCAGGAAGCCCCACGGTTTGGTCAGTTTAGTTAGTTAACTAGCTAAACAGTTTAGCTAGATAACTGGTTGCACCTTGGAGCAGTATCTGGGTGGTGATAGGTCTGAGGTTGGAGCTCTGTGTCCTACTACTCATTCAGCAATCTGTAGCAGGTGAGTATAGCACTCATGCCCAGCAGGAGGCTAGAGCCTGGATCTTGGAGTATGGGAAACACAATAGCTGGTCTTTTAGTGCCCAGTGTCTGTTGTTTACTATGCAGTCACTGCTGTCATGCTCATCAGACATAGTGTCCTCCAGGTGCCTTGGCTCCCTCTATCTTTCATCTTTTGAGAACTGTTTACTCACTAGTTCATTTATTTATTCAGTTGTTTGCTTTCTTTCTTTTCAGCTTTTGTTGTTTTGCTATTGTTGTTTTAGTTCTTTATGTATTCTAATATCAGTCAGCTGTATTAAATATATAAGTATAAATATAATATATAAAATGTATAAATTATATATATATGCAACTATTTTGTCCCATTCTGTAGAGACAAAATAGCTGTATCTTCATTATATTAACTGTTCTTTTGCTATACAGAAGCTTTTTAATTTTATGGTCTTCCATTTACAAGTCGTTAATTTTCAAAGCAACTGGCATCCTACTTTCAAAATCCTTTATACAGACTTCTATATTCCTATATTTTCTTTTAACTTTTTTAAAATATTATTTCTAACATTAAGGTCTTTGACTCTCTTGGAGTTAAATTTTTGTACAGGTGACAGATACTGATCCAGCTTTTTTCTTCTACTTGTGAGTAACTAGTTTCATGGCACCACCTTTTTTCTCCAGTGTTTATTTTTGGTATCTTTGTCAAATACTATTGGTATGTTGTTGGTTGAGCTATATCTGTGCTTTCTATTCTACTTTGTTTATGTATATATCTGGTCTTGGGCTTAAAAAGCATGCTCTTTTTTTGACGGTCTGTTATAATTAAAATCAAGGATTGTGACATTTTTAGAATTATTCTTTTTGATTGCTATTATTAATTTTTGGGTTTTTTATATTTTATGAATTTGCAGATGATATTCTGTGTATGAGAGATCATGTAGATTTCACTAGGAACTCTTAGTCTCAGGTCATAACTCTTAACTATATGGATAAAATGTTTGATTATGAATCAACATATTGGGATTTGCATTTATTTTTAACCTGATGAACTTTGGAAGATTATATATTTTATGATTTCATGTATAAATGTAATAGTTAATAATAACAGTAATTTACCATGGTACGTAGAGTACCTTATACTATCTATAGTTATATTACCATATAAGCCCACGATGATGATGATTGAGGATAAAGTGTAGTCTATATACTATAGTGCAATACATAGACACTATATACTCTGTACCATATACTACAGTATATACTCATAATGCTTGCTTCACTTGTCTACATGGATGTTCATCTTTTTACAGTCTGGAAGATAAGTGCTACCACACATTGGCTTTAAGTCTTTCTATTCTTACAGAGTACTATGACTGATCGTTAGAAAACATACTGTTTGGGTTTGTAATTGATATGTAAGTAATTGCTAGCAGACATATTCTCAGGTTATTAACTGTTTCCTAATTCTCCTTTTCATTAAAAAATAAATAAAGAGCGATGCTAAAAGACTCTCATTTATTTGCCTGGTGGGACTCAAAATATTATTTTGTCTCATTAACAGTAATAGATCTTATTGAATGCTGAAACCATGTGATTGCACTTAAGAAATTTCAAACTGATGGCAGACATTAGCCCAATTTGAAAATATTTCAATTGAATTTACTTAGTATATTTATTCTCATTTTCTTATTTATCTGAATCTGAGTTATTGAAGGTGACTTATTGCATCCCTGGAATCTTTTTGTGATTCTAGAAGACAACTCTCTTACCAAGTTTACCACCTTACCCATCTTTCTCTACTCACTGAATTACAAAAAAAAATAATGAAAATTAAGTAAATTGAGGTAACATTCAATCACTAAGAATAATACAATTTGGCAGAGGTCAGTGGAAATGAAGAATTTATGTGTAGGACATGAATAAAGATTTGGCTACACTAAATGGTCGTTTTAGGATAATGAGGTATCAGCAATTGTAAATGGGAGATTTGAATGTTCTAATCACTGTAAAAAGCTATTAACAAAACCCCAAATGCAGTAAAAATCTTTGGTAGACATGAAACTGTGGTTTACAGGTACTTGGGAATGATTGAGTCTTCCTCTGTGGTTCTTGAAGTGCTACAGGCACAATGGCAAGCTGCCTGATTGCTGTTGAATCTTCCTGTATTTCATTTCAAATACAGATAATAAAGCACAAAACAAAGATTATATTTTATAAACATCCTATTTGTGAAATGCTGCCAACATTTGTTTTTCCAGTTATTATCTTCAAATATATCACTTGTTTAATTCTATTTATCAATGAAGGAAAAATAAAACAATATGTCATGATTTTTTTTTTCCTGGCTTCCAGTAAATTACCTGAACTTTGAAGTATGTGCTACTTAAAACAAGACATCTGAGGGAGAAGGGAGAAGTGAGAAGTGAGATGTAGTGTTTAAGTAATATTGTCATTATTTAGAATCTCAAGATTTACTAAACACATTATTTTGTTAAAAACTCTAAACATAGGGAAATCCAAGATGGGGGCCACCAGTGTGCACAGTTTCTGAGAAGCAGAGGATCAGAAATTCCGAAATTGGTGAGTGGAGGGGCAGCTAAAACCAGAAAATTGACATTGAGGCTTCCTAAACAAGAGGGAACATCAAATGAGTTGAGACCTTTAGATTCAGGTCTCCTTCAAACTTCTCTGGGGATAGAGAAAAGTGAGATTTTTTTTTTTAAATCACAAGTCATTCACTTGTATCCCAGCTGTAGCCCTCTCTCCTTTTCCCTCCCAATCCCACCTTCCCTCCCTTGGTAGGGGTAGGTAGTGCCCCTTACCAAGTCCACTGATAGGAGAGGTCCTCCTCCCCTTCATCTAACCCTAGCTTATCAGGTATCTTCAGGACTGGCTGTAATGTCCTTATCTGTAGCCTAGCAACGCTGCTCCTCTGAACTTTTGAACCCCATGAACTTCCCTTTTTTGGGCTTCCCTCCTCCGTGGAGCCAGCCCACAGAAGCAGAGACCCTCAACACAGAACTCACCGCCTGGGGACTGAGACAGCAGAGGTGGGGCTCCTAGCTCCTCAACCACTGCTGCCAGCTGCACTCACCTTCTGAGTCCCAGATCCTTGATCCTCAGGTCTTGGGTCTGCAATCAGCCATACCTATTCCACAGGGCCTCCCAGCCAGTGACTGTACGGGTCACCCAATCCCTCAGTGGTGGACAGCCAGCTGCATAGCAACCAAAGTCCAACAGACCAGCCAAACCAACCAGGTAGACCAGGCGCCAGACCATCTAGGTCTGTGGACCACAGTTGTGGCTCCCCATGACTTCCCAGCAGGCACCTGGACCAGCCTCCCAGTTCCATGGCTGCAGTACCACTGAGCTAGCAGAGTTCGATCATCCTCCAGCTTTTGATTCAGCAGGTCCAAACATGTGAGTAGAGAGCAGGGGTAGCCCGAAGCTTACTGATGTGACCTGCTAGAGAGTGAATGTGCCCTCAAGGGCCTGTAGAGCACCAGATACAGGCTCCTTCTAAGCTAGCAGCTAGACATTAGATCCCTCCCACCCACACATCCACTGTGGTAAACAGAGGGATTCTTGGGACATTGAAGCCCCTGCTCTGCAGGTCCACCAGTGGAGTTCAGGCAAATAACACCTCGAGCTTAGTCACAAATAAATACCAGCAGCCTGTAGGCCTCAGAGGTATTCAGGGAATTTGCATAAGGAAATTGTGCCCACAATAATCACCAGATCCTGCTACACATTCAGTGCATGCAATCCAATCAGTGCTTGCAGGTCAGTGCCTCTCCCCCCCACACAAGGCTTCTACATTCTCTAGCACCCTGTCCCTCAAGAAACACTTTCACACACATGCACATTCTTACTTGCATTTGTCCTTCTGCACCCACAGACAATCTTCCCACAGGTACAGCTGAAATACCAACACATTTACTGAAACCACTAGACCAATCTCATCTTCCTGAAAAATTCCCAAGACACCAGAGAAAGACAGTACCAGTCTGAATTGCAGAATCCCAGAACAAACAGTAAAAGTTACGGAGAACCAAATGGCCAGAGGTCTGAGAAAGAACACATCCAACAAAAATCAGGACATCATGGCTTTACCAACAACCCCCCAAATCAATGGATACTCCAATTCATTGGAAACATTGGAAAATTACTTTAAAGCTATGCTTATCCAGTTATTAGAGGCATATAAAGAGGAAACAAAGAAATATCTCAAAGAACTAGCCATACAAAAAGAGACAGTTAAAAAGGAAATGAACAAATCTCTCAAAGAATTGGCTAGACAAATGGAGGCAAATGAAGAGGAAATGAACAAAGCTCTCAAAGAAACAGGCAAATATAGCAAAACAAATAGAGACACAAGTAGAGGCAAAATTAGTAGCATATAGAGAGGAAATGAACAAAAATATACAGATTATCACAGAGAGACAGGAATCCACATTCAAACAGATGAAAGAAATAGTAAAAGGCACAAAAACAGAATTAGAAGCAATAAAGAAAACACAAACAGAAAAAACACTGGGGCTGGAGAACTTAGAGAAAAGATCAAGAACTACAAAGGGAAGCATCACCAATAGAATATAAGAAATGGAAGAAAGAATCTCTGGTACTGAAGACACACTCACAGAAATTGATACTTCTCTCAAAGAAAAAGTAAAATCTGAAAAAAGTCCCAAACATAAAACATCCAAGAAATCAAGGATGCCATGAAAAAGTGAAGTCTAAGAATAATAGGAATTGATGAAAAATGATTTCAGGCTCCAAGGTCCAGAAAATATTTTCAAGAAAATCATAGAGGAAAAATTTCCCAACCTAAAGAAAGAGATGTCCATAAACATACAAAAGGCCTACAGAATACCAAATAGACTAGACCAGAAAAGAAATTCCTCATGCCACATCATACTCAAAGCACTAAATATACAGAACAAAGAAAAGATATTAAAAGCAGCAAGAGAAAAAGGCCAAGTAACATAAAAGTAGACCTATCAAAAATCACACCAGACTTCTCATCAGAAACTATGAAAGCCAGAAAGGCCTGGGCAGAAGTCATGAAGACTTCAAAGGACCACAGATGCCAACCCAGACTACTATAACGAGCAAAACTTTCAATCAACATAGGTGAAGAAAACAACATATTCCATGACAAAACTAAATTTAAGCAATATCTACACAGAAAATCAGAAGATAGGAGAAGGAAAACTCCAATCCAACGAAAACAACTATACACAAGAAAACATAGGTGTTGGTATATACATTCTTTTGAAATGTATACACCTTACCCTTGTTCATTCAAATGCTGATTTCCACCCCCCCAACCACTTTCTGGTTTCAATCTGGACATTGCATTGTGATACTTATTCTAAGCACCCTGTCTGAATTTAGTGTAAACTTCCAAATAAACTAGACACAATGTTGAGCAGGAAAAGGAAGTAGGTGGGAGAAGGGAGGAGCCAGAGGGCAGGAAATGAGTGGGAGAAGAGAAGAGGTGGGAGAGAGAGCTGGAGGAGAGATCTTGGAACTATGTGGTGAGATGGACTGGACCTAAGATTTCAGAAAAAGGAAGTACAATGTGAGAAATCTAAATGTTAGCAAACTATGAGGGGTTGGAGGTTTAGGATAGAGTAGCTATTGCCCAACATTGTATTCTAGGTTAACTAAATAAACCCAGTGTCTGTGAGGTGATTTGGTTATACAGCTGCTTAGAATTAACAAGAGCATTTCCAGAAGACAATTAATAATAAATATTATTAGTATCTTACAACACACAGGGTACAGATAATTTCCCAAGAAAAATTAAAAGAAAGCAAGCAATGAATCACAGTAACACCACCAACTCAACAATAAAAGGAAATAACGTTCATTGGTCACTGTTATCTATCAACATCAATGGACTCAACTCTCCAAAAAAAAAAAAAAAGACACAGAATAACAGAATGGTGTAGATACAGGATCCAACATTCTGCTGTATCCAAGAAACACACCTATGCAGCAAAGGTAAACACTAACTCAGAGTGAACAGCTGTAAAATGTTTTTCAAGCAAATGAACCCAGAAAACAAGCTGGAGTAGCTACCTTAATATCTAATAAAATAGACTCTCAACCCCAACTAATAAAAAAATGATGAGGAGGGGCACTACATTCTCATCAAAGGAAAAAAACACCAAGAGGACATAACAATTCTGAACATCCGTGTCCCAAATACAAAAGCGCCTACATTCATAAATGAAACATTACTAAAGCTTAAATCACACATCTATCAAAACACCTTAATGGTGGAAGACTTCAAGCCCCCACTCTCACCAAGGGACAGATCATCTAGATATAAGCCAAATAGGAAAATAAAGTCACTTACAGAGGCCCTAAATAAAACTGACCTAATAAATGTTTACAGAACTTTTCACCCAAACTCAAAAGAGTATACCTTCTTTTCAGCACATCATGGAACCTTCTCCAAAATAGACCACATAGTTGGTACAAAGCAAGCCTCAACAGATACAAGATGATTGAAATAATACACTGTATCCTATCTGACCACCATGGATTAAAGCTCGACCTCAACAAAAACGGAAATAGCAAACTGAACAACTGAACAACTCCCTACTCAATGACAGCTGTTTTAAGGAAAAAATAAAGAAATTAAAGACTTCCTAGAATTCGCTAAAAATGAAGGTACAACATACCCAAACTTATGGGAGACAATGAAAGAAATGCTCAGAAGAAAATTCAAAGCACTAACTGCCTTCAAGAAGAAATTTTAACATCTCATACAAACAAATTAATGGCCCAACTCAAAGCCCTAGAAAAAAAGAAGCAGATACACAAGAAGAACAGATGATGGAAATAATGAAACTCATGGCAGAAATCAATAAATTAGAATCAATTAAAACTATTCAATGAATCAATGAAACCAACAGCTTGTTCTTTGAGAAAATCAACAAGATAGACAAACCTTTAGCCAAACTAACTAAAAGGCAGAGACACAATACCCAAGTCAACAAAATCAGAAGTAAAGAAGAGGACATAACCACAAACACTGAGGAAATCCAAACAATCATTAGGTAATACTACAAAAGCCTATGTGCCACAAAATTTAAAAAATCAAAGGAAATGGACAATTTTCTTGATAGATTCCATTTACCAAAATTAAGTCAAGATCAGAAAGATTGAATAGTCCCCAAGGAAATTGAAGCAGTCATCACTAGTCTCCCTTCCAAACAAAGCCCTGAGCTAAATGGTTTCAGCACAGAATTCTATAGGCCTTCAAAGAAGTGCTAACTCCAATTCTCTTCAAACTATTCCACGAAGTAGAAGATAGAAAGATCGCCCGTGCTCATGGATAGGTATGATTAAAATAGTGAAAATATCCATTTCCCCAAAGGCAATCTACAGATTCAATGCAATTCCCATTAAAATACCAATTCAATTCTTTACAGACCTTGAAAGAAAGATTCTCAGATTCATATGGACAAATAAAAGTCCAGAATCTACAAAACAATCCAGTACAACAACAGATAGTCTGGATGTATCTCCATCCCTGATATCAAGCTGTACTACAGAGCAATAGTAATAAAAACTGCATGGTATTGGCATAGAAACAGAAAGTGGGATCAATGGAACCGAATAGAAGACCCAGAAATAAACACACACACCTATGAATACTTGATTTTTGACAAAGAAGCCAAAATCATTCAACGGAAAAAGACAGCATCTTCAACAAATGGTACTGGTCCAACTGGATGTCTACATGCAGAAAAATAAAAATAGATCCATATTTATCACCCTGCACAAAACTAAAATCCAAGTGCATTAAAGACCTCAACATAAAACCAGACACACTAAATTGGTTAGAAGAATATGTGTAGAAGAGCCTAGAACTCATTAGTACAGGAGACAACTTCCTGAAAAGAGTACCAACAGCAAATGCTCTAACATCAACAATCAATAAATGGGAGCTCATGAAACTGAAAAGCTTCTGTAAAGCAAAAGATACTGTTGTCAGAACAAAATGACTGCCTACAGACTGGGAAAGGATCTTCACCAGCCCCCTATTTGACAGAGGGCTGATATATAGTATATATGAAGAACTGAAGAAGTTAAAAAGCAACAAATCAAGTAATCCATTTTAAAAATGGGTACAAAGCTAAAGAGAATTCTCTGTAGAGGAATATAGAATGTCAGAGAAACACTTAAAGAAATGTTCAATGTCATTAGTCATCAGGGAAATGCAAATCAAAATGACCCTGAGATTTAACTTACACTCATCAGAAAGGCTAAAATAAAAAATATTCAAGCGACAACATATCCTGGAGAGGTTATGGAGAAAGGGGAACCTTCTTCCATTGCTGGTGGGAATGTAAACTTGTACAACCATTTTGGAAATCAATCTGATGCTTTCTCAGACAATTGGAAATAGTAATTCCTCAAGATCCAGCTATATCTCTACTAGGCATATATTCAAAAGATGCTCAAGTACACAAGGACATTTGCTCAACCATACTTGTAGCAACTTTATTTGTAATAGACAGAACCTGGAAACAATCCTATGTCCCTTAGTGAAGGAATAGATACAGAAATTGTGGTACTTTTACACAATGAAATACTACTCAGCAATTAAAAACAAGGAAGTCATGTAATTTTTGGGCAAATGCAAATCTAGATAAGATCATCCTGAGTGAGGTATCCTAGAAACAGAAAGACACAAACAGTATATACTCACTCATATAGACATATAATATAGGATAAACCTTCTAAAATCTGTACACCTAAAGAAACTAATCAAGAGGGAGAACTCCGGATAAAATATTCAATCCCCATCCTGAACGGCAAAGATGATGGACATCAGAAGAAGAAGAAAACAGGAAACAAGTTAGGAGCCTGCCACAGATGGCCTCTGAAAGGCTCGGCCCTGCAGACTATCAAAGCAGATGCTGAGACTTATGGCCAACTGTTGGGCAGAGTACATGGAATCTTATGAAAGAAGTGGGGAATAGTAGGATCTGGAGAGGACAGGAGCTCCACAAGGAGAGCAACAGAACCAAAAAAATCTGAGCACAGGGGTCTTTCCTGAGGCTCATAGTCCAACAAAGTACCATGCATGGAGATAACCTAGAACCTCTGCACAGATGTTAGTCCAAGTGAGTTCCATAGCAATGGGAACAAGGACTGTCTCTGACATGAACTGATTTGTCTACTCTTTAATCACCTCACCCTGATTGGGAAGCAGCCTTACCAGGCCACAGAGGAAGACAGTGCAGCCACTCTTGAGGAGATCTGATAGACTAGAATCAGAAGGAAGGAGAGGAAGATCTCCCCTATCAGTGGACTTGGGGAGGAGCATGCATGGAGAAGGGGGAGGGAAGGTGGTATTGGGAGGGGAGGAGGAAGGGGTTTATTTGGGGATACAAACTGAATAAACTGTAATTAAGAAAAATTAAAATAAAAAATTAACCCCCCCAAAAAGATACAAATGATATGAAAAATACTTTGGTATTTCCCAAGATGATTTAGGGGAACAACAAATCTGAGGATGCTCTTGTGAAGAAAGCTTAATCCTAGCTTCTATAGACCACAGTGTAGAGAAGGAATTAGAAAAAATGCTGATGAGGAAGAAAGTAAAAAGGTTGTTGAGCAGAGGTAAAGATTAAGCTGCGAGTTTAGATGGTGGGACAACTCAAACATTCAACACTGCAAAAGGCTCTCCAGGCTATAACTACAGCCAACTTTAGTTATAGAAAATAGAAGTAACTAGTGTAGAGGCCAAAGTTATAGAATTGGAAGCTTCACAGGCCCTCAGAATCTGCTATGTTTGCCATGGATAACGGCAGTTGACACCGGGAGAAAAGTAAAGGAGAGGTCATCACATAAGTGAGGCGAGATGCTGTGCAGTTTAGCCAAGTGGAGTGAACATCAGCTTAACTGGAAGTAGCTACTTCCTGAATATTGAGGCAGGCAGGAAACTCAGTTGGGAAAAAGTAAAATAGAAACAGAGGACTAGGTGAGATTCTCTTAAATCAAAGAGTATCTGAGCTGGGCATGGTAGCACACTCCTTTAATCACACTGCTTGGGAAGGTAGAGGCTGGTAGATCTCTGTGAGTTTAAGGCCAGCTTGGTCTACATACTAAATTCTAAGACAACGGAAGTAACATGGAGACCCTGCCTTAAAAAGGGAGACACAGAGAGAGACATAGAGAGGAAACCCAAGAAAACTATCTTCAAGAAAACACAGGAAATAATTAACTTCACTACAGTAAACCAAAAAGTAACCAAGCACACAAACTTACTACCAAAGCCAACATCAAAATCAAAGGATCTAACAGCCACTGTTCATTAATCTCTCACAACATCAATGGACTTAATTCTCAAATAAAAAGACAAAGACTAACAGAATGGATGTGTAAACAAGACCCAACAATCTGTTGCAGACAAGAAACACATCTAAGTCACAAAGATAGACATTACCTGAGGGTAAAGGCCTTGAAGATGGTTTTCCAAGCAAATGGACCCAAGAAGCAAGCAGTAGTAGCATTCTAATATATGATAAAATAGACTTTCAATGAAAATTATTCAAAAGAGATAGGGAAGGACACTTCATAATCATCAAGGAAAAAATCCACCAGGAAAACATCACAATCCTGAAAATCTATGACCCAAATAAAAGGGCACCCACATTTGTAAAAGAAACATTGATAAAATTGAAACCATACATAGATCCCCACATATTAATAGTGGGAGACTTCAACACCCTACTATCAACTAAGGACAGGTCAACAAAACAGAAATTAAACAGAAAAACAATGTCTCTAACAGAGGTCATCAATCAAATGGACCTAACAGACATTTACAGAACCTTACACCCAAACACAAAAGAATTTACCTTCCTCTCAGCACCTCATGGTACCTTCTCCTAAATAGACCATATAGTTGGTCACAAAGTGAGTCTCAACAGATACAAGAAGATTGACATAATCCTTTGTATCCTATCTGATCACCATGGACTAAAGCTGGACCTTAACAACTACAGAAATAGCAAAAAGCCTACACACACAACTGAACAACTTGCTAATAAATGACAGCTGGGTCAGGGAAGAAATAAAGAAAGAAATTAAAGTCTTCCTAGAATTCAATGAAAATGAAGGCACAACATACCCAAACTTATGGGCTACAATGAAAGCAGTGCTAAGAGGAAAGTTCATAGCACTAAGTGCCTTCAAGAGGAAATTTGAAACATCCCATTCAAGTAACTTAATGGCTCACCTAAAAGCCCTAAGAAAAAAAAAGCAGACACACCAAAAAGGAGTAGATGGCTGGAAATAATCAATCTCAGAGTTAAAATCAATAAATTAAACAATTCAAAGAATCAATGAAACCAATAGCTGGTTCTTTGAGGAAATCAACAAGATAAACAAACCCTTAGTCAAACTAAGTAAAATGCAAAGAGACATTATCCAAACCAACAAAATCAGAAATGAAAAGGGGGACATAACTACAGACACTGAGGAAATCCAAACAATCATTAGGACTTACTTCCAAAGTCTATGTGCCACAGTATTTGAAAATATAAGTGAAATGGACAATTTTCTGGATTGATTCCACTTACCATAGCTGAATCAAGACCAGGTAAATCAATTAAATAGTACTATATCCCTTAAGGAAATTGAACCTGTCATCAAAATCTCCCATCCAAAAAAAAGCCTAGGGCCAGAGGGTTTCAGCTCAGAATTCTACCAGACCTTCAAAAAATAGCTAACACCAATATTCTTCAAACTATTCCACAAAATAGAAACAGAAGGAACACTACCAAACTCATTTTATGAAGCCACAGTCACCTTGGTACCTAAACTTCACAAAGACCCAACAAAAAAAGGAATTTCAGGCCAATCTCCCTTATGAACATTGATGCAAAAATACTCAGTAAAATACTTGCAAAGCAAATACAAGAACACTTCAAAGATGTCATCTACTACGACTAAGTTGGCTTCATCCAAGGTATGTAGGGGTGGTTCAATATACAGAAATCAATCAATGTGATCCACCATATAAACAAACTGAAGGAGAAAAAACACATGATCATCTTTTTAGATGCTGAAAAAGCATTTGACAAAATGCTACAAGGTGTGCAGAGATAAAGACAGAGCAGATAAAGCAAAGATTGAAGGAATACCCAAGAAATGTCTGTCCCAACCAAAGACCTACCCTATGGGAGAGTGCCAACCCCTGACACTATGAATGATACTGTTAAGCTTGCAGACAGGAGCCTGACAAAGTTGTACTTTGAGAGACTCTACCCAGCAGCTCCTCCAAACAAATGCAGAAACTCAGAGCCAAACATTGGGTGATGCTTAGGGAGTCTTATATTAAATGGGAAAAAAGAGAAAAGGACCTGGGAGTGACAGGAGCTCCACAAGAAGACTAATGAGGCCAACTAACTAGGGCTCACAGAGGCTTGCTGACACTGAAGCATCAACCAAAGACGATGCATGAACTGGACTTAGGGCCCTCTACAAAGATGTGGCAGATGGTCACCTTAAGCTTCATGTGGGTCCTGTAGTAAGGGATGTAGAGACTTCATTGAACAAGAACTCAGTTGCCAGCTTTTTTATCACATCCCTCTGGTGGGACTGCCTTGCAGGACACAGGGGAAGAGGACATGTTTAGTCCTGATGCAACTTGATGAGCTGGTGTGGATAGGAAAGGCAAGGAGGAATAAGGTAGAGAGTAAAGATGAGTGGGGCTGGGAAAGGAGGAGGGATGGGTCTATAATCAGGATGTAAAATAAATAAAAAATAAATTAATAATAAATAAAAAAACAAAACAACAATAACAACAACAACAAAAACCACAGAGAGTAGTATTTAGGTCTGAAGAGAGGAATGGGCTTACCCAAGAATCTTATAAAGAAAAATAAAGCTATAATTACTGAAACTTAAAGTACCACTGAGAACACAAGTAATAACAACAAAATTTAATAACAAAACAAATTAACAAACACAGATAATTACTAATAAATTTAAATATTAATACCATATGTCTTCAACAGAAAAACACAGGCTGACTCAATAAATAAAATCCATATATTTTCTACAAAACATATCTTAATTTTAAAGTTAGGCTTAGAGTGCTTTAGAGTGAAAGGATGGAAAACATTCCTCTGATCAAATGAAATGAAGAAGCAAGCATAAAATGCTATCCTAATATCTGACAAAATAGACTTCAAATTTAAAACTTACCAGAAAAGATAAAGAAGGGTACTTCATTTAAATCAAGGTAATAATAAACCAAAAAGATATTAGTTTCCTAAACATATATACATCAATATGATTTCAGTAGAAGTGTACAACTGGAAGTAGAAAAAGAGGCAAACATCAACTCATTAATATTATGTGATTTCAATAAGCCATTTTCGCAAATGGATAATCTAGCCAAAAAAGGTCAGAATTAAATGATATAATTCATCAAATAGAGTTCACAGAAATTTACAGATTATTTCATCCAAACACCAATGCACATACTATGGGGTGAGATCCACCTCTCTGTGGGAAGCTTGGAGAGCTGACAGATGAAGGTGAGGTGGTTCCCAGCTTGTCCTTACCTTTTGCACCTGCTACCTGGCTTTTTACATCACAAAAAGTGTGTGAATGTGTGAGGGTGTTCCTTCCATGGGGCATGTTTGGAAATCAGAGTACATCTTGCAGGAGTCAGTTTGCGTTTGGTGTATGTCCTCTTGGTCCTGAAAGTTATCTACTCTACATTATTCCAAGGGTGGCAGACATTTATTAGTGTACTTTTCTTTCATATGTCATAAAAACTGGGCTAGGTGAAGATCAACATCATTTTAAGGTTTTATGTTTTGTCATGACTTCCTGCTTCAGTGCTGTTCATAGTGTAATCCATAACCAAAGATTTGTCTAGACTGGCTATGGGCCTGTGGTAAGGTTGACATCATGACATAGGAGGATGAAGAAAAGCTGTTCACTCCATGGCAGATAGGATACAAAGAAAGATAAAAGACAGAGGACAGAAAGATTCACCTGCCACAAGGCACTGACAGGCTGTAGAAACACAGAGAACAGCTAAGCCAAGAACAGCTGTCCAAGGACACCTAGAGGACAACCTGACCCCAAGAAATGCAGCTTTGGAGGAGAAAGACATCCAGAGACCCACCCACTGTGTGTCCTGCCCTTGGTGGGAGTGACTACAATGTCCAGGTGGACAGATGGGAGAGAAAGAGAAGCAGAAAAGTGTGAGCATTATGAAAAAAGGTAAAACTGGAGACAGAGAGGTGGAGATTTTCTGACTTTTGTGAGTAGCCAACCAGGCCCTTCCCCCCAAAAAACCCCATCCCCACTACTTGAGGTTTAACAACAGGAGATTGGCAGGCTGATCAGCTCAGATATCCCTCAGGCACAGTTACCTTTCAGCCCAGATCCAGAGCTTTGAGTTGGCCCACCCCAATATCGATCTCATCTTTGAACTGCTGCAGGGTGTAAAAAGGCTGGTCCTGTTGATCCAAAGCTACAGGATCTTCATGACACAGAGCAACAACAGAATAATTGAAAGGAGTCCCAGTGAGGATCCAGTATTGATGGTGTAGTGGAAGCCAGAGGTCTCAAACCAGATCAATGGCTTATTGCAATGAACATTTGCAAGAAAAGAAGTATGGACACAGAGGTATGCTGTGGGCCACAGTGTGACACACTAGAACTTCCACAATAAGATGTTTTCTATGTTTTGGTTTGTTTTCTTTCTTTTCTTTTCTTTTTTTTTTGTTAACTTTTGCTTTTTATCTTCTTTTGTTAGGAGGTTGCAAGGGCAGAGGGATAATATTAAGGGATGAGGAAAATGGGTGAAACTAACATAGAATCAAAAAGTTAATCAATAAAAGGACACATTCTACTCAGCAGCACATTATTTAGCCTCTGTAAAATAAACCATACCATATCCAAGGACACAAAGCAAATTTTAAAAAAATCAGAGGGATTGAAATAACTCTGTGTCTTACCAGAACATGTAATAAAACTTAGTAATGGCAACAAACAAATACCTAGTAAAAAATGGTTCAAAAATAAAAAAAGAGAGAAGAAATCAGGAAAATTCCTGAAACTAAGTGAAAATACAACAAAACAAGGGTGTTGTGACACATTAAAACAGTACTATAAAGAAAATTTATAGTTTTAAGTTCATATATTAAAAAGATAACAAAGCACAAAATATGTTTTAATGGTGCAACACAGAAGTTTGAAAAAGAAAAAGAAAGAAAATCCAAAGACTAGCTGGCAAGAAATACTAAAAAGCTGAAGCTAGAAATTATGAAATAGAATTAAGGAAAAAATACAAAGAATCAATGAATCTCAGAGCTGGTTCTTTGTAAAGGTAAAAACAGTTGAGAGACACTTGGCCCAAGTAACCAATAGAAGAAAGAGAGGACCCAAATTAACAGAATAGGAAATGAACGGGAAACATGACAACATAGTTCAAAGAAATTTAGAATTTAAAATTTAGAAGGGTATGGTTTGCAAACTGTACTCCACTAAGCTGTAAAACCTAAAAGAAATGACACATTCCTAGATTCAGCCAAACCACTAAAATTAAACCAAGAAAAAGTCAACAACTTAAGCAAATATATAACAAACACTAAAACAGTAATACAATATATTCTAATTAAAGCAGGCCAGGGCCAGATATGCTCAAAGCATAATTCTGCTTTACTCTTATAGAAGATTTACAGCCAATTCTTCTTAAACTATTAAACATAATTAAACAGAAAGAATGCTCTCAAACTACTTTTACTAAGATAGTACCCATCGGAGGTTAGACAAGATGGTGGCGCCGGGAGGACACAGTGTCTGAGGAACAGGACAGCAGTGTCAGCACAGTGACCAGGAGACAGAACTCTGGAACCTAAACACCAGGCTTTGTGATTGCCAAGTGAGAAGAAATCCTACGGATTGTAAATCAATTGGGACCAACCTCAGGTCACCCAGTCAAAACCTGAAAAAGGTCCTGGGGACCAGCGAACACACCCGCCTCACCAGATCGAAGCACACAGCCTCCTGCAGCACCCCCAGCCGCCATCCAGGATGAGGACACACAGCTTCCGGCCCAGAGTGAGGCATCCAGCCTCTGGACCAAAGCGGAGACCTCAGTTGCTGGCTCAGAGAGGAGTGCAGAGCCCAAAGCTGGGTGCATAGCTGCCAGTCCAGATCGACGTGCACAGCCTTCTGCCCAGAGCAGCAACCCCAGCCACCATCTCAGATCAGGTGGGGCACAGCCTCTAACCCAGAGTGAAGTGCCAAGCCTCTAGCCCAGAGTGAGATGCCAAGCCTCTGATTCATAGTGGCATCCACAGCAGCCATCCCAGACCCAGGGGTGCACAGTCTCCTTGCCCAGAGCGGAGCACTCAGCCTCTGGCCCAGAGACTTTCTGTGCACTAGACTCACCTTCCCAGACAGAACTGAGTGCCCCAGGGTACGAGACTGAATTTCCCTATTGGGAGAAAACACCACAACTAGGGAATCAGCAGGTTCTTCAAGAGGACTGTACCTGGAAAACAGTGTTACAACAGCAGCAGCTCACTAAATTCAGAACAAGAAATCCAGCAGCAGGGCAGCTGTCTCCAGGACTTCTACAGGTGAGAGGAGAGATCCTCTGACTAACAAAAACCACAGCCACTACTCAGGTCTATACACCTGAGGTGAGCAGTGGCAATTCCTGAGAAACACTGGCCATACAGTGACCATACCCAAAAAGTGGGAAGGCCTTCTTCAGGAAAAATCATCTTCCTGCCAAGGGGATTCTCCCTTCCCCAGGATTCCAGGAAGCACCAGAAACTAACAGCCAACACCTAAAACAGCCCAATGGGTAGAGGTCAGCGTAAAAGCTCAACCAACAAAAGACTCCCAGCTGTAGAGGATACAATGGAAAAATATCGAGGTATCTGTTAAAGAAAATATTAAATCCAAAAAAATTCTTGACACCGAGCATCCAAGAAATCCAAGACAATATGAAAAGAAAAAGTCTAAGAATAGTAGGAATAGAGGAAAAATAAGACTCCCTGCTCCAAGGACCAGAAAATGTCTTCAACAAAATCATAGAAGAAAATTTCCCCAACTTAAGGAGAGGCCTATAAGAACACAAGAGGCCTACGGAACACTCAATAAATTAGACCAGAAAAGAAAATCCACCTGCTATATAATAATCAAAACAGCAAGTATACAGAAAAAAGAAAAAATACTAAAAACTGTGAGAGAAAAGGGCCAAGTAATATATAATGGCAAACCCATCAGAATCACATCTGACTTCTCAACAGAGACTATGAAAGCAAGAAGGGCCTGAATGGATATAATGCAGACCCAGTGAGAGTACAGATATCAGCCCAGGCTAATATATCCAGCAAAAATCTCAGTCATCACAGATGGAGTAAACAAGATATTTAATGACAAAAACAAATTCAAACAATACCTACCCACAAATCCAATGTTACAGAAGATACTAGAAGGAAAAATGAAACCCAGGAAAACTAACTAAATTCAGGAAAAGACAGGAAAAAAAATAACCTCACTACAGCAAAACCAAAAGTAGCCAATCACACAAACACACTACCATAGCCAACAGCAAAATAAAAGCATCTAATGGCGACTGGTCATTAATCTCCCTTAACATCAATGGAATCAACACTCCAATAAAAAGAGACAGACTATCAAAATGGATACGTAAACAAGACCCAACAATCTGTTGCATACAAGAAACATACCTAAGTAATAAAGATAGACATTACCTGAGAGTAAAGACCTGAAAGACACTTTCCACGCAAATGGACCCAAGAAACAAGCAGGAGTAGCCATTCTAATATCTTATAAAATAGACTTTCAACCAAAATTAATAAAAAGAGATAGGGAAGGTCATTTCATAATCATCAAAGGAAAACTCCACCAATTCTGAACATCTAAGGCCCAAATACAAAAGCATCCACATTTGTAAAAGAAACATTAATACAACTTAAACCACACATAGATCCCCACAAATTAATAGTGGGAGACCTCAACACCCCACTCTCAACAAAGGACAGGTCAACAAAACAGAAATTAAACAAAAAATAACTCTGACAGAGGTCATGAATCAAATGGACCTAACAGACATTTACAGAACCTTACACCCAAACACAAAAGAATTTACCTTCTTCTCAGCACAATCAAGGAACCTTCTCCAAAACAGACCATGTAGTTGGTCACAAAACAAGTCTCAACAAATACAAAAAGAATGAAATAATCCCTTGTACCTTATCTGACCACCATGGTCTAAAGCTGGACCTTAACTACAGAAATAGCAAAAATCCTGTACATGCATGGAAACTGAACAACTTGCTACTAAACTACAGCTGGGTTAGGGAAGAAATAAAGAAAGAAATTAAAGTCTTCTTAGAATTCAATGAAAATGAAGGCACAACATACCCAAACTTATGGGACACAATGAAAAAAGTGCTAAGAGGAGATTTCACATTACTAAGTGCCTTCAAGAAGAAATTCAAATTATCTCATGCAAGCAACTTGATGGCTCACCTAAAAGCCCTAGGGAAAAAAAAAGAAGCAGACACACCAAAGAGGAGTAGACGGCTGGTAATAATTAAAATAAAGGCTGAAATCAATAAATTAGAAACAAATAAAACAATTCAAAGAATCAATGAAACCAAGAGCTGGTTCTTTGAGGAAATCAACAAGATAGACAAAACCTTAGTCAAACTAACTAAAAGGTAAAGAGACACTATCCAAATCAACAAAATCAGAAATGAAAAGGGGCACATAACTACAGACACTGAGTAAATCCAAACAATCAGTAGGAGTTACTTCCAAAGTCTATATGCCACAAAATTTGAAAATCTAAACAAAATGGACAATTCTCTGGATTGATTCCACTTACCCAAGCTAAACCAAGACCAGGTAAATCAATTAAATAGTTCTATATCCCCTAAGGAAATAGAAATGGTCATCAAAAGTCTCCCATCCAAAAAAAAGCCCAGGACCAGATGGTTTCAGCTCAGAATCCTACCAGAACTTCAAAGAACACATAATGCCAATTCTCTTCAAACTATTCCACAAAATAGAAACAGAAGGAAAACTACCAAACTCATTCTACGAAGCAGCAGTTACCTTGGTACCTAAACCTCACAAAGACCCAACAATAAAAGAGAATTTCAGGCCAATCTTTCTTATGAACACCAATGCAAAAATACTCAACAAAATACTTGCAAACCAAGTACAAGAAGGCATCAAAGATATCATTCATTCCAGGTATGCAGGTGTGGTTCAATATATGGAAATCCATCAATGTGATTCACCATATTAACACACCGAAAGAAAAAAAACACATGATCATCTTCTTAGATACGGAAAAAGCATTTGACAAAATCCATCATACATCCATGTTTAAAATATTGCAGAGATCAGGGATACAAGGCACATACCTGAACATAATAAAGGCAATATACAGGAAGCCTATAGCCAACATCAAACTAAATGGTAAGAAACTTAAATCAATTCCACTGAAATCAGGAACAAGGCAAAGATGCCCACTCTCACCATATCTCTTCAACATAGTTCTTGAAGTACTTGCTAAGGCAATAAGACAATTGAAGGAGATAAAGGGGATACAAATCAGAAAGGAAGAAGTTATCACTATTTGCAGATGGTATGATAGTATACTTAAGTGACCCAAAAAATTCTACCAGGGAACTCCTACACTTGATAAACACCTTCAGCAAATTGGCTGAATAAAAAATTAACTCAAAAAAATTAGTAGCACTCCTATATACAAAAGAAAAAAGGGCTGAGAAAGGAATTAGGGAAACAACACCCTTCACAATAGCCACAAAAGACATAAAGTACCTTGGTGTTATCCTAACCAAGCAAGTCAAAGACTTGTATGAAAAAAGTTTCAAGTGTCTGAAGAAAGAATTAGAAGAAGATATCAGAAGATGGAAAGATTTCCCATGCTCATGGCTTGGCAGGATTAACATAGTAAAAATGGCCATCTTACCAAAAGCAATCTACAAATTCAATGCAATTCCCATCAAATTACAATCACAATTCTTTACAGACCTCGAAGAAAAATTCTCAACTTCATATGGAATACCAAGAAACCCAAATTGCTAAAAAAATATCCTCTACAATAAAAGATCTTCTGGAGTTATCTCCATCCCTGATCTGAAGTGGTACTATAGAGCAACAGTAATAAAAAATGCATGGTACTGGCATAGAAACAGAATGGTGGATCAATGGAACAAAATAGAACACCCACAAATAAACTTACACACTTATGGACAACTGAATTTTGAAAAAAGATGTCAAAACCATACAATGGAAAAAAGACAGCATCTTCAACAAATGGTGCTGGTCTAACTGGATGTCTACATGTAGTAAAATGAAAATAGATCCATACTTATCACCCTGCACAAAATTAAAGTTGAAGTGGACCAAAGACCTCAATATAAAACCAGATACACTAAACCTGTTAGAAGAGAAATTGGGGAAGAGCCTGGAACTCATTGGTACAGGAGAAAACTTAGTGAATAGAACACCAACAGCACAGGCTCTAAGAGCAACAATCATTAAATGGGACCTCATGAAACTGAAAATCTTTTTCTGTAAAGTAAAGGACACTGATGTCAGAACAAAACAACTACCTACGGATTGGGAAAGGATCTTCACCAACCCTATATCTGACAGAGGGCTAATATACAGTATATATAAAGAACTAAAGAAGTTAAAAAACAATAAATTAAGTAATCCAATTAAAAAATGGGAAACAGAACTAAACAGAGAATTCTCAAAAGAGGAATATCAAAAGGAAGAGAAACGCTTAAAGAAATGATCGACCTCAGTAGCCATCAGGGAAATGCAAATCAAAATGACCCTGAGATTTCACATTACACTCATAAGAATGGCTAAGAGCAAAACTTCATGCACATGCTGGAGAGGTGTTTGAGAAAGGGAAACCCTCCTCCATTGCTGGTGGGAATGTAAACTTGTACAACCACTCTGGAAATCAATCTGGTGCTTTCTCAGACAATTAGGAATAGCTTTTCCTCAAGATCCAGCCCTACCACTTGTAGGCATATATTCAAAAGATGCTCAAGTACACAATAAGAATATTTTCTCAACCATGTTTGTAGCAGCTTTATTTGTAATAGCCAGAATCTGGAAATAACCAAGATGCCCCTCAACTGAAGAATGTATACAGAAATTATGGTACATCTATACAATGGAATACTACTCAGCAATAAAAAACAAGGAAATCATGAAATTTGCAGGTCGGAAGTAGAAAAACTCATCCTGAGTGAGGAATCCCAGAAGCAGAAAGACACAGACGGTATATAATCACTTATATAGATATATAATACAGTATAAACCTACTAAAGTCTGTACACCTAAAGAAACTAATCAAGAGGGAGAACTCTGGCTAAAATGCTCAATCCGCATCCAGAAAGGCAAAGAGGATGGGCATCAGAAGAAGGAGAAAATGGAACAAGTTAGGAGCCTGCCAGAGAGGGCCTCTGAAAGGCTCTGCTCTGCAGACTATCAAATCAGATGTTGAGACTTATGCCCAAACTTTGAGGTGATTGCAGAAAATTTTATGAAAGAAGTGGGAGTTAGTAGCATCTGGAGGGGACAGGTGCTCCACAAGGAGAGCAACAGAACCAAAAAATCTGGGCACATGGGTTTTCCCTGGGACTGATAGTCCAACCAAGTAGCATGCATGGAGATAACCCAGAACCCCTGCACACGTGTGGCCCATGACAGTTCAGTCTCCTAGTGTGTTCCATAGTAATGGGAATGGGGACTGTCTCTGACATGAACTGATTGATCTGTTCTTTGATCACTTCCCCCTGAGGGGAGAGCAGCCTTACCAGGCCACAGAGGAAGACAATGCAGCCACTCCTGATGAGACCTAACCGACCAGGATCAGAAGGAAGGAAAAGAAGACCTCCCCTTCCAGTGGACTTGGGGAGGAGCATGTGTGGAGAAGGAAGAGGAAAGGACGAATTGGGAGAGGAGGAGGAAGGGAACCAGAGGGGGATACTAAGTAAATAAAGTGTAACTAATAAAGAAAATTTTAAAAAAGATTGTACCCATTTAATAATAAAGCCATGTAAACTCACAATAACAAAAAGTAAAACCACAAGTCTATATCCCCCAAAAACATAGATTTAAAATTGTAAATACAACACTTATCAACAAAGTACAAACATATGTCAAAAAGTTATCCACAATGACAAAGCTGGATTGATTCCATAGACACAGAGTTGCTTCAACATCTGCAAGGCAATAAATGTAATAAACTATATAAATGGAATTAAATATAGAGTCCATACCATTATCTTGATAGATACAGAAAAGTCTGAAAAAAAATCAGACTTTCATGATAAAAGTTCTAGAGAGTATAGAATGAGAGGGAATATAACTAACTATAACAAAAACTACATGTGAAAAAACTACAGCCAATATCATCCTGAGTGGAAAAAAAAAATCTTGAGTAATCAGGAACAAGGAAAGACTACTTACTATTTCTATTGTGTTCAAAGCACTAACTGAAGCAATAAGACAAGAAAAGGAAATTAAAGTAATACAAATATGAAAAGAAAAATTCAAACTATTTGTATTTGCAGGTAACATGTTATATATTAGGGATATCCAAAACTCTACTTGTAGAAATGAGAAAACTTTTATAAATGAGAATTTCATAAATGTAGAAAATACTGAATTGAATCAACTTTCAAAATTCAATAGCTCTTCTATATACAACAATAAGAGATCCAGGACAAACCAACATTCAGAATAAACTTGAAGAAAATTAATTATCTAGGAATAAACCTAGCCAATGAGTTAAAAGAACTCTGTAATGAAAGCTTTAAATAACTGAAGAAAGAGATATTGTAGAAAGTGCATATATCCCATATTCATCAACAGGTAGAATTAATTGTCAAAAACATCATCCTACCAAAAGCCATTTTCATTCAGTGTAATTCCAATCAATATCGCCATCTCATTCTTTACAAAAAAAAAAAAAATAGAGAGAGAAAAAAGTATTCTAAAATTTATTTGGAATCTGAAAAGACCCCAGATAGCCAAATCAATCCTGAAAAAAAAAAAAAGAAATGCTGAAGAAATTAACATTATAGATATCAAGATATATAGTAGAGCCATAATAACAAAACAATATGGTATTTGCACAATGACAGACTCATACCCATGGAATAAAATAGAAGACTAGAATATGAGTACTTTTTACTACATTCATCTAATAATCAAAGCCTATGAGGGACATTCTCATTCAAACTACCAAAGCCCTTATTGGAGAAGACACAGCATGCATTTCTGAGACAGTACTTCCAGGACCTAAGATGGATATAATTTGAATGCCTCCTTCCTAAAACCTAGCTTTTATGTTAACAGGAGATGCTGTGCAAGCTTCAAGGAGAGGGAAGCAACCAATAGTCTTTCCCAGCTTCATGGTGTATGAACCACAATGACCAACATAATAAGATAACCGTAAGTTATTAGTTTCATTGACAACAACCAATGGCTCTCTAATTGTACTTAAGTCCTGCTAAACAGGAGGTAAATCATGCCTAGTATGGAAAAATAGGAAAATACTCAGGGCTAGTGAAGTCTGAATCCAGGAGGAGAGCTTGCAAGTGCAAATTTGTGCAATTTCTAACTATATATTCTACCTATTTATCTTTATGCTCATAGATAAGTGCAGTTCTCAACCTTCATGAAAAAAACCTGCCTTTAGACCATTACAGAAAACCTTGCCAATAAAACTTCAGAGAACAAGAGACTGTGTAGTACTATTCCTAACTGATATGTCTACTGCATAAATCTGCACCTTAGGCTCAGAGATCAATTCAAAATAGAGCGTGGGAAAAATAGTACAGTTATGGGAACAGAAAAATTGCTGTGAAATTGTGTATTCTAGAAGTGTCAGAGAGGCAACACCCATGAAGTCTCACCAGTATGGATGCCTAAGCAGGACCTGAAAACTGGTGACAGCATGGACTATTAACATGGAAAGCAGAAAGTCCATGGGCTCAAAACAATAGATACGGGCTATATATACATACATACACATACATACATACATATATATATATATATATATATATATATATATATATATATATATGTTTGTATATAGTTCATATATATATGAAAAATAAAGGAAAAGAGGTTTTACATTATAAATATTAAGGGGGTATGTATAGGAGGGACTGAGGGAGGAAAGGGAAGGGGAGACATGCTGTAATTCTAATTTCAAAAACGTAAATATATTGAATAAAATTGTGGATATTAAAGTTCTTAATCTTTTTATTTTTATAGAAGTAAATGTACTAGAGGTAAGTTATGCTATCTTTTGTTTTGTTTTAGATTTTATTCATTCTTCACAAATGTAGGGGAAAAGAAGAAGTAACTTTGAAAGTGTTCTAGAATAAACTGAAAGGACTGTAACCTTCTTAGTTTTGTCTACTTGTCATAGCCGAGTCTGAGAAGAAAGTGTCAATTGAATTTGATTGGCCTGTGGGAATACCTGTGGGGATTGACTGCTTTAATGGATGTACATAGACTCAACTCACTGTGAATGGAAACATTTCATTAATTTTGGTCTGTGTAAAAAAGTAAGCTATGCATGGGCCCTGAAGAACACCAGCAAGTTAGCTATGTATAAGCCTTTGGGGCACAAATACTCTTTGGTTTCTGCTTTACAATCTTCCATGAGTTCCTTCCCCAAATTCCCCCAAAGCCAGATTGTATGCTGTAAACTGAAATAAATCCAGTCCTTCCCCTGAGCTGCTTTGGGTTAGAGTCCTTTATCATGAAACCACCAAGGAAGATAGAACAGACTGTCTAAAGGAACTCCTGTTATAATAATGATTATGCCTCACAATGTATCTTGTATAAGGAAGTTTATTTGGGGGAAGCAAAGGAGAGAGGAGTTAGGGTCTCAAGGAAGAGGAGTAGAGGCAGATGACTGGACATGTAAATAGGCAGACAAACATATGGGGACATAGCCATGAAGGCAGAGAAAGACATAGCCATGAAGGCCGAAAGAGACACACACAGAGAGACAGAGATATAGAAACAGAGACAGACTGAGATAGCTGGGGAGGCAGGCAGGGTCTTTTTATCCCTTGATCCACCTGACAGTGGTAGCAGGTAATGACACAAGAAGTTGCTAGGACATTGAAAAGCAGACTAGTGGGACCACCTGTATACTAACAACTCCTGCTTTCCAGGTTTTGTCTGGTGCTTTGGCATGTTATTAGAGGCATGTATTTTTGCCACATATACTGAAAATATTGGCTCAGAAAATAATGACTTTGGATAATGTTTATTTATCCTTGTTCTTCATAAATTTTTCATTCTCGTTCCTTACTACTACTGCTGGATCTTTTTATTTGTCTGTTTGTGGCAAGCAATATGTGTCTGGGGAGGTGGGTAATCAAGCATTAAACCCAGGTTTGTGAGCACCTTTAACAAGCAGTTGTGCTGAGTTCCCATAGCTCCAGTCTGCTGGTAGATTCTGCAATGAAGAAATCCATCTTGATCATGATTTCTGATAGATGGAATTGTACTTGATTTAGTTTACTGTACTTAAAAACATAGCAAGAAAGCAAAAACAAACACAAAAAACCAAAAACAACAAAAACATGTGGTTTTGTTTTAAAGGATGTGAAATCAGAATCTGAGTAAGGCATATAAATATGGAGATTCTAGTCTCAGCAGGAAGGGCATTCATCTCCCAGCACATTAATAGTGGCATTCACTTTTCACATTAAGTTTCTAGTTTCTGTTTATATATATTTTATATATAGGCAAGTAATTGTTCTATTTATTACTAAATTATATTTAAAATCACTTGAACCAAAATAAAGCAGATAGAAAAAAGTCCAACCAACTAGAAATTTTACATTCCTGACGGTCCCAATATAGCAGACAATATTATTGTTAAATGAAACTGACAGTCCAAAAACTTTGACAAAAATTTTTTTATAGAAATTTTCTTCTTTTTAAGATTTATTTATTATTGTTTATACCATATTCTTTCTGTATGTATGTGTACATGCCAGAAGTAGCCACCAGATATCATTACAGATGGTTATGAGCCACCATGTGTTTGCTGGGAATTGAACTCAGGACTTTGGAAGAAGAGTCAGAGCTCTTAACCTCTGAGCTATCTCTCCAGTCTGACATAAATATTTCTAAGTACACTAATATTTTAATAAATTAAAGGCTTTTTTCTTCTGCTCTATGTAGAAAAGTTCTTAAATAATTCTAAAGAGTTTCAAGTTTGTCACATTGTGTTTTAAAAGAATTTAAAATTACAGTTGAATCATAATTTTATGGTATTAATTTATTTGTGAATGAAAGTAAAATTTCTCTTACCTTTAAATATCTGTCATTATTAGCTTAACAACAGAGAATTACATGATCTTGTTTTATGTTCCATTTAAATGTCGGGGAGGCTTTGAATATCTCATTAGAGTTAAGAAGGCTATGTTAACATAGCTAAAGCTGTCATTATCCTATGGTGAACATGTATGAGTCAAACATGCCTACCAACTTATTCTCAGAAGGCAGCATGCTGGGGGTGCTAGAATATTAACATCAGTACATAAAGTAACAAAAGAAGTCTCTCACTATATGTATAGAGGCACCTTTGCCTCTGCCGCGGGGCTTCAACATGGGTTCCTAAGGGAGGAGAGTGGAAGGAATGGGGGGAAGGGACGAGAAGCGCAAGGAAGGAAGCCACGTCTGTTTGTCTGATCAAGGCTTCATTTGTTAGAAATTTTTACCCAATTATATAGGGAGAAGGCAGGAAAAGGTAATTAGCTGCTGCAGGAGACAGGAAGAGTGCTTTCATGTGTTAAATAGGGTACCTGTAAGATACCATAGGGATGTTTTCTCACGGATGCTCTAACAAACGGATGTCCTCACAGTCTATCACCCATGAGTTAGGGTCCTAGATAACTTTTACTAAATAGCTTTAGGTCTCCACTAAATGACCTTTGCTCACTATTTAGCTTTGGCCAAGTAAACACCTTTTGTCTCCACTAGGTAGCTTTGACTCACTAATTGACTTAGGCTTCAGTAGATAGCTTTGGCTCCACTAGATAGCTTTGACTTTGGCTTCAGTAGATAGCTTTGGCTCCCGGCACACCTTTACATCAAAGGTTTTATTGGAAATTACTTCTAAATTATTTTTCTTAATCTTTAATTTCACCTAGTCAAGTATAAATTGCCAAAGTGGGCTTTAGGCTCTTTTAATTGAGTTCTAGGCTTCTAGCCTAGGGACTTGTTTCAGGAAGCAAGAGGTTTTCCGTTTGGGCCTTACCCTTTCTCTAGAATGCTGAATGATTAGGGGAAGACAAGATCTCTGTAGACAAAAAGTGTCAGTGAAAACTTTACAAGAAGAGGATTCCCCTTTCTCCACATCCTCTCCAGCATGCATTACCCCTTGATATTTTGATCTTAGGCATTCTGATGAGTATGAGGTGAAATCTCAGGGTCGTTTTGATTTGCATCTCCCTGATGACTAAGGACACTGAGCATTTCTTTGGTGTTTCTCTGCCATTTGATATTTCACTGTTGAGAATTCTTTATTTAACTCTGTAACTCATCTTTTAATTGGATTTCTTGGTTTGTTGATGTTTAACCTCTTATATATTCTGGATATTAGCCCTCTGTCAGATGTAAGGTTGGTGAAGATCTTTTCCCAGTCTGTAGGCTGTCGTTTTAGTAGGGGGTACAGGGACTCTCTCTGACATGAACTCAGTGGCCAGCTCTTTGATCACCTCACCCTGATTGGGGGGGGCAGCATTGTCTGGTCACAGAGGAAGATAATGTAGCCAGCCCTAATGAGACCTGATATGCAAGAGTCACATAGAAAGGGAGGAGGTCCTCCCCTATTAGGGGACTAATGAAAGGGCATAGGAGGAGAAGAGGAAAGATGGGTAGGGCTGAGAGGAGCCAAGGGAGGGGCCTGCAGCAGAGATACAAAATGAATAAATTGTAATAAATAAATATATAAATAAAATTAAATTTAAAAAACCTTACAAGAGGAGACTAAACATGGATTAAATTTAATGAACCTGGAGAGCAGAAAAGTCTAAAACCCAGTGTCAGATCAGAACTTCAAAACAGATGAGGACATCCTAGGAAAACTGGAGGGCAAATAGGCATACTGTGAGTAGAAGTACATGGCACAAACTTCATAAAACTGGCTTTGCATAGAAAATGAGACAAATACAAAAGGATAATGTTGAATTGAACTTTCACCCATATTTGGGGAGCATAATTTGGAGACAAAATAAATTTCTTGTCATATTTGTGTATGTGTGTGTTTTACTGGAAATTGAACATGGGTTAATATACATACTATGCAAGTGCTCTACTACTGATATCTGTTTCAGCCCATGAATTATTAACAATAAATAGAACCGGGGCTGGAGAGATGCTGAGTTCAATTCCCAGCAACCACATGGTGGCTCATAACCATCTACAATGAGACCTGGTGCCCTCTTCTGGCATGCAGTCACACATGCAGGCTGGACACTGTATACATAAGTAAATCTTAAAACAAACAAACAAACAAACAAACAAACAAAAAACCATATATGGGGGCTGGAGAGATGGCTCAGAGGTAAGAATACTGGCTGTTCTTCCAAAGGTCCTGAGTTCAATTCCCAGCAACCACATGGTGGCTCACAACCATCTATAGTGAGAATGAAGTATAAAGAATAAATAAAATTTAAAAAAAATAAGTAGAACCATTCTTCAGACCTACCAAAAAATGGCTTAGTAGAAATGATTTATAATTAATGAAAGTGAAAATAAAGCTCAAAATAATTCCAGTAAATAGTTAACATAAGCTTAAAATACCTGAAGTACAAGGAACATATAAAGAAAAAGAAATAGTAATTCACCACCTTAATTCTTATTTTTCCCTTGTCACCATAGCCTTTTAAATATATTTGCTTTACTTTTCATTAAATGGTACATCTCTTCTACAGTTATAGGTGTTTCTTTCTGTTTTTCTCATCTACTAATTTTTCAGTGCTTTTCGTGTAGAGTTTTCCCTTTTTTCCAAAGTAGAGAACAAACAGCATTAGACACTTAAATAATTTTCTCTTCGTTCCCATTTGAATTCTGTGTATATAAAAATTTTATTAAACTTGTTCTCTTTTTTAGTGATGCTTTCTTATGTCCTCCAACCTTCATCTAATGGGAAAATAAATTAAATGAATTTATCTTAAAGAAAAAGCCTTTATTAAAAATGTGCTTTTGTCTAGTTATATAATATATTATAAAATTATTGAGATTATTTCATGCATTCCCTTTATATCCAAGGACATAAATATTATAAGCAGAAGAGCTGCACACAGACAAAATTATCTGATACAATTATTCTAGAAAAAGCGCATCCTTTTAACTAAGCTGTTTCATTCTTAATCTTTAAGATTCATAATACTCTACTGAGAGCAAGGCCTGCTGCACACAAGTGCCCCTCTTAATAAATTAATGCTAAGCTTACATCTTTGGGGATACAGTTTACCAAAAAGGAAACTGGCCTTGTTTATTGCCTCCTTTTGCTGTCTTGAGTGTAATTTTATGCTTGTGAAAATGAGATACCAGCAGCAATCAGAATTAAAAAGATAGTGGGCCAGTTTCCTTCTCCAATTCTGCAAGCCAATTTCTCTGCAATAAGTAGGTTTGCCAGCTTCTTGCTCCTGCAGGCAGAAAATTAGGACACATCTAAGACTGTCTAAGACAAGGACAACTGTCCACCAGTGACCAAGATAGGTAAACCAATTTTCACTTGTGAACAATGTCAGAATTCAACCCTTATGTCTCCTATGGTGAAGTACTGCAGTGTGTCATTAACCCACTGTGCCATTTAGCTGCTTCCCTCTGCTTGCTGTCTTGTGAATTAATCACAGCAGACCCAGAGTTCCTTTCTGTTAGGAATTTTTCTGTATGAATGACAGCCCTTAGAAATGAGAGAGCAGGGCACAGGTCTCTGAAATGTTCAATTGAAAGCACTAGCCATTCAGTGTGTTCTATCATCATTATTAGAATGAGAAATCACAATTTGAAGGTTCATTGTGATGTGCTGTCAAACCCTATATCTTATAATTTTAATATGCAATCTGTCCTTAATAATTAATGCTTTTAACTCTGTAGGTGGGATCTGAATTTGGCTCCAAAAGAGAAATCCCTCTGAGCTGTAATATTCTTTGTAATATTTCCACCAGCTTGTGAAGTTCCCCCTCAGTCTGCCTTCTAGTGTTCTTATTTAAATGATCTGTCATCTAATGAATCTGGATCAAAAGCTCCAAGCTTAAAATATATGACAAAAAGCCTCTTCTGGGTGAAGAGTTTGGATCCAAATAAAAACATTTCTGTGCTTTGGCCATTATTACATGCATTTAACTTCTGGGAAATACTGAAGTTTAAAAGATATGGGGAAAAGGCACCTGCTTTCTCACGCAGTTTATGTCTGTACTTGATAAAAATGCAGGGCAGCATATGCAGACATTATGCAGAAACCCCATTCACATGGTAATTTCTTTGTATTTGAATAATTTCTTTTCAGGTGCTCTATGAATACCAGACCCTGGGAGGATTTGAGTCTCTCTCTGCCTTAAATTCCCCATGACCACATTTTCCTGTTTTGATCCCAGTTTTGGTCAAAGGAGACTGCTATGTGCCTGTTGTCCCTAAGATTTTCTAGACCACAAGCCGTGTTTCAGAAAGGGTTATTATATTCTGTTGGTGTTACTCTTAAATCTTTCAGCAAAAGTCATTAGATTAAGTACTGTGTGAACAGTGAAAAATGAGACCACTTATAAACCAACCCAACAGACCTGTGAAGGACACTGGCCTTTACAGCACCAATAATGTCCTGCTTTTCCATAGCATTAAGTGAATGAGCTGGTTAGTCTCCTAATTTACACTTTCCCAATATTTACATTCATGAACTCTGCGTATTTTTTTAATTGTGACAAAATATCAAAGTTGAAAATATTTTGTCAGCTGTTCATTTTATTACTACAACAAAATCCAAGATCAGTGACATAAATAGATACAGTTTGTTTTGACTGACAGTTTCAGAAATTGTTGTCAAGGATAGGGTGACCTCCTCATGGTGCTTGTGGTAAGGTGTTGCATTATGGTAAGGAATGTATGGTAGGGCAGAGATGCTCCCCTCATGGGTAGGAAGCAATACAAAGGGCTATAAAGTCTCATTTTCCATTTGAAATCCCCTTCCCACAATAACCAGAAGACATCCTGCTAGGCGTCACCTCTTGAGACTCTACACCTCTTAGTAACAACACTATGATGGGGGTCCAAGTCTGTGATACAGGGACTTTTGTCTAGAGTTATATAAGATTTGTTTATTTATTATATGTACAATGTTTTGTCTGTATGTAGACCTGCATGCCAGAAGAGGGCATCAGATCTCATTACAGATGTTTGTGAGCCACCATGTGGTTGCTGGGAATTGAACTCATGACCTCTGGGAAAGCAGCCAGTGCTCTTAACCTCTGAGCCATCTCTGCAACCCCTGATACAGGGACTTTTGAGAAACATTGCAAATCCCAACTGTGAAGGAAACACACATAATTCTTTAAAATATCTGAAATGTATTAAAAACAAAAAGAAAATATCTATAGAAAACTCTGTACTAGATTTTTCAAGTACTAAAACTCATCTTATATTGAAATGAGTAATGGGTTCGTGGCCAAGCTCTAACAGTGTTAATTATTGTGTAAAACATGATGCTTGCCATTTGGGCAGAGGTGAAACAATCTTCATGTCCTTCAGTAACCCCTCTGACAGTAATGGAACACTGATTTGAATCTGTAATAAAGATTCATATTGGCAAATGTGTGATAAAACAACATGTCTAAGTTCAAATATATGCAGGCTGTTGGTAACTTCACCAGCATCATCTTTCAAGTAGTATTTTCTGATTGTTTTGTTTGAGACACAGAGTAGCCATGACTGGTTTGGAACTCTCTCTGAAGACCAGGCTAGCTTTAGACTCGTAGGGATTCTGGAGCCTCTAGAGTGGTGAGATTAAAGGTGTGCACAATGCCATGTCTACAAATGGTGTTTTCCGTGTCAAAGTCTTTTTGACATAGTCAAAATATTCTTTCATAAGAAGTATTCTTGATTATATTTAGAACATTGAAATGCATTTGTGATAAGGTCTTTGGGTAATACCTTTTAATGTAAACAAATACTATACAAGGATTATAATTTGTGGTTAACTTTTTTGTACAAAAGTACTATGCAAGGTTTCCAATTTGTGGTTAACTTGCTAACTAAAAAATAATGTACTATACATCAGACATTGAACATATTTTTAATTAAGAAGTAGAAACAAACAAACAAAAACCTCCTAGACATCAATTGTGAAGATAATCAGGATGCAGGAAACCAATGCTGGATATATCAATCTATCAGACCTGACTGTTAAATTCAGCTGTTATTCAGTATTCAACTGTGTACTTGTAATTAAATAATCAAGGTTCTTTTACAAATTTCAGTTTAAAATTATTTCCATTCATTTTGTTGTGATTTGTAGAGTTATTTATAGTATTCATATCTACATAGGGAAAATAGTACAAAAGGTATTGTGCCACAATTCTGCCCAGCTTGGCCTCCTGGGGATTCTTGTTGGCAGCTTAAATTTGACGTAGAGGAAATTTCTGTGGAATTGGTTAATAACAAGAAAGTGGATAATTTGTAATTATGTTGGTTGTCTAGAGCATAGGTCAAAAAAAAAAGTTTGCCAAAATGTCTAGATAGTAAATATTTAAGGCTTTCTGACTGTGGTTCTGCCTTTGCTTTAATTACTATATTATTGTTATATTAAAATAGCTATAGAAACGGACTTTTTGGAATCAAGAGGGAAGCTCACAAGCCAGCTTTTGCTGGCTTCTGGTCTAAAAGCAAAGCAAACAAACAACAAAAATATAATCAAACAAAAATACCAACAGAAGCACCAGAACAACCTACTCACACATACATGCATACACACATACAGCATTAAAAACATTAATCAATCCAATAAAATTAAATGTATGTTGATTATAGTTATTATACAGTAGGACAAAACTTGAGCTCTTTTTCACTGTTTGAAAGTTATGACTTTCCTAAGGCCATAGGTCAAAAAGACTCAGAAGCAAACTTGAATAAGAGTTAAATGAAGGACATGAGAGAATTATTATATATGAGCCAGAAGCCCACGGACGTGAATAGATGGGTGTATTTAATCCATGTGTTCACATCCATGAGCTTATAGTAATTCCAAAGCCAGTGCTATTAGCATATTGACAATGATGCTGAGGCAGTAATTCATTATTTTCAATATTTCATAAATTAAAAAGAATCAAGATAATTTTTGAAGTATATTCATAAGTTATAACTTATGGATATTTCATCTCTAGCAGCACACAGAGAGAGAAAGAGAATTTTCTTTTTCTCAAATAACTATTGCTGGGTGACAAACTAATTCATCTGGTGATTTTGCTGCACTATTGTTTCAGCAAATAATGAATGAAGGAAATTATGGTAAATGTCTAAAAATGCAATGCTACAGCAAATTTTATATAACCTCTGATTAGATGATACAACACTAGAACAGACTTGACAAATAATCAAACTTATGAATGATCAAATTACTGGATTTTGTTAACCATAAATTAACAGATATGTAAAAGAAGGCAGAGTTACATAAAAATCTATCATGGACACATAAAAATTAATACTGTAGCAAATCATACATGGTGAACATTACTTGAACAATGTAGACAATTGAAAAACACAAGGAGATAGATAGAAAGCTATACAATTAAAGTTCCCACTTTGGTTATATTTTCTGACTTGGTGTTTATGGTAATGCAGGTGGCCAAAATCAACTTTCTTTTACTCTTTAGACCAGTGGAGGATCTGGTCTTCATTGGTCAGTTGGGTTATGATGGAGTATCAGTCTCCTCTAACATTTGTTATTTGTTTACAAAAGTTTTGTCTTTGGAGATCAAGCCAAAAAAGCCTTGCTTGACTATGGCTTCACTTAAAGACATTGGAGTCATTTTTCTGTGTTGATGCACCTCTTTGCATACTAAATTGGCTATAGTCTACCCAATGCCATTTACATGACTTTCATGAGCAAGAAGACATATGAATCACCAGGGTTACAGAACATTCTGAGAGACACCCCATAGTAACCTGGAAAGCACAGGTCAAAATATTATTGCTTTTATTTCTCTTTGACCAAGTTAATATAGGCTCTAAGTATAGTTGAAAACTCAATCTCACAATGACACTAGCATGCTACTTTTAACTACTGTTTAACATTTAGATGAAGCCTAGAGGGGAAAATCACTTTTAATTAAACCTTGATTGGGCATGTGTTTTATTCTTTTAAGCCAGTACCTGTAACTCTTACCACAAGAATACTAATAACTTAAAGAACTCTATTGATTTAAGAAAGCTTTTTATATTAATGAATCAATTTTTGACCTTAGATTCTTTAAGATCATAAATATCATCTCTAAAGCTAATCTTTTACTTGTCTCTTATAATGTACTTATACCTTTATGTTTTCAGTTTTGTTTTCCCATCTGGAAAGATATCTAACCAACTTAACCTTCATATGCGAATCCCCCCCTTTTTTTTTTAATAAAATTATTTCTATTCTTGCATTCTTCTAACATTTCTTTTCCTTTTTCTATTTATAGGTTCCCTGCTGTCTTTTCATAGTGCCATGAGACATAGTAACATTAACAACTTAACATATCATCTTATTTATAAAAATGGAATCTAAACCACATGTATAGCATAATGAAGTAATGGAATGAATTAATATTACTGTATACATAACATAGTGTTATACTGAGGCTTTTTAAGTTTCCAGGTAAACCCTATAGAAGCACAAAACACTCAGCAATTATATATGTTCTGTGTAGTCAACAGCATAGTTTACCATAGCTGTGCTTTGGGATTTGAATGAGTGAGTGAGGAGTACAAAATAAATACTAAAAAGTCATTAGACTAATATCTTAACATCCAAGATAAATCAACCAAGTAAAGCCTTATTGAAACGACAGTGATACTGGAGTGACTGACTCAGCATTCCTAGGCAAAGGATTCTCTCTGCCCTATCCATAGATAAAAGTTCTGTTAACTGTTTCCACTGTAGGTAGAAGTCTTTATCATGAGATAAACAATAGTAACCAGTTTTGGAAATGGTTTCCGTTTAGGACACAATGCCATTACTCTAACACTGTTTTATTGCTATCCCTTTTCCTGGGATAGCAGTTAAAGAGTCAGGGTGTCTTCCTGACTCAGAATTTTTTGAAAGATATTTTGAGACAAAAAAAATTTGTTTCTGAGGTGGGAGGAATCTCCAGGGCTAGCTTCTCAGTGAGCTCAAACAACATGTGACAAGCTACTAATATATCATATATATAAAAGGTGTTTGATCCTTTGGACATGAGAGAACAAAGATAGTTAGTTAAAATTAGCACGTTTAGCTACCAAAGCATGCCCAGTGGCCACAGGCATTGAAAACACAAGCCAAGAAAAAGAGGCATTGCAAATACACTCTCTACATGGACTCCATGTACCAGCACTGTCTCCAGGGAGGAAGCTTGGGAGAGAGGCGTAGCACTAGTTAGGTAGCTTGGAGTACCAATGCAAAGCAGAAGGATAAACACATTTACCTAAGGCTCACTGCTGTGTCCTCAGAAGAGCTCCTTTATCATCCACTGATGGTCCACCCTATGATGCTAGAAAATTTGGGGAGTCCCATTACAATTTCCAGATGATACCAGGGAAACCTCGATCCTCTCCTGGGGTTGTCTCATTAATAATAAAATATTTAATAAAAATTCAAAGGAAAGATCAAGAATTGGCAGGCAAAAAGTAGCTTTCAGCTCAGAATGTGTGACATGGGCTTTTTTGAAATGCAGGTACGTTGGCCTGATGAACCTTTCACGTTTAGGTGGTTTTCTTGTAAAACCATCACCAACAAAGCAGACTTTAGTAACCATCCTCTTCCATGCCTTCTTTTTTCTCTTTCCTGTTAGTAAATTTTCAGTACTTCTACTTCTCCTTGGGCAGGGGACTTTGGGTAGAGGGACTTCCTATTTTCCCGCTTTCTCTTTCGGTTTCGGTTTCGGCTTAATCCTGTTGGAAAACAGTATTGCTATCAACTGTCACTCTCTGCTCAGCAGGTAGGCTTGGTGCTGCTCCCTCTGGGGTACATCATCCCCATTATTGCACTCTGGGTGCAATCACCAAAGGTACAGTTTTAAAAGTGATTGTGAGCCAGTTGGGCCGTGTGACCCAAGGAGGCAAGCTTATTTGGGGAAAGTATGCCCAAGTTACTACCAATCTTGAAAATAATGGGTGCATAAATGCTGTTTTGCTAATTTAACACTGACTTCATACAAGTCACTCCAACCACTACCAAAGACTGCACACCATCAGGCAAACACCAAAGCTGTGATCCTTCTGAACCACCAAGCAGTTTTACCCCATGTGCAGTCTTCAAGAATATTGAAAAATAAAAACAAAGAAGAAAAGATCAAGGACAGTACTGTTAAAGCATCACAAAAAAAAAAAAAACCAAACAAATAAACAACAACAAACAAAAACAAAGCCAATGAAGAAAAGCTGGAAATTTCAACAACTACCTAGGGAACAAAAACAAAGTGAAGGTTTTAAAAAGTTTTTTTTGTTTTGTTTTTTTTTTTTTTTTTTTTTTTTTTTTTTAAGTCATGCTATTTGAGTTAAGCTTCCATGGAGGTCAGCTAGCCACATGGGGGATAAGCAATAACATAGCTGGGAGAGGAGCTTTAGAGAAAGTTTAAGGAATCCCAAAGTACCAGCAAAAGCATGCTTAAAGCAGAGAGAGTGCAATAGAAAAAAAAAGAGAGAAAAGAAAAGTTATTATTTGTTGAATAAGTCGGAGAAGTGACCAGACTTATAAAGCTGGCCTGGCTCTGTTAAATACTGCTGTCATTGTGTTGTAGATGGATGGTGAAGGCATGTCTGTAAAAATAAATGTCTGTAATCTAGAGATATTTGTGGAAAGAAAAACTGTAGATTAAATAAAATGATATATAGGACATCATATATGTAAAGAACAGAGTGACTACATTAAAATGATGATTGGCATGAGCCTGTACTACCAGAGGGCCAGAGACAATAGTCAGACAGGACTTGATTGACAAGTATTTAGGCTTATCACAGCTTTCTTTTCCTGAGAGTGAATCTTCATCACTCGTGGATTTTTTCCTAATATTCTAACTAGATTTTCAAAGAAGTATAAGATTTGTTACTATATCATTTATCCTTAATTAATTAAGAACTATGAATGCTTTATCTGCCTGCTTCCAAACTACCATTTCATCCTTACTCTTTCTCTCAGCAGTGGAAATAGAAAGTCTATAGACATCTACCACTGTGTCCTCCACCTACTAGAGCCTACAACAGCATTTTTTCAAATGTTGTTCCCTAAGTTGTGCACTAGTCAATAGCTTCCTTACATCTACTTAGATGTATTACCATAAACCATCCCCACTATATATGTTGTTTGTGCTCTTCATTACTTACATAGCATTATTTGATCATCTTAAAGAAAATAATGTTATCCATCCCTTTTCTCATATCTTCTGTCATAAATTTATTTGCACATTTAATAATAAATTATGTTATCAGTCATGTAAAATTTTCCCTTATTCTCTGTAATTTATTTTATCAGAAAGTAGAAATGCTAAGATGCCTTCTACTTTCATTTTATTTTATTAACACTAAGTTCTTGGTTCTCATATAACATGTGCTTGCTACTATTCTCAGGGTCATCCACTCCATCTTTCACATGTTCTCATCTATGCCTCATAATCTGAACTGTGTGTTCCTGCTTCATACCTGTTGGTGATTGTGGTCATTTTGTGAAAAACATTTTGCTGTCCTCTATTCCCTTTGCATTATAAATTCTGCATTATAACTTCTGCTGTGTCTTTCTTAAAAAAAAAAAAAAAAGCTGACTACTTCTCACCATCTCCATGGTTCTTAGCATGCTTGAGCACCTTCAACTTTAATGCCTCTTCAAAGAAGCTCCTTTATACTATCCTTGTTCCCAAGAGATGGTTTTCAGTGCAATTTGCCAAGTTTTCTTTAAAACTGAAAGTCACATTATAGGACTCATCTACTATGTCCTAAAATGGTCTCAAGAGAAAATAACAATGTACTTATTTATGATGAAATGTTCTGCATGATATGTCTTGCATGTTGTATCATAGACACTGTGACCTTATCTATGAGTGTTCATCTTGCTGAGTAGTCATTAAACACATTGGTCATATTGTTATTTCTCTTCTCAATTTTGCCACTTATTTTTTTCTACTACTTTAACTACTTGGTTCCACATTTATAACCATTCACCCATTCACTGTTAGAATTCTATTTTTTTATTATTTTATTTTAATATTCTGAAACTTCTGGTTTCATATCTTGTTTATTATTTGTTTCTTGCTTTTCCACTGGAATATACCAAGAAGAGTTTTCTGAATTTTTCCCTTAATAGTTCATCTTACCTATTAGATAAGTATTTAACACATAGCAGATAATGTATAGATATATATTAATTAAAATTATAAAGTTACCAGTTACTTCTCAGCTAGTCAGAAATTAAGAAACATGTTTTACCAGAAACCTCAGAGGATGGCCATACCTGGCAGTCTCTCAGAAGCATTCCTTACTAGGCAACCTACAAGCACCACACTCTCCTAAACACAAGAAAGTCAACAGAAACTAAGGAATGGGACATTCACCGAACAAACAAAACAGTAGATATTAACAACCAAAATTACAATAATCCCAAACACAGCAAATGAAAACATGATCAATAAAGCCAGGACACATGTCTCCAGTAGAGCCCAACACACCTACTACAGTAGACCCTGAGAGATACAATATAGTTAAAATATAAAATAACTTAAGGTATGTTCAAATTCTTAAAAGAGGATATGAAGAAGTGCATTAATAAAATCTATCGAAACACAAACAGAATAGAATGATATAAAAAAAAGCTGTTTAAGACATGAACATGGAATCAATAAAAAACAAAAACTGAGGGAAAATAGGAAATGAAAAATATAAAACCTCAAACATGAATCTCAGAGGCAAGCCTTACCAACAGAATATGAGAAATAAAGGAAGGCATTTCAAAATTTGAAAACAATATAGAGGAAATAGAATTCCTAGTCAAAGAAAATGTTAAATCTTAAAGAATTCAGTAACAAAAACATCCAGGAAATCTAGGTCACTTTGAAAAAGCCAAATCTGAGAATAATGGGAATACAGTAAAGAAAAATACAGGTCAAAAGTACAGAAAATATTTTTAGCAAAATCATAGAAGAAAATTACTCAAACCTAAAAAGGAGCTGTCTATTGAATTTTAAGAAGCAAAAAGAACAACAAATAGACCTTACTAAAAAAGAAATTCCACACAACCCATACTGATCAAAACACTAAACATATAACAACAACAGAATATTAAAAGATTTAAGGAAAAAAGACTAAGTAACAATATAAAGACAGACTCATTATAATAACATCTGATTTTTTAATGGAGAATCTTAAGATACAGAAGGGGCTGGACAAACATTCTATAAAGCATAAAAGATCACAGATGCCAACCCAGACTACTAATCCTGCAAAAGTTTCAATCACAATAGATAAAAAAGAAAGCCACACCAAATCCAGCTCTAAAGAAGATAATAGAATAAAAATTTCAACCTGAAGAGGTTAACCATAGCTGAGGAAATAAACCCAAACAAAAAGATAATCTCAGTCCAGCAAATCAAAAGATGGTAGAGAACCCCATATAAAAAAAAAATAATCAACAAATACTGCTTATTGAAAACTTTTAGCATCAATGACTTTAAATTCCAAAAAAATCTAAGACAAATAGATTAAATTAGAAAACAGAATGCATCCTTCTGGATCCCTTTGCAATCAAGAAATATACTTTAACATCAAGGATAGGCATCACATTTGTTCAACCATGTTCATAGCAGCTTTATTTGTAACAGCCAGAACCTGGAAACAACCCAGATGTCCATGAACGGAAGAATGGATACAGAAATTGTGGGACATTTACACAATGGAATACTGCTCAGCAATTAAAAACAAGGAAATCATGAACTTTGCAGGCTAATGGTGGGAACTAGAAAAGATCATCCTGAGTGATGCATTCCAGAAGCAGAAAGACACACCAAGTATACATTCACTTATAAGTGGATACTAGACATATAATATAGAATAAACCTACACAAATCTGTACACCTAAAGAAACCAAACAAGAAGGAAGACCCTGGGTAAGATGATCAATCCTCACTCAGAAAGGCACACAGGATGGACATTGGAAGAAGGAGAAACAGGAAGCAGGACAGAAGCCTACCACAGAGGGCCTCTGAAAGACTCTACCCAGCAGTGTAGCAAAGCAGATGCTGAGCCTCATACCCAAACTTTGGGCAGAGTTCAGGGAATCTTATGAAAGAAAGGGGAGATAGTAAGACCTGGAGGGGATAGGAGCTCCACAAGGAGAGCAACAGAACCAAGAAATCTGGGCCCAAGATTCATATCTGAGACTGATACTCCAATCAAGGACCATGCATGGAGATTACCTAGAACCACTACACAGATGTAGCCCATGGCAGCTCAGTATCCAAGTGGGTTCCCTAGATGGAAACAGGGACTGTCTTTGACATAAACTCAGTGGCTGGCTCTTTGACCACCTCCCCCTAAGGGGGAAGTAGCCTTGCCAGGCCACAGAGGAGGACAGTGAAGCCAGTCCTGATGAGTCTTGATAGGCTAGGGCTAGTTGGAAGGGAGGATGAGCTCCCTTATCAGTGGACCTGGAGAGGGGCTTGGGAGGAGATAAGGGAGAAAGGGTGGGGTTGGGAGGGAATGAGGGAGGGGACTACAGCTGGGATAGAACATGAATAAACTGTAATTAATATAAAAAATTTAAAAATGAGAATAAAAGAAAAAATATCGCAATTCTAAACATTTATGCACCAAACACAAAGACATTCAAGTTCCCAAAATTAATACTACTGCACTTAAAACCACATATTCACTCATCTATTACTTATGGGAGATTCCAATATTCAACTCTTACTAACAGAAAAGTCATTCAGACAAAAATTAAACAGTGAAATATTGGAGCTAATTTATATCATAATCCAAACCGACCAACAGATACTTACAGAAAATTACACCGTAACACAAAATAAAATACATTCTTCTCTTCAGCTCATGGAACTTTCTCCAAAATTGATCACATACTTGAACACAAAGTAATTCTAAATAGACACAAGAAAATTAAAATAGCACCCTCTCTTTTATCTGAACACTATGGATTAAAACTGGATATGAACACAAGAGAAAAAAAAATAGAAAGTGTACAAACTCATTGAAATTAAACAAATCACTAAAAAATTGGTCAAGACAAAAATAAAGAAACAAATTCAAAATATCTTAGAAATCAAAGAAAATGAAAAACACCATTTGCCCAAACTTGTGGAATACAATCAAAGTAGTTCTAAGTGGAAAGTTCATAGCACTAAGTGCATATGAAAGCACTGGAGAGACCCCACATGAGTAACTTTTGTGAGAGCTCTAGAACAAGAACAACAAAAAAGAAACCATACAAAACAGGAGTAGACAGCAAGAAATAATCAAACTTGTGATCGAAATTAATAAATAGAATCAATACTAATTATCAATACTAATTATAAATACTAATACAATACTAATTATCAATGAAACAATGAGTTGGTTTTCTTTGATGAAATCAATAGTAAGCTTGACAAACTCCTAGCCAAAGTTACCAAAAGGTGGAGAAAACATATCTAAATTAACAAAACTACAAAAAAATGGGGGACATATAAATAGACGCTGAGAAAATCCACAGAATCAAACAGATACATTTTAGAATGTGGACTCGACAAAATTAGAAAATCTGAAAGAAATGGGTAACTTTCTTAATACATACCACATAGCAAAGTTAAATCAAGATAACATAAGCAATTTGAAGAGATCCATAACCCCTAGTGAAATAGATACAGTCACTAAAAGTCTCCCAAACAAAGAGAGCTAGGACCAGAAGATTTTAGCACAGAATTCTACCAGATTTTTGAAGAATAACTAATGCCATTACTTTACAAAATGTGCCATAAAATAGAAACATCCAGAACACTGATCATTTTTTTAAATGAAATCACAAATACCTGATTCCTAAAATAAATAAAAACCAAGCAAAGAGAATTGCAGACCAATTTTCCCATGAACATAGATCAACATTTCTCACTAACAAGATTGCAAAAAAATGTCCATGAACATATCTAAAAGATCATCCAATATGATTAAATATACTTTATACCAAAGATGCAGGGAAGATTCATAAATGTAAATTGATAAATGTAGTCTACCACATAAGCAGACTGAAAAACAAAAGCTACATGATCATTTCATCAGATGCATTAGGCCTTTCACCAAATTCATCACCCCTTCAAGATAAAAATCCTGAAGATGCTTGGTATACAAGTGAAATATCTCAAAAGAATAAAGGTGATTTATAGAAAATCTACAGTCAACACCAACCTAAATGGAGAGAAACCCAAAGCACTCCCACTAAAATGAGGAAAATAACAAGAATGTACACTCCACATGTATTCAGTATATCACATGGAGACTTAGCTAGTGCAATAAGAGAACTGAAGAAAATCTAGGGGATACAAATTGTAAAGAAAGAAGTCAAAGTACCTTTATTTGCAGATGATGTGATAGTAGACATGAGTGACCCTAAAATTTTTCACACAATGTTAAAACAAAAATTAGTAGCTCTTTTTTAATAAAGATAACAAACAGACAGAGAAAGAAATCAGGTAAAAATACTTTTCACAATAGCATTAAAAATACCTTGGAGTAACTCTAACCAAGCATATACAAGGCTTATGTAATAAAATCTGTAAGACAATGAAGACAGAAATTGAAGAAGAATCAGAAGCTGAAAGGATCTCCCTTGTTCATGGGAAAATATAAATATAAGATTATCATTGTATTGGGCTTCTATACAACTCAAATAGCACTTAGTTTTTGCTCTCCCTCTTCAAATTTCTTCTCTGCCACTCCAGTTCCCCCTTTTATATATACATATGTGTGTATGTGTATGTATATATGTTTGTATATGTATATATATATATGTGTGTGTGTGTGTGTGTGTGTGTGTGTGTGTCTGTTCAGATTGTTAATATACTATGAATTTGCCTCAATAAGGCTTGATAAAGTATTCAATGCAATCCTCATCATAATTCCAAAACAATTCTTCTTCTTTTTTTTTTTTTTTTTTTTTTTGTGGAGGAAAGAGTTTATTTGGCTTACACTTCCAGATCATAAACTAACATTGTAGTAAGTCAGTACAGGAACTCAAGTAAGGCTGGAGGCAGGAGCTGATCCAGAGGCCACAGGAAAGTGCTGCTAATGGCTTGCCCAGCCTACTTTCTTATAGGACCAAGGAACATTGGCCCACGGGTGGCACCATCTACAATGGGCTGATACCTCACCCATTGATCACTAATTGAAAAAAATGCCTTACATCTGTAGCTCATTGAAGCATTTTCTCAGCTGAGGCTCTTTTCTCTCTGATGACTCCAGCTTATACCAAGTTGACACACAAAACCAGCCAGTATATGCAGTGAAGAGACATTCTTTTCTGGCCCAATCTATTTGGTGTTTTGTATGCTTCTTGTACCTTGATAGGCACACCTTTCCTGAGATTAGAAAATTTTTCTTCTATGACTTTGGTGAAAATATTTTTGAGTTTTTGAGGTAGTATTCCCTCCCTTCCTCTATTCCTATGATCCCTAGGTTCACTCTTTTCATAATGTCCGAGATTTCCTGAATGTTTTGTTTTAGGCAATTCTAACTTTTTCTTTGTGTTAGGAAATTCTAACATTTTCTTTGACTGATGTGTCTATTTCTTCCATCGCTTCTTCTATGGATGAAATTATCTCTTCCATCTTTTTTGTTTATTGTTTTTTTCTTTATTAATTACACTTTATTCACTTTGTATCCCCCCTGTGGTTCTCTCCCTCCTCCCATCCCAATCCCTCCCTTCCTCCACCCTCTGCATGCATGCTCCTCCCCAGGTCCACTGATAGGGAAAAGATCATCCTGAGTGAGCTATCCCAGAAGCAGAAAGATGCACACGGTATATACTCACTCATATAGACATATAATATAGGATAAACCTACTAAAATCTGTACTTCGAAAGAAACTAATCAAGAGGGAGGACTTTTGCTAAAATGCTCAATTCCTATCCAGAAAGGCAAAGAGACTGGACATCACAAGAAGGGGAGAAGAGGGGCAACAAGTCAGGAGCCTGACATAGAGGACCTCTGAAAAGCTGTGCCCTGAAGACTATCAATGTAGATGCTGAGACTTATGGGCAACCTTTGGGCAGAATGCAGGGAATCTTAGGAAAGAAGTGGGAAACAGTAAGATCTGGAGAGGACAGGAACTCCACAAGGAGAGCAACAGAACCAAAAAATCTGAGCACAGAGGTCTTTCCTGAGACTGATATTCCAACCAAGGACTATGCATGGAGATAACCTAAGACCCCTGCACAGATGTAGCCTATGGCAGTTCAGTACCCAAGTGGGTTCCATTGTAATAGGAACAGGGACTGTCTCTGACATGAACTGATTGGCCTGCTCTTTAATTATCTCCCCCTGAGGGGGAAGCAGCATTAACAGACCACAGAAGAAGACAATGCAGCCACTCCTGATGAGACCTAATTGACTAGAATCAGAAGGAAGGAAAAGAAGACCTCCTTTATCTTTATAAATCCTTAAGGGACAATTTTCACCTTCATAGGGAAACACACACACATGCATACAAACAAGAATAGTTAAATCAACCCTGAATTATCAAGTAAATGGTGGTAGTATCATCATCCCTGAACTCACATTGTACTACACACCTCTATTTTATAATAAACTATGGTATTGACACAAAAACAGACACATTGATCGATGTAATAGAATTGAAGTCTTAGACAAAACCCAACGTACCTAAAGTCACCTGATTCTTGATAAAGAAGCAAGGAATATACCCTGGAGGAAAAGAGACAATATCTTCAACAAATGGTGCTAGTTAAATTGAACATCTGTATGTAGAAGAATGCAAATAAATGCATACTTATCAACCTTCAAAATAAGTACAGTCAGACAATGTGCAGATAATAAGGTACCTTGAAATATTCAGTCCTAAATGGAAAATGCTTTATCAGGATTTTGTTGTTGCTATTGTTCGCTTTATTTTTATTTATTTTATTTATTTTTATGTGCATGTTGTTTATATATATATATATATATATATATATATATATATATATTTTGCTTCTGGTTTTGTGTGTTTACAAGATTCCCATGGCATCTGAGAATATGCATGTCTCTACATCTATATATTTCGTGTGCTTTTATTTTGGCTCCTTTTCTTCTGTTTGTTTTCTTCTACTCTCTGGATCAGGATGGAAGAGGTAATAGAAAAAAATGGAGGAGGGTAAACTTTAATCAATATATTTTGTGTTAAATTATTTTTTTAGTTCATTTTACATCCTGATCATAGCACTCTTGCTTCCCCCTATCCTACCTCCCCTACTCCCCAGAAAAGAGGAGCCCCCTTCTCTGACCAATTAACCAGGAACATTAAGTATCATCAGGATTGATTGCATTCTCTTCCACTGAGGCCTGGCAAGGCAGAAGAAAGGGATTGAACAGCAGGTAACAGAGTCCATGTCAGAGACAGGCCGTGGCCCCCCTTACTAGGAAGCCCACATTAAAACTAAGCTGCCCATTGGATATATATGTGTAGAGGACCTAGATCCAGACCATATCTTTGGTTTTTGGTTGGTGCTTCAATCTCCTTATACCCGCCAGAGCCCAGGTTAGTTGACTCTGTTGGTCTTATGGAATTCTTGGCCCTTCCAGTTCCTTCGGTCTTTGCCCTCACTTTTCCAAAAGGCTTCCTATTCTCTGCCTAATGCTCTTTTCTTTTTTAATATTTATTTATTTATTATTATAATTTATTCACTTTATATCCCAGCTGTAGCTCCCTCTCATCCCCTCTCAGCCCCACCTTCCTTTCCTGTTCTCCCTGTATGCCCCTTCCCTAGTCCACTGATAGGGGAGTTCCTCCTCCTCTACTATATGACCTTAGCCTATCAGGTCTCATCAAGACTGGCTGGATTTTCTTCCTCTGTGCCTGGAAAGGCTGCACCCCCCAGGGGAAGGTGATCAAAGAGCCAGCCAAGGAGTCCATGTCAGAGACAGCCCCTGCTCCCCTTACTAGGGAGCCCATTTGGAAGCTCAGCTCCCCTATGGTATACATCTGAGAAGAGGGTCTATGTCCTCTCCATGCATGATCCTTGGTTGGAGTATCTGCTTCTACAGGACCCCTTGGGCACAGACATTTTGGTTCTTGTAGGCAAATAATCATCCTCTAGCAATTTCTATCTCTGGAATATAAGTTAGATTAGCTGTAATTGGACAACTGTATTTAACTACATATGCAAGTAGTGTAGAAGATCAGTTGTCTGTAAAGCTAGCAGCCATGGTTAATCACCCTAAGTCCAAATGATGATGATGGTTGGTACCCCATATGGCTTGGAAATTGGTGCTTTAGCTTTGATTATAGTTTCTAATAACTTTTGGAAGATTCTGTTTATGTTCTATGATTACAATTTGAGTTCTGTTCTACATTGTGGTTTATAGTTTAAATTTCAGTCTCTTATGGAGTATTGTTGGTTTATCTTTTTAAAGATTAGCTGCAATAAATTTGTGTTTGAAAATCAATTAGGTAAATTTCCTAAATCATAGTCTGAATGCAAAGAAAAAATCCTAGGAACATTAACCATAATGAATAGGTTTTATGTTTTAAGCATGACTATAGTTAATCAGTTTGAATAAGACTTTTAATCTGTAAATAGGATTTTAAAGTAAATACTGCTTTATGAAAAGTGATAGCTAGAATTATATTTCTGGCTTCAAAGTGTGAGGAAATTAATGTAGAAAAAGTGTCTACTATTTAAAGACATTTCCAGACATGTTAAACCACTGAGATTTGTACTGGCTCTACCAGTACTGGCTCAATATAATCTCATACATTAGAAACACATGTTTTCTTGAAAATCTTACATAGCAACACTGTGTTAAAACATTTCCACCAAAGCACTTACAGAAACTAAAATATCATGCATCAAAATTTGAGGAATTTAGAAAATTTTAATTAGTACTAAAGTTTTAATGTGGTTAGATTTAGAAGACTAATATCATAGTATTATGGCATATTCAGTCATAATAGAAATTTTAAAAGAAAATAATAATAGTTCATTGGAACATAGCCACATGGGTGTATTGATTGTGCTCCTCCCTTGGCAGCTTACAGAATAATTTATGAAACTATGATAGCTAGAACACAGAACGTAGCATTAAAATTAGAGCCAGATTAAATCACCCAAGTTCTGTGTCTGAAACATCGGTTGTCTTCAGGAATAGGGTCATACCTTCAACTTAAAGAGGCAATGAAAGGCACTAACAATAGCTTATATTGTTTGGGGAGTCAACTGGATATATGTGACCAACAACTCAAATGAAGGTTTTTGATGCCTGATACTAGGAATTTTGTTAGATAATCTATGGTTCTTGTCATACCAATAAACTATAACAATGACTAGCTTGGCAAGCTATCCCTAAAGC
>NW_026585686.1:18471974-18485771 GCF_907164565.1 Psammomys obesus
GTTGTGGGTCTTAGAAGAAAACCTACTGTCCTTACTTTCTTAGACCAGCATATCCCTAACTAAATTCTAAAACATCCTAATACCCATAGATTAGAGTAGTTCTTCCATCTTGAAATAAGCTTCTACTTATAGTAAATGGAGATCATTACAGAAAGCCACATGGATTGTTTAAATCCTAGCCCCAGTGGATGACAACTCCTGCACCTCTGGCTTGGAGAACATCACAGAAGAGTGGGCAGAAAGATTGTAAGAGCCACAGGACCAGAAAGGTAGCTGTGAGATTGTGTCCTAGAAATGACAGAGAAGCTTTTCCCATGAAACCCTAACAATGTAACTTTCTAAACAATACCTTAGCAATGATACTATCATAGATAAGCTAATGCAAAAGGAGAAATTTTGGTACTATCCCTAGACAAAGAAATACGCATAACTAATGACTACTGAAAGAAGGAGAACCAGTCTTTCCCAAGGAAGAGGCCACTAACTGTTTATCATTTTAGGATTCTTATTGTTGTGGTAAAATATCATGATTATAACTTGGAGGAGGAAAGGGTTGGGTTTATTTCAACATTTAGCTCTCAAATAATATTCATTTGTTGAGGTTAGATAGGACAGGTACTCAGGGCAGGAACTTAGGGGCCGGAGCTGATACAGAGGCCATGGAGGAGTGCTATTTACTTGGTTGCTCCCTATGAATTTCTCAGCCCAATTTCTTATATATTCCAGGATGCACCATGGAATGTCACCACCCACAATGGACTTCTCTCATAAACACTTATATTTTTTAATTTAATTTTTGATTATTATAATTTACTTACTTTGTATCCCAACAGTAGCCTTCTCCCTTGTCCCCTTACAATCAAACCCTTCCTTTCTCTTCTTCTCCAATGACTCTCCCTCAGTGCACTGATAGGAGAAATACTCCTCCCCTTTTATATGACCCTAACCTATTAGGTCACATCAGGACTGGCTCCATTGTCTTCATCTGTGGCCTGGTACAGCTGTATTCACCCAGGGGGAGGTGATCAAAGAGCCACCCACTGAATTCAAGGGACCAACAGAACTCAAAAATTCTGGGCCCAGGGCTATTTCCAAAGAACGATAATCCAACCAAGGACCATGCATGGGCATAACCTAGATATCTTGCTCAAATGTAGCCCATGGCAGTTCAGTTTCCAAGTGGGTACCCTAGTAAGTGGAGCAGAGTCTGTCTCTGACATGAATTCAGTGGCTGGCTCTTTGATCAATCACTTATTTTAAGCATGGTTTACAAATTTGTATACAGGCTAATCTTATGGAGGAAATTTCTCAACTGAGAGTTCATCTTTCAGAATGACTCTAGCTTAAATCATGTGGGCCTAAAACTAGCCAAAGTATTCACATAATCAGAATAGTCAGCCTTGAAGTCATATATAGCAGTAGATTTACATTAAATAGTAGATTGCCTTTACACAAGTATGTATCTGTGCCAAGAATAATCACATATGGACCACTGATTTGAGAAAGTGGTAGGCCATAGGAGGAATTGGAAAGAAAATAATGGAGGAAAAAGACATTTATATTTCTCTGCTAGGGGCCGCTGGAGAGAGGGTGCTGTGTCCTTGGCAGGCTGCAATTGTGGTATTTTTACACAATGGAATACTACTCAGCAATCAAAAAGGAGGAAATCATGAAATTTGCAGGCAAATGGTGGGACCTAGAAAAGATCATCCTGAGTGAAATATCCCAGAAGGAGAAAGACAAACACGGTATATACTCACTTATATAGACCTATAAGATATAATAAACATAATGAAATCTGTACACCTAAAAAAGATAATCAAGAGAGTGGACATGGGGTAAGATGATCAATCCTCGTTTAGAATGACAGATGGGATGTGCATTGAACGTATGACAGGAGTCTACTGAGCGCATTGGAAAGACTCTAACTAGCAGTGTTTTCAAAGCAAAGACTCATGACCAAACCTTTGGCAGAGTACAGGGAATCATAAGAAAGAAGGGGAGTTAGTCTGATGAGGAAAGGATAGGAGCTCCACAAGGACCAAAGATATCTGGGCACAGGGTCTTTTCTGAGACTGACATGCAACTAAGGACCATGTATGAATGTAACCTAGAACCTCTGTTCAGATGTAGCCTGTGGTAGCTCAGTAACCAATTGGTTTCCCATAGTGAGGGGAACAAGGACTATTTCTAACAGGAACTCAATGACTGGCTGGCTCTTTGGCCTCCCCACCCCCCAAGGGAGGAGCAGTCCTGTTAGGCCACAGAGGAGAGCTTTGCATCCAGTCCTGAAGATACCTGATAAAACAGGATCAGATGAATGGGGAGGAAGTCCCCCCTATCAGTGGACTTGGCAAGGGGCACGGTGGAGATGAGGGAGGGAGGGAGGGACTGGGAGGGAATGAGGGATCGGGACACGGCTGGGATACAGAGTTAATAAAATGTAACTGATAAGAAAAAAATAAAATACAAAAAAAGAAAAAAAAAGACATTTATATTTTAATTAAACTTTTTAAAATTTTTATTATTGGTTATGTTTTATTAACTTTGTATCCCAGCTGTATCCTGCTCCCTCATTCCCTCCTAATTCCACCCTCCCTCCCTCATCTCCTCCCTGCTCCTTTCCAAGTCCACTGATATGGGAGGACCTCGTCCCCTTTCATCTGACCCTGTTTTATCAGGTATCTTCAGGACTGGTTGCAAAGTCCTCCTCTGTGGCCTAACAGGGCTGCTCCTCCATTGGGGGATGGGGAGGTCAAAGAGCCTGCCATTGAGTTCATGTCAGAAATAGTTCCTGTTCCCCTTACTAACGAAACCCAGTTGTTTACTGAGCTACCACTGGCTACATCCAAGCAAAGGTTCTAGGTTATATCCATACATGGTCCTTGGTTGGAGAAAGAGTATCATATAAGACCCCTGTATAAAAACAACAATAAAGAAAATGACAGAAGAAAAAGTTATACATATTCTACTCAATCAATATAATATAATTTTATTAAATTGCAGGTTTGTGGAGGATGTGGAACAAAATAGTGCAAAGGGCTATCTGCTCCTGTTTCACTTAACACATATGGTACTATTGTCATTAGCCCTGCTATTACTTACATTTTTACTGTTATTTTATGAATAAAGAAAATTTAAAATAAAACTTTAATATTCAATTGAGTTATTCTCTATAATTTCTCAATAAGATAAACTTTGAGCAAAGTAATATGCTATAAAACAAAGGTAAAAGAAAAACTGCCTATAGTTCTGAGTTATGGCTGTCATTCTCAAAAATGACTCAAGGAACTCAGTTTTTCTAATATTAAAAGTTTTGGGCAGATTTTCCTTTTGGCCACAATCTGTTAATTTTCACATGATTTCTTTTCTCCTCAGAAAAGTAGTAAAATAGTTCTATATTCAGAATAGGCATTTTGGCCCTAAATGTTTATACTTGATAAAAGTATTTCTGAGAGTTACATAAGAACTCCCCACCAAAATGATCTATCAGGTGACAGGCACTTACTAGCCATTGCCCAGTAGAAAATTTATGTGTGGAGAAAAAAATATTCACTGAAATGTTTTTGAACAACTCAGACATTGGAAGGCAGTGCCAGTTGTGTCTTGAATATGTCCCATTTAGCTGTCCTGTATTTTCTATATTAATTTTTATTTTTTATATTAATTACAGTATATTCACTTTGTACCCCAGATGTAGTCCTCTCCATCATTCTCTCTCAACCCTACCCTCCTTCCCTCTCCTTCTCCCATGCCCTTCTCCAAGTCCACTGCTAAGGGAAGTTGCCCTCTTTTTCCATCTGACTCTAGCCTATCAGGTATCATCAAAATAGGCTGCATTGTCTTCTTCTGTGACCTGGTAAGGCTGCTCCGCCTTCAGGGGGGAGGTGATCAAGAGCCAGCCACTGAGTTTATGTCAGAGACAGTGCCCTGTTCCCCTTACTAGGGTACCCACTTGGATACTGAGCTGCCATGGGCTATATCTGTGTAGTAGTTCTAGGTAATCTCCATGCATGGTCCTTGATTGGAGTATCAGTCTGAGATATGAATCTTGGGCCCAGATTTCTTGGTTCTGTTGCTCTCCTTGTGGAGCTCCTATCCCCTCCAGGTCTTACTATCTCCCCTTTCTTTCATAAGATTCCCTGAACTCTGCCCAAAGTTTGGGTATGAGGCTCAGCATCTGCTTTGCTACACTGCTGGGTAGAGTCTTTCAGAGGCCCTCTGTGGTAGGCTTCTGTCCTGCTTCCTGTTTTCTCCTTCTTCCAATGTCCATCCTGTGTGCCTTTCTGAGTGAGGATTGATCATCTTACCCAGGGTCTTCCTTCTTGTTTGGTTTCTTTAGGTGTACAGATTTGTGTAGGTTTATTCTATATTATATGTCTAGTATCCACTTATAAGTGAATGTATACCTTGTTTGTCTTTCTGCTTCTGGGATGCATCACTCAGGATGATCTTTTCTATTTCCCACCATTTGCCTGCAAATTTCATGATTTCCTTGTTTTTAATTGCTGAGTAGTGTTTCATTGTGTAAATATCCTACAATTTCTGTATCCATTCTTCCGTTCATGGACATCTGGTTGTTTCTGGCTATTACAAATAAAGCTGCTATGAATGTGGTTGAGCAAATATTCTTGCTGTGTACTTGTTGTGTACCTTGTTGTGTTGAGCATATTTTGGATGTATGCCTAGGAGTGGTATAGCTGGATATTGAGGAAGCACTATTCTTAGTTGTCTGAGAAAGCACCAGATTGACTTCCAAAATGGTTGTGCAAGTTTACATTCCCACCAGCAATGGAGGAGGTTTCCCCTTTCTCCACATCCTCTCCAGCATGTATTGTCACTTGAGATTTTGATCCTTTTCCTATATTTTTAAAATGTCTTTTATTATCTGCAATTTTATTAATTAAAATTGGATTGAAATTTTCATGAAAAAATGTGTACAGTGTTAGGAGAGACAGAAAAATATGTAAAACACTGTCATTCTTTCAAATAAATTGAAGAAGGCTGACACATTGATATTCTAAAGTAAATTCTTAAGTAGACACACTGATATCTTACTGTAGAATTAGTAGTTACAGGCAGAGTTTGAAAAACCAAAGCTTTGTTTTGAAACTTGAAATACTCTGAAATTTTTCATTATCTATCTTTTTATACAAGGAGAAACCACTATAAGTCTAGTTTTCTTGACTGGAATAACTGATAAAAAGATAACTCAGTAATACTAGAAGTAATAATGCTTTTATAAGTATTTTTCTGGCATTCTTGACCCTAGCATAGCAATGAGATGGGCAGCATCATTTTTATCTCACTTGAAAGGAAAACCAGTCTTTATTAATTACTTTATAAATAATAAGTATAAATTCACTCCCAGACTTAATTTTCCAATACAACTTGCTTCTGATCTTTAATTTTAGAGAAATGAACTCTTTAAATATCAAAGTTTAATATTTAGTACCTCATGCAACAATAAGATATTTACAAAACTAGAAACTTTTCTATCTTACAAGCAGTTTGAATATTGTTATTTATTAACTTTCTTACAGATTCTAGATTTCTTTCAGAATCTGTACACATTATTGAAGAATACACTAACGTGTCTCCTGCATTTAGATCAAGTATCCAAACCTCTTCACACTGAAATTAAAAAATAATATCTTTTCAACACTACTATTAAAGAAGAGCAATAAACCAAGAAGCAGCTTGAAGACTTTTGCCACAGATTTACATAGATACCAAACATGATGTTTCTTTAAATTACACTTTAATAAAGGACACACAGACATGCTTTATTTTAAGTTTAGTTGGTTTGAACAATCTTTGGTTTTTCATGACTAAAATTGTGACTAAATGTCCACCAAGAATGAGCAATCTAATAATTGTGATCTCAGTTGGTAAGCTATACCAATTCCCTGAAAATTACATTATGATAGTTAGAAACAGAATAACCACATAGAATTCTTTTTCTATCCATGATTACTAAATTAGATTACTTTATCTTAAAGCATAGCTTGAGAAACATTTTTCTCTGTGGTATATTATTAAAGAATCATACTTGGGGGGGCGGAGCCAAGATGGCGACTAGCACACACAGTTTCCAAGCTGTGGAAGAGAAAAAGTTCTGAGTTGATGAGTGGAAGAACTTCTGAAGCCAGGGAAACAACGGAGAGACTTTCTAAACAACAGGGAACATCGCCGGAGGTGAAAACCTTGGTCTCGGGTCACCCAGGGACTTGTTTGGGGAAGCTGCAGCAAGACCTCATAACCTGGCAGTGACAGCAGCACGGAACTGGCGGAGCACATCAAAGAAGCAGGGCCAAACCAGAGAGCAGACAGCCCAGATACGCCGATCTCTGCCAAGTGTCCTGCCTGTAAGTGAGTGCACCCTTGAGAATCTGCAGCTCCACTGATCCTGGCTTCTTCTAAAACAGAAGCCAGGCATCGAACCCCCTCCCACCCATATACCCACTTTGGGAAACAGAGGGGCACTTGGAACATTGAAGTTCCTGCTCTGTGGGTCTAATTGAGGAGTTAAGGCAGTTAATGCCAGAAATTGCGCTGCGATCATCACTAGCGCCTGCGACATATACATTGCAGAGCCCCTCCCACACACTCAAGGGTTCAACATTAGCCATCACTCTGTCCCTCGAGACACACGCCCACACCCACTTACACACACACACACACACACACACATATACACACACACGCACGCACACTTGCATTTGCCTCTGTTTGCGCCTGCGTACTTTCCTCCCACAGGTACAGCTAGTCCTCAGCATACGCTAAGGACACGGGACCTCTCTCAAATTCCTGAAGAATTCTCCAGACTCGAGAGAGAGACAGTACCAGTCTGATCGGCTGAATCCAAAAACAAACAGGGAAGGTCTCAGATAAGCCAATGGCCAGGGGTAGGCGAAAGAACATTTCCAACATAAATCAGGACATCATGACTTCACCAGCAAACCCCAAAATCGATGGATATTCCAATTCATCAGAAGCACAGGAAAATGACCTTAAAGCCATGCTTGCTCAATTATTTGAGGCTCATAAGGAGGAAATGAACAAATCTTTCAAAGAGATGGCCAGTCAATTGGAGGTAAAGAAAGAAGAAATAGACAAAACCCTTAAAGAAACACAGGCAAACATAGCCAAACAAATAGAGGCACAAGTAGAGAAGAAATTAGTGGCATACAAAAAGGAAATGAACAAAGAAATAGAGTCCATCGTAGAGAGACAGGAATCCAAATTCAAACACATAAAAGAAATGGTGCAAGGCATGAAAACAGAATTAGAATCAATAAAGAAAACACAAAGTGAGAAAACTCTTGAGCTGGAGAACTTGGAGAAAAGATCAGGAACCACAAAAGTAAGCATCACCAACAGAATACAAGAGATGGAAGAGAGAATCTCTGGAGCTGAAGACACACTTGCAGAAATTGATACTTCTCTCAAAGAAAAAGTAAAATCAGAAAAATTCCAATCACAAAATATCCAAGAAATCAAGGATGCTATGAAAAGACAAAATCTAAGAATAATAGGAATTGATGAAAAAGAAGACTCCAGGCTCCAAGGTCCAGAAAATATTTTCAAAAAAATCATAGAAGAAAATTTTCCCAACTTAAAGAAAGAGATGTCCATAAATATACAAGAGGCCTACAGAACACCAAATAGACTAGACCAGAAAAGAAACACATCACGTCACATCATAGTCAAAACACTAAATCTACAGAACAAAGAAAAGATATTAAAAGCAGCAAGGGAAAAAGGCCAAGTAACATATGAAGGTAGACCTATCAGAATCACACCAGACTTCTCACCAGAAACTATGAAAGCCAGAAGGGCCTGGGCAAGCATCATGGAGACTCTAAGAGATCACAAATGTCAACCCAGACTACTATACCCTGCAAAGCTTTCAATCAACATAGATGGAGAAAACAAAATATTCCATGACAAAACTAAATTTACGCAATATCTATACAGCAAACCAACCCTACAGAAGATACTAGAAGGAAAACTCCAATCCAACGAAAACGAATTCACCCAAGAAAACAGGGCATACAGATAATGTCACAACAAAAATGAAAAGAAAACAAGCAATGAAACAAGGTAAGATCATCGACTCCATTACACAAGGAACTAACATGCATTGGTCAATATTATCTATCAATATTAATGGACTCAACTCACCAATAAAAAGACACAGGCTAACAGAATGGTTACGGAAACAGGACCCAACATTCTGTTGCATCCAAGAAACACACCTATGCAACAAAGATAAACACTACCTCAGAGTAAAGGGCTGGAAAAATGTTTTTCAAGCAAATGGTTCCAGAAAACAAGCTGGAGTAGCCATCCTAATATCTAATAAAATAGACTTTCAACCGAAGTTAATCAAAAAAGATAAGGAGGGCCACTATATTCTCATCAAAGGAAAAATCCACCAAGAGGACATCACAATTTTGAATATCTATGCCCCAAATACAAGAGCACCTACATTCGTAAATGAAACAATATTAAAGCTTAAATCATACATTGATCCTAATACCTTAATAGTGGGAGACTTCAACACCCCACTCTCATCAAGGGACAGATCAACCAGACAGACACCAAATAGGGAAATGAAAGCACTCACAGAATCCCTAAATCAAATGGACCTAATAGATGTCTACAGATCTTTTCACCCAAACTCAAAAGAGTACACCTTCTTTTCAGCACCGCATGGAACCTTCTCCAAAATAGACCATATAGTTGGTCACAAAGCAAGCCTCAACAGATACAAAAGGATTGAAATAATCCCTTGTATACTATCTGACCACCATGGACTAAAGCTGGACATCAACAACAACAGAAACAACAAAAAGCCGACACGCACATGGAAACTGAACAACTTACTACTCAATGACAGCTGGGTCAAGGAAGAAATAAAGAAAGAAATTAAAGACTTTCTAGAATTCAATGAAAATGAAGGCACAACATACCCAAATTTATGGGACACATTGAAAGCAGTGCTCAGAGGAAAATTTATAGCACTAAGTACCTACAAGAAGAAATCTGTAACATCACATACAAACAACTTAATGGCCCAACTGAAAAACCTAGAAAAAAAAGAAGCAGATACACCCAAGAGGAGCAGATGGCTGGAAATAATCAAACTAAGGGCAGAAATCAATCAATTAGAAACAAATAAAATTATCCAAAGAATCAATGAAACAAAAAGCTGGTTCTTTGAGAAAATCAACAAGATAGACAAACCCTTAGCCAAACTAACTAAAAAGCAGAGAGAAACCATACAAATCAGCAAAATCAGAAAGGAAAATGGGGACATAACTACAGACACTGAGGAAATCCAAACGATTATTAGGTCATACTACAAAAGCCTATATGGCACAAAATTTGAAAATCTAAATGAAATGGATAACTTTCTTGACAGATTCCATCTACCAAAATTAAGTCAAGATCAGGTAGAAAGACTGAATAGTCCTATATCTCCCAAGGAAATAGAAGCAGTCATTAACAGTCTCCCCTCCAAAAAAAGCCCTGGACCAGATGGCTTCAGCGCAGAATTCTACAAGACCTTCAAAGAAGTACTAACACCAATTCTCCACAAACTATTCCATAAAATAGAAACAGAAGGAACACTACCAAACTCATTCTATGAAGCCACAGTCACTTTGATACCTAAACCACACAAAGATCCAACAAAAAAAGAGAACTTCAGACCTATCTCTCTTATGAACATTGATGCAAAAATACTCAATAAAATACTTGCAAACCGAATCCAAGAACACATCAAAGATATCATCCACCATGACCAAGTAGGCTTCATCCCAGGAATGCAAGGGTGGTTCAACATACGGAAATCCATCAATGTAATCCACCACATAAACAAAATGAAGGAGAAAAACCACATGATCATCTCCTTAGATGCTGAAAAAGCATTTGACAAAGTCCAGCACCCATTTATGTTTAAAGTCTTGGAGAGATCAGGGATACAAGGCACATACCTAAAGATAGTAAAGGCAATATACAGCAAGCCTATAGCCAACATCAAACTCAATGGAGAGAAACTTAAATCAATCCCACTGAAATCAGGGACAAGACAAGGCTGCCCACTCTCTCCATATCTCTTTAACATTGTACTTGAAGTCCTAGCCAGAGCAATAAGACAACTAAAGGAGATCAAGGGGATACAAATCGGAAAGGAAGAGGTCAAAGTGTCACTATTTGCAGATGATATGATAGTATACATGAGCGACCCCAAAGATTCAACCAGAGAACTTCTTCAGCTGATAAACGCCTTCAGCAAAGTGGCAGGATACAAAATCAACTCAAAAAAATCAGAGGCCCTCTTGTATACCAAAGACAAAAAGGCTGAGAAAGAAATTAGGGAAACAACACCCTTCACAATAGCCACTAACAACATAAAGTACCTTGGTGTGACTCTAACCAAGCAAGTGAAAGACCTATTTGAGAAAAACTTCAAGTCTTTGAAGAAAGAAATTGAAGAAGATCTCAGAAGATGGAAAGATCTCCCGTGCTCATGGATTGGTAGGATTAATATTGTGAAAATGGCCATCCTGCCAAAAGCAATCTACAGATTCAATGCAATTCCCATCAAAATACCAACTCAATTCTTTACAGACCTTGAAAAAAAGATTCTCAGCTTCATATGGAGAAACAAAAAACCCAGAATCTCCAAAACGATCCTGTACAACAACAGATCATCTGGAGGTATCTCCATTCCCGATCTCAAGCTGTACTACAGGGCAACAGTAATAAAAACTGCATGGTATTGGCATAGAAACAGAAAGGAGGATCAATGGAATCGCATAGAAGACCCAGAAATAAACCCACACACCTATGAATTCTCAATATTTGACAAAGAAGCCAAATCCATTCAATGGAAAAAAGACAGCATCTTCAACAAATGGTGCTGGACCAACTGGATGTCTACATGCAGAAAAATGAAAATAGATCCATATCTATCACCCTGCACAAAACTAAAGTCCAAGTGGATCAAGGACCTCAACATAAAACCAGATACTCTAAATCAGCTGGAAAAAAAAGTGGGAAACAGCCTAGAATTCATTGGCACAGGAGACAACTTCCTGAACAGAACACCAACAGCACAGGCTCTAAGAGCAACAATCAATAAATGGGACCTCATGAAACTGAAAAGCTTCTGTAAAGCAAAAGACACTGTCATCAAAACAAATAGACAGCCTACAGATTGGGAAAGAATCTTCACCAACCCTTTATCTGACAGAGGGCTAATATCAAGTATATATAAAGAACTAAAGAAGCAGAAAAGCAACAAACCAAGTAATCTACTTAAAAAATGGGGAACAGAGCTAAACAGAGAATTCTCGAAAGAGGAACGTCGAATGGCAGAGAAACACTTAAAGAAATGCTCAACCTCATTAGCCATTAGGGAAATGCAAATCAAAACGACCCTGAGATATCACCTTACACCCATCAGAATGGCCAAGATGAAAAACTCAAGTGATAGCACATGCTGGAGAGGTTGTGGAGAAAAGGGAACCCTCCTCCATTGCTGGTGGGAATGTAAACTGGTTCAACCACTCTGGAAGTCAATCTGGCGCTTTCTCAGACAACTAGGAGTAAGTGCTACCTCAAGACCCAGCTATACCACTCCTAGGTATATACCCAAAATTTGCTCAAGTACACAACAAGGACATTTGTTCAACCATGTTCATAGCAGCTTTATTTGTAATAGCCAGAACTTGGAAACAACCCAGATGTCCATCAACGGAGGAATGGATACAGAAACTGTGGTATTTTTACACAATGGAATACTACTCAGCAATCAAAAAGGAAGAAATCATGAAATTTGCAGGCAAGTGGTGGGATCTAGAAAAGATCATTCTGAGTGAAGTATCCCAGAAGGAGAAAGACAAACTTGGTATATACTCGCTTATATAGACCTACAAGACATGATAAACATAATGAAATCTACACACCTAAAGAAGATAATCAAGAAAGTGGACACAGGCGAAGGTGATTAATCCTCATTTAGAAAGACAAATGGGATGTGCATTGAACTTATGACAGGAGTCTATCACAAAAGGCATCTGAAAGACTCTACCTAGCAGTGTTTCAAAGCAGACACTAAGACTCATAACCAAACCCTCGGCAGAGTGCAGGGAATCATATGAAAGAAGGGAAGTTAGTATGATATGGAAAGGATAGGAGCTCCACAAGGACCAAATATATCTGGGCACAGGGTCTTTTCTGAGACTGACACTCAACCAAGGACCATCTATGGATATAACCTAGAACTTCTGCTCGGATGTGGCCTGTGGTAGCTCAGTAACCAAGTAGTTTTCCAAAGTAAGGGGAACACGGACTATTTCTAATAGGATCTCAAGGGCAGGCTGTTTGACCCCCACCCCAGGGGAGGAGCAGTCTGTTAGGCCACAGAGGAGGACTTTGCAGCCAGCCCTGAAGATACCTGATAAAACAGGGTCAGATGAAAGGGGAGGAGGTCCTCCCCTATCAGGGGACTTGGAAAGGGGCAGGGAGGAGACCAGGGAGGGAGTGTGGGGTTGGGGAGGGAATGAGGGAGCGGGATACAGCTGGGACACAGAGTTAACAAAATGTAACTAAAAAGAAAAAAAAAAAAAAAAAAAGAATCATACTTTCTTAAGGTCTCTTTTTAAGCCAAGAAAGCCACATGTTATGCATTAATGCATATAAACGGGGGGTTCTTATGGATAGACTACTCTCAAACTTTGAACCACAGTCTAGGAATTACATTATGTATTACCAGTGATATTTAGTAAGTGAAAGGAATATATTACAAAGTAAACTGCTAAAATACTGATGAGTGATGATAATGTGTGTTTGAGAAATACTTTTATTACTTTCTACTCCAAACCTGCCTCTCTTATGAGATAAAGATTTTGACATTTCAGACGAGAGTTTTTAAAATTCTATGCCTTCTAAAGAATTCTACTAACTATGGAGATATAAGGAAAGGAGACAGATTGTCATAATTTTGCAAAATTTACTCTGCCAAAAGTTGGTAATTAAGACATAAACTACATTTCTGTGGTTTATACACTAAGAAAGTAGAAAAGTGAAGTACCAGTAAACCAGGACACTGTTAAATTGTTTATACTCCTTGTTCTTCCACCTCTCATTACACTAGAAATGTCCACTTACCTATTTCATGTTTTAAAAGAGGAATGAGCAGATGTGAGTAGCAAAAATGTGACTCCAACAAGACCTAGTGTTTAGGGAGATGGATATGTACTATATCACCCACTAGGCTTTACAATATATAGAACTGCTCAAAGGTATAAATTTTTAGGATTACTTTATTTTCTGTAGAATTAGTAGGTAGAGTTTGAAAAAAATCAACGCTTTATAATAAGAGACAGAAACTTGAAGTACTCTGAAATTTTTCATTATATAGCTTTGTATATAAGGAGAAACCACTATAAGATTAGAGTCTAATTTTCTTGTTTTATTGACTGGAATAACTGATAAAAAGATAAGTCAGTACTACTAGAAGTAATAATGCTTTTATAAGTATTTTTCTGGTACTCTTGACCCTAAACATAATGATGAAATGGACATTATCATTTTTGTCTCACTTGAAAGGAAAATGTAGTATTGGGCAATATTTCATAGATTCTACACATTTTTTTCTTTTAAAGATGTTCTTTGATGTATGTGTCTGTGAAAGAGGTGAGAGAGAGAGAGAGAGAGAGAGAGAGAGAGAGAGAAAGACAAAGACAAAGACAAAGACAAAGACAAAGACAAAGACAAAGA
>NW_026585686.1:18485781-18493402 GCF_907164565.1 Psammomys obesus
AGACAAAGACAAAGACAAAGACAAAGACAAAGACAAAGACAAAGACAGAGAATATGCCATGTGTAAGTGGTATAGAGGCCAGAATAGATCATCATTCCCCCTGGAACTGGAATTATGGAGGTTGTGAGCCAGCTGATGTAGTTGTTTGGACCTAAACTTTGTCCTTCTGGAAGAGCATCAAGTACTGGTCATGACAGAGCTATCTCTCCATCCCTTCTACAAAGTCTCACAAGAAAAGAAAAACCAAAAACAAAACTAGCAAGCAAACAAAAACACAGAGCCTCACATCAGATTAAAAATAAAATTATCAAAGTACGTTGCTAGTCTTTAAAAAAAAAGTTCTAATGACTGATTGGTGGTAGCAACATATTTTCACTATTGTGAACAATTCAAAAAAGTAGATTAATTTTGATAAGTCTTCAATAAAGACATTTTGACAATGATTTACAAAGGGTATGAAAACCATAATTACTGTTGACAACAAAAACATTCTAATTTTCAAATATTTTTTTTTCTAAATTTCTAAAGTAGTCACATATTTAGGTATTTTTGTAAGCTAAGACAAAAACATCTTCTTAAGCCTGTAGAGAGCTAATAGTTGTGGGAGTAGGCTACCACTGGAAACCAGAAACATAGAAAAGCCTACTGCTGCATATACTTCCTGATTAGAAGAAGGCAAATTCAAAGTGTGAGCATACATGACTGCATACTCTTTGGGAGGGCTCTTTCCTAATGGTAAAGAAAAAATACTAGCGTGCGTGTGGGAGAAGTTCTGAGGTCAGGGGTGAAATTGTTGGTTGTGACAGAATAAATTATTTTTCTTTTAAATTGCATCTGTCAGCAGTATGCAGAACTGTTCACAACAATAAAAATGTAAGCAATAAACTCAATGTGTAATACATCCTTGCATAAAGATCAGGAGAATTCTAAGAATCAATGTCTGGTATGGCATACAGAGAGCTCTAATGATCAGTGCACTGTTCATGGCATGCAACGGACCCTAGTAATCAGTACAGCTATGCTTACCATAAAAGCAAAAGCAAAATGGATAAGGGACTTATATGATATGTTGATTTTGCTAATTTACTACACTATATTAATCATTTTATTGTTCATATGCACTCTGTAACATCATACTGTGAGACCTAAGAATACATAGTAAATTACTTACTATAAAATTCACTGTAAGACTTGTCATGTTGAAACACTTGGTGAGATCAGCATGATCTACATGTAGCACACCTCCTGATCTACTCTCCTGACAAAATTTCCAGGCAGACAAAGAATAATTGAAATATAAACCTCAAGAGGAAAATCATTCAACAAAAGTAAATATATAATCAAGAGATTCATGGAGTCAAAGAACAAAGTCTCTAAGAAACTGTAATGAATTGGCTTGGATATAGTCCCTTTTCCTTTTATTTCAAAAAACAAAACAACAAAACAAAAATGAAACAAAGAAGCAAATCTTCATAGATTCATCAGAGAATTGTGGACAATTTGAGGCAACTCAAAGCTGAATGAGGACAGAAGTACAGTTTTTGTTTTACAGCAGAAGGCATTTCTGATAGGAAAACTTCAAGACAGGCATTGACTACCTTGACAGTGACAGACTGTAGATGATCCACCTAATCAGAGCTGTACACATTAGTGAATTATTTGCCTCTCAAAATTCTTATTGTAAAAATTGAAATAAAAAAATCACTGTGTTAAAAAGCAACACTTTGAAAGGTACTATGAGTTCTCAGTTCCCTTTAACACAGAGCTGCAATTAAAGAGCCTCACAATTTAAAGAGAGATACCACCCCTAGATTTTACAATGGAGAAATGAAACTAATTTTCAGCTTCCACTAGCTATTTTGTTCTATCAAGCTGGGAAGGAATGCTTAGAAATGAAGGTGCATCCTCATGTCCTCCCAGGAACCTACCCTGTTGTAGGTCTCCAGCTTATCACAGAGAAGTCCCCACCCAAGGTTTCTCTTCTTTCTGCAAGCCCTCTGTCTTCCTGTCCCTGCTCTCTCCAGGTCTGATAACAACCCTCATTGTTCTCTGTGTTCCCTCTCTTCCCCCTCTCTCTTCAACTACTTCTGCTGTTTATTCTATTTCCACTTCTCAGATCTTCTTTAGATCTGAGATTCTAGCTAAAATTCCTAGTAACAGGGGACATGGAGACTGAAGAGGTCACCCTCTAATTAGACACAACTTCTAGTGGAGCTAGGGGAGCACCAATCCACCAACAAAACTCAAAATTCACCCTGCCTACAAAATGGGCAGGGACAAAAATGACTGACCTAACCTGAGACTCACCCCATGGAAGACAGCCAGCCCCTAACAAGATTAAAGATACTCTGCTATGCTCACAGAGGGGAGCCAAGTATATCTGTACTCTGGCTCCACCCAGCACCTGATGGACACAAATGCAGAAACCCCCAAGAATTGAATCATTGGGTTGAGCACTGAGAGCCTTGAGGATGAGTGGGGAAAAGGATAAGAAGGACTCAGAAGGAACAGGAGCTCCACAAGAAGACCAACAGAGCCAACTAACCAGGGTCCAGGGGGTCCTGTGGAGATGGAAACACCAACGAGGGACTACGCATGGAATGGACTAAGGCACCCTACACAGATGTAGCCGATGGGCAGCTCAGTCCTCATATCAGTCCCCAAGTAAGGGAAATAGGAGCTGACTCTGACATGGATTCTATTGTCTGCTTTTCGATCACTTTCTTTTCGTGGGACTACCTCACCAGAGGAAAAGGATGAGCTCGGTCCTGATATGCGGATATGCTGGGGTGGGTGGGTAGAGATGGAGCTCCTCTTTTCTGAAGGGTAAGGGAGAGAGTAAAGGCAAAACGGAGGGAGGGTGGGGTCCAGAAGAGAGGAGGGAGAGGACTACAATAGCGAAGTAAAATGAATAAATAAAAATTAAAAATTAAAAAAAAACAAAAGAAATGAAAGAACAAATTCATGAAGTACTAAATTTTAATTATAACTTCAAGACTTCATGTATTAGTGTCACATTAATGTGCTCATCTATTGGAATGGAGGATTACAGCTAAAAGAAACTCAAACCCTAATTTAAGAGGAGCTTTCTGGGGACACTTTGAGACAGTGGTAACAGACAAAACCAAGAACAACATTGGTGAGTCTCACCTATAATTTCTAGCTTCAGTGAAGAATAAACATCCTCACTCTGAGCCATATAACCCTAAAACCTTGTATTAAAAGCCTTTATCTCAGTTCCTTTCACTCAGAACATTATACGTGGTTTTTGAGAAAATATTACACAGAAGAGACAAAAACTAAAACAGCGACTGGATGCATGATGCATGAGAAACAGCAGAAACAAACCTATGTAGAGGAGACACTTGGAATTATCAGACTGAGAATCTAAAGCAACAGTAAATAGTACGCAATGGGACATCATAGGACAAAATAAAATAAGGAGCATAGTGTAAGAAAAGATGGGCAATGTGTGCAGAGATGAACATTCTAATAAGAACCAAATGAAAATAATAATGACAGAAAAAAGTGCCTTTCATACAGTAGACAGATGACATAAGAGGAAACATACAGTGAGCTGTAATGCACTCAATGCAAAGTCCAACCTCAAAATTAAAGGTGACAAAGAGTAAGAAAGGGACCCCCAAATTAAAGGAAATAAACAGTGGTTGTGTATCATGTAAACTGCCTAACAAAAGGAGCAGAGGGAAAATAGAACAGAGGAAATGCTTGAAGAAATAATTCTCCAAACTACAGATCAGGAATGCTGGTAGAACACAAGCAGTATAAAAATTTAAAATATACTCAACCTGCAGAAATCAAAGATAAATAAAATCCTGAGAATAGAGAATAAAAAAACCTACCTCCAAAACAAACATAAAAATCATATTGGTTCTCTTCTTTAACACTATTAACAAGAAGTACTATTAGAATGGAATCTTCAGATTTGAAAGGAAAAAAATCTCCCACCTAAAATTTTGTATTATGCAAAAATAACCTTCAAAAACAAAAAGCCCCCTTTATTTAAAAAGTGGAAAAAATATAATTATCAGACCAGTTTTTCAAGAAATGTCAAAAGAAATTCTTTCCAAAAAACATGAAAACAACAGGTCAGAAAGTCAGTTAAATAAAATAAATGTCAGTAAAAAATTTTAAATTTCCACAGGAGATATTTTGACATTTAAAATGGGAATGTTAACAATGCATGATGAATGTTACAGTATTGGATGACATTAAAAAAAAGGACAATAGCATTAAGAGGAATAGCGAATATGCAGAGACATATAAAGCACCTTGTGCATTAAGTGATTTGCTCTCTGATAGATTAAATATGTATAAAGTAGATTCCATAGCAATCAATGAAAATAAAGCAGTGGAGTAGAAAGACAGTAGACATAAAATATAATCACAAAGTTAATCTCTTTAACTGACTCAGAAATTAACAGAAATAAAACACTATAAACAAAAGACAGAACAAATAGAAAATAAGATGTCAGACTCTATTCATTTCAATGGTCTGAGATCTGCATCACATTTTGTATGTGTGAGTGGAAATTGCTGTTGCATTTGACCATGAGATGCTTGATCACCTCTAGGTTGAGGTGAAATCTGAGCTAAGTGAAAAAAGCTGTTTTTGAGTTTAAATGTTACTGAATGTTTTTCTAACACACTTAAAGTAAATTTCACATTTAAGTTGTATAGCATTTGTTCTTTTATTGGATAACAGTTATACATCTACACATTTATGGTTCTCATTTACTTTGGGTAAAACTGTGGGAAAGAAATTCACTTTAATATAAAGATACACATTTTAAAAGTTACAAAATAAAAATATTTATATCATGAAATAATGTTGCCAGGTATTTGAATCCATTGTGAACCCCAAAACTGCAAACTGTAAAACAGTTTCTTGTTTGGTAAGGTTGAGTCCTTTCACACACCTTTAATCCAAAAACATTCTGTGTATTGTAAACAGGTGATTATTGTCTGGTTCAGCCATCCCTAGCACACACCTTTAATCCAAGAACTTCCTGTATTTAATAATGTTAACCCTAGGTCAAGGGGTAGAGCAAGAAACCAGCTGACAAAGATTAAAGAGTAGGAGGGATTTTGCCTTGAAGGGTATTTAAAACAGTTTGTACAAGTAGAAGAAGCCTTTAGCTCTTTAACTTTAGAGTAGGCTTTATCTCTCTATCTCTCTGGCTTTTGGGGTCTTTTGAGCTTTGAGCTAGCAAACCTTTGGTCTTGGGGCTTTTTTTTTTTTCTCCTTTTCATCATGGGCTGTCAGCTGAGCTAGTGAGCCTTTGGTTTCTTTTCCATCTGGACTTGAACTGAGAAGGAAGGTTAGCTGGATGCTTTCTCTGCCTCTCTGAGCCAGCAGGTTTTCACCCCTGGCTCATGAGTCTTTATTAGTAAAACAGAATAGTTGGGTTTTTTCATAAAAAAAAATATGACAACAACAACTATAACAACAAAATACAGCACAAAAGAATGCCAAAGTGGTTATATTAAACCAGAAAAAATAGACTTAACCAAGGAAAAATTTTAGAGATGAAGAGAACTGTTTTATAATAATAGAGAGGTCACTTCCCCAAGAACCTGAGAAATTCAAAATATATAAATGAAATTTCAAGCAGACTCACTATTTTAACATGAACTCAAACTAAATCAGTTCATTCAAGCTGAAGAGAAATGCACAATATGACTAAAGTTACATATTGTGATCAGAGGTTTTCAGAGATTAAAAACCTCTGAATTCGGGATTAATACAAAGCTCTAGTTCTTCTAGAGTCTAAAATAATAATGGTAACTTAATTTACTGAGTTAGATTTATAGCCTGGACAAAAAGCTATAGGTACATCTCTACTGTACCCACAAAAAAAGACCTTAATGTGTGGGACTATATACCTGCCTTGTTTCTCCAACTTATCTAAACATGGTACAACATAAATTTTCTACTGCTTACTAAAGAGTAAGAGGTTTTCACTGTGATTCTTTGGCAAAGTGAAATAAAAGGGTCATCATTAAGGTAATAATAATTGAAATAAAATATAATTTAAAAAATACCTAGATCCCATGGCTCACCCCTGGGGTAGAGCAAAGAGAACAGACAGGGGAGTTCTGAGAGGCATCAGAGCTGTCTAAACTCAGGGGGATGGACCTGAGTGAGCAGCAGCAGTAATTGAGTTTCAGTTACCTGCAGGGTGGCGAAATAAAGTGGTAACTTCATCTGCCTGGCATGGGGGAGTTTAGAGGTGTCCTTGGCAAGCTCACAGTGAAACCTGTCACCCTTCCATGGTAGGCTAAAGAAGGAGCCATTGCTTCAGACTAGGAGTGGGAAGCTATACTCTGTCTCTTAAATAAATAAGGAATCGGTAAGATACATAAAAGCATAAGTGTTCAAACAACCCAGAAGAGTGGGAAAAGAAGGATGGAAGAACAAAATGCAGTAGATAAGAAGAACGGAAAACAGTTAAATCCAATTCCATCCCACTCTTACCCACAGCTACAGCATGTACCAAAGAACTAAATACTGTACTGAACACTCAAGTAAAATAACTGGAGCAAAACTTACTTGCTGTTCATTAGATATTCATTTTAATTTATAATGCATAGAAAAATGTGGAGATTCTAATACAATGATACATGGCTCAACTACCTTTTGGGAAAAAATAAAACACCTTACTTTAAATGTAGTAAGTTTAGTAAATTCAAAGTAAATGGATGAATATAAGAGTGCATGGAATCTTATGTAAGAAGTGGGAAATAGTAAGATCTGGAGAGGACAGGAACCCCACAAGAAGAGCAACAGAACCAGAAAATTTGAACACAGGGAACTTCCCAGAGACTCATACTCCAACCAAGTACCATGCATGGAGATAACCTAGAACCCCTGCACAGATGTTGCCCATGGCAGTGCAGTGTCCAAGTGGGTTCCATAGTAATGGGAAGAGGGACTGCCTCTGACATAATCTGATTGGCCTGCTCTTTGATCACCTCCCCCTGAGGGGGGAGCAGCCTTACCAGGCCACAGAAGATGACAATGCAGCCACTCTTGATGAGATCTGATAGACTAAGATCAGAAGGAAGGAGAGGAGGACCTCCCCTATCAGTGGACTTGGGGAGGGGCATTCTTGAGGAAGGGGGAAGGAGGGTGGGACTGGGAGGGGAGGAAGGAGGGGCTTATGGGGGGATACAAAGTGAATAAAGTGTAATTAATAAAATAAAATTTAAAAAAAGCTGTGCAGTACAACTAGTAAGCAAAAGGAAGCAGGAATAGCTATAAAGATCAAACCCAAATTCAAAACAAAATATTGCTGATGATAGCGTATCTTTTCAAAATAATGAAAGTCTTTTCAGTAGACATATTAGTATGTACTTATGCTTTAAAACAGCACTCCAAAATGAGTCAAAATAAAACTTTACAAAGTCAAATAAGTGATCCCATAATTGAAATACAGCATTGAAGAATGTTTTGGTAGTGATATTGTGATTTCATTGTAAGATATATCCCTTTTTGCCTCCAAAGAACTGGCATATGTGACTGGATTCTTCTTCTTCTTCTTCTTCTTCTTCTTCTTCTTCTTCTTCTTCTTCTTCTTCTTCTTCTTCTTCTTCTTCT